>NC_137010.1:42985119-43210119 GCF_032717465.1 Coenobita brevimanus | reverse complement strand
GGTAGGGTTAAATGGATCGGTGGGGTGGGTGGGCAGGGTTGATTGGATGGTTGGGTGTGGAGAGACAGGGTGGGTGGGAAAGTGGGCGTGGTGAGGTAGGGTGTACGGGTTGGGTGGGCAGGGTTGGGAGAGTGTCGTGGGGCAGCAAGGGTCGGTGAGTGGCCGGGCAGAGTGTGAAGGAAGGTTGATGAGTGGGTAGGTGGGGTAGGTTGGTGGGTAGGTGAGTAGGATGGGTGGAAAGGGTTGGTAGGTGGGTGAGTGAGCAAGGTAGGTGGAAATGGTTGGTGGGTGTGTGAGCCCGGTGGGTGGAAAGGGTTGGTGGGTGGATGGGTGGTGAGAAAATAGGTCCATGTTAGGAATAGGTCTATGGGGAGTATATCACTGAGGAAATGGGTCCAAGGAGGAACGAAGGTTCATTGGGTAAATTAGAACCCCAGGTTCCACAGGAGGGAGCAGCCATCCAGCGTCCCAGGTAATGCCGGCAGGCACGATCACAGGGTTTTACCCAGGAAACGCCGCGTACCCCTGCTAGTAGTAGCATTATTATTATTATTATTATTACTATTACTATTATTATTATTAATTATTATCAATAGTAGTAGTAGTAGTAGTAGTAGTAGTAATAATAATAATAATAATAATAATAATAATAATAATAATTTCATCATCATCATCCAATCCTACATTGCCCCATGAGGAGGGTTGAAGCCCGGGGCTAGGCAAGTTTGTCCTGATATTTAAGATGAGAGTGACTAGCCTCACTCACCCCTGAATTGCATTACGTGAGGAATAAATCCCAACCGCTCCTTGGATAATATCTTCACCGGGTCAATCCGACTGGAGCGCCATAATTACCCACTAAACTACCAGGCGCCAAATTTGGTTATATGGTTACCATGTCATAAAATAACTAAATGTCATAAAAGACTTTGTGGTTCCTTTTGGTTGAGTTATATATATATTAGACTTATGGACGAGCGGTTTTTATATCTTGGAGTAGCTTCCCATTTGTCATGTAGTGACAGGAGAGGTAAAGAATAGTATGGGACTATTTTTATTTGTCTTGGAAATATTAACAAGTCTCTCACACGGAGCGGAGTATAGAGTCCAGTCCCGCTAGCTATCTCTCTGTCTCTCTCTCAAGTTGCCAAGCCCTTCCCCTGCGACCAGCCTCTTGTATCGCTTGTCTCCTTCTGACCTCTCTGTTCTATGGCTAACCTCCATCTGAGCTCTCTTTCCTAAATTCTGGTGTAGCAGGGGTGTGTCACGTGTGTTCCTTGTGAGTGGAAAGTTCTAGCAGCCTGTGTGTGAGTATGTGTGTATGTGTGTGTATGGTCACTAGGCGCTGTCGTGTGCCTATCAAGCATTCCTCGAGTTAAGAGTGTGTAAGCATGTTTAGCACTGCTCGATTCTCGCAGACACAATACCTTCTCATCATCTGACTCCCTGCTTCTATCTGTCTCTCTATCTATCTATTTATCTATCTATCTATTATGATTTGTAATTATAATATGGAGTCTGGATAACCACCCAGCGTAGTAAAGGGTTTCCATGTGTACCGGAAACCATTTGGCTGGTCACTCAGTGTAGAGTCACCCACAGGCAGAAGGAATAGGAAAGAATGAAGGAAAGAAAGACAGAGGAGAGAGTCTAAAGTCACCCATAGGCTGAAGGACGAGGAAAGAATGAAGGAAAGAAAGACAAAAGAGAGTGGAAGGAAAGAAGGACACTCGAGAGCAGCACTACTGTACATCAAGTGAGTGGATGGTGAGCGCCCCCACCTACCACGTAAATAATAATAATAATAATAATAATAATAATAAAAATAATAATAATAATAACGATGATGATGATGATGATGATGATGGTGATGATGATATGTTTTTATAATAATAATAATAATAATAATAATAATAATGATAATAATAATAATAATAATAATGATACTTCTACTACTACCGCTACCGTGCTAATGCTGGTCATGATGATGATGAGGAGGAGGAGGATAAGTTTTTTCACGATGCCCCTCTTTCCCTGTTTTGCTTTGCAGGCCAAGGGGAAATTCTGATGTTTGAAGTCATAAAACAAAACATCACACACTAGTGCAAATGAATGGATATTTTAATGGTACTTGCTAAGAGCCTTGTGCGACCTCATTCTGATCACACAGTACAATTCTGGGATCCTCACCTATGAACTTTTTCAATCAGAGGATATTGTGTGTATTATATTCATGCATACTAGATGATTTTATTTAGCACTGGAACACCTCTCATGCTGGATATAGCCTTCATTAAATCCCTGCAAGGTAAATGAAAGCGTTTAGAAATTGCCAGAAAAAAATGAAGTACCTCCTCGGGTTTAAGGCTAACTGAGGGCAGTGAAAGAACGGGTAGCTAAGTTAGTTGCCTTCCTCCATAACAAAACTTATGAGGAAAGATTGATTCTCAGTTTATAACGTGTCGGCTTAAGGACAAACTCTATACAGCTAATGGAACACAGCAACAGGACAATAAAAAAAAAAAATACTAAGACGTCATCACTCCAGCATCCGAGGTAATGGACTAAAAGTGATCTTGCAAAAATGGCATTACACAATACCGGTACTTCTTTGCTATTTAA
Organism: Coenobita brevimanus; assembly: GCF_032717465.1. NCBI lineage: Eukaryota > Metazoa > Arthropoda > Malacostraca > Decapoda > Coenobitidae > Coenobita > Coenobita brevimanus. The sequence goes on along the minus strand of NC_137010.1, from coordinate 43,207,497 downwards.
TAAGCTGTTGTTGTTGTCTCAGGTTTGTCTGAACGTGAACCGGGTGGTTTTCAGGCTGAACTTGCCATTCTCCTGCCGCCATCCTATTATCGGGGGATAGGGAGGGGCGTTTACATAACCGGTAAGGTAGAGCCTCCCTGTTATTATTACCTCTCCTGGACGGAGTCCGGCAAGATATTGGTTCTGGTCGAGGTTGTTTGTTTCTTTGTTTGTTAGCAACATCATGGAAAAAGGGCTAAATGAAATTACATAAAACTTTCGGGATATGTGGGCATTGGTTCCAAAAGAAAGTGTTTAAATTTTAGAGGTAATCGAGTGACCTTGAAAGGTCAAAATCAAGGTCACGGATTTTCAGAGGGCTATAACTTGAAACCGGTTGAAGATATATTTAATATTATCATCATACATGAACTCTTAATATGGCCATTCATTTGGACCAAGACCTTTGACCTTGAGTGACCTTGAAAGGTCAACCTCATGGTCACGGATATTCAGGGAGCTATAACTTGAAACTAGCTGAAGATAGGGAGATTTTCACTATTATCAACATATAGGATATCCAATATGGATTATTAATTGGTACCATGACCTTTGACCTTAAGTGACCGTGAAAGGTCAAACTCAAGGTCGCTGATATTCAGGGGGATATAAGTCGAAACTGGTTGAAGGTAGAGATATTTACTATTATCAAGATTTTGGAAGTCTCATTTGGGCGTTCATGTGGTCCCACGACCTTTGACCTTGAGTGACCTTGAAAAGCCAAATGTAAGATCACAGATTTTCAAGGGCATAACATGAAAATATTTATGCCATTACCTTATACTTTATTTTTCTATTGACACTAAATGGCAGAACCAATTCAGTACTTAACAGAGGTAAAATAACTGCTGTCAGCTGAGATTTGTTGTACCTGGCAACACTTGTTCATTTAGTTTTTAGTGTTGTTCGTTCCCTGGCCTTCAGCCCCACGTGTCACTCAGTTTTCAGTCTGCACAGGCACAGTGAGCTACTTCCATCATGCTATGTTGCCCTGGGCTCCAGCCATGGTTTTTTCTTGAGGAGTATGCTATGTTCCTCTTTTATTCTCATTTCTGTTTCTGTTCTGGCTTCTTTACTCTTCGCCTTGTGGCCACCTACCTGAGCCCCCTTCACCCCTGGTGGGGAACATATTGGCCACCTGTGCAAACCCTTCCTTTCCAGTAACCGACCACAATGATTCTCCTCCTCCCCCCCACCTCCAGCATGTTCCTGAGGAATTGATCCAGCCAATTTCCCTTTCCCCTCCTGGGGGGAGGTGACGGGCATGTGGCCAGGGAAGCTTAGAGCTGTTCCTCTGTGTGGAATTTCTTATTGGTCCAATGTGGGTGGGAGTGGGAGGGATAGGGGGTAGCTGCCCTCTGACTAGCCCAGTTCATCCCGCCGTCTCAGTCTGCTGTTTCCTCTCCTTCAGGGAATGTTACAGGAGTGTAGTTGGTGATGGCCATATGTTGTGTATGCCTCATCCACTGTGCATAGAGGGCAATGTCTTCAATCCACGACATTGTAACACCTGCCATCCTTGGATGGATGCCATTTCAATCGTCTCCAACCCGCACAGCTTCCTGGAGTACTCCCTTGCAGCCACTGGAAGAAGGCCCAAAATTCAGCAGCCCACCTTGGAGGGTACATGGAGATGTGGGCAGATAGTGAAGAGGAACAGTACAACCATCTCCTTAAACACTGCCTCACTGCCTAGCAACCCCTTGCATCATGCACCCCCAGCAATAAATCCAGGGTTGAGTCTATCAGGGAGCATAATGAGGTTGTTAGACTGGGTTCCTGCCAACAAAGGAGGGATAGTGGCATGGTCACCTCCTCCAACACTGCCTAACAACCCTGGATGTCATGCTCTCCCATCAGTCGAGTCTGTCGGGGGCCACTAGCGCTCTGTACGATGGGATACAGGCTGAGGACCGAGTGATCAACCCAGCACAACACCCAGCAGCCCCATCGGCCATGGAGAAAGGTGTAACGACCCTACCGGCACTGACGACCGAACATCTGGGGGAACAGCCAGATGGAACACCATCTGGTCACTCCAGTCACTTAGAGCATTGGGATTGACAAGGGAAGGGCATGTCATACCTCTCCCCATCTACACCAACACCCAGATCATAGCAGTGCTTAGCAGAGGGAAGAATGAGACAGAGCAAGAGTGGAGACGCAGTGCCGTCTATCAACTCCACACTCCATTCCCCACTGCCACCAGCATTTTCATGACCAGAAGAGCAAGGTCTGGATTTACTAGACTTCTGCAATGAAGATATGGACAGAATTCTTTCAAATCTCACCCAGCTAAGGAAACTTTCACTATGGTGCTAAGCACTCTCCACCTGTTACTGCGATCATTGTCCACAGAGGGTCTCAGATCTCCATTTGTAACTCTAAGTAATATAATTATATAATAGCATTTTTTTGAACCCGTTCTTTTTAAATAATGTCTCAGAGCACCCCGGTGGTGGGACCAACTGTTGTTTGGGGAACTGCATAGGGCATGCCCCAACCCACTGTTCCTGGAAAGGGCTTGCCTCACCAATCCTGTGATGGATAACCCTTCAATCAGCATTGAATCTTCATGAGTGGTGTCTCTCCTGTGGGCTTTACCCTTCCTTTAGCGACTGAACATCATGGAAGATATGCTACACACACTAAGGGCCTCCTCCATGGGACAGTCCCTGGTCTCATCTTTACAGTCAAACATTGTGCAAAGGCATGGCATATCTCCTACCACAGTGTCAGTCCATATAGCAGTGTCTACAAATCCCCTATGGTATGGATTTGGTATCAAACCATAACCACAATCGGTCAGTTTATTATAGAGGGGGCTATTCCACCAACAGCCAACATTCAAGATAGAGTGGACCCACATGGTCCTTTCTGGCAGTGCTCAACCTGTTACAGACTCTGGCCTACTCTCAATCTAATGTACCAGACTGCATAAGAAAAAAAAAAGTATTCCCTAATAGCTCTGGCTACAGGAAGGAGAATGGTCCAGATTTTTCACACTCACCATGTTCCTAGAATGAACTATGTTCACACTGGATGATTCAACAAAGTCCCTAGCACCTAGGAGGATGTGTGCTGCCTGTCACCCTCTGTAACCAATAGCAGTGTCAGGTGCTGCCTGCAAGTCACCATATGCATAGCCTCATGTGAGACATTGTTTTGCACGGATTCAAGCGCCTCTGTCTCAGTAATGGCATTATCCATGAGTACTGTCATCCATGGAACAATAGCTGCAGTAGACCCAGAAGGTGCTCTGCGAACATATGACCTCAGGGGAATGACGGCATCTGCACACACTTCCTGTCGTTCATGCAGAGGGTGGCCTGTGGCGGTTGGCAATGTCCTTCATCGCAAGAGACCTGAATCACAATCTGGGAGACATCCCATGAGCAGCACTGAGAGTCCCATTGGGCAATAACAGAGAGATGTTTAGCAACACTCCACACCCATACAGGAATGCCTTACACTTACACTCCCTTCCCTCTGCAGCTCGTCCATGCCAAGCGAGAGCCACCCACTCAGGACGCTCCCGTCCACTGTTAGCTGTGTTGTACACAGCAAAAGTCAACTATTGTGATAAGGTGCAAGTGAAAACGAATAGAAGGAATGAAAAGAGGTGTGCTATCCGTGCTCGTACAGGAGAATCTCATGCTCATGCTTTCTCACTCTTTCCAGCTCCTCCACGCTATGCAGGAGTCATCCATTCAGGCTGCTCCTGCTCCACTGCTAACTAAGCAGGGCAGTGGGGCACCTATCCATTCCCAGACATTACCATGCACTCACTCTCTGCTTCAAGAACATTATTCTAAATCGTCTATGACCAAAACAGCCAAAGAGAGACACTGTGAATAAGGTGTTAGCAAAAAAAAAAAAAAAAAAAAAAGTGAAAGGAGTAGCAGTAAGTGTACTATACTTGATTCCTCCCTATGACTTATAAGCATCCCTACCTCAGACCCAGCACCCCATGCAGTTCACATGCCCTGTATCAAATATGCCACTGGAAAGCCTTCTACTTTATGTACGTCATCCACGTACTAAAAAAAAGTGGAGGGGGGGGGAGGGTAGGTGGTAGGGCAGTTTTCAGTGCGTAGTTCAGATGAACTGTCCAGTGCAACACCTAGCCTGCGAGCTAGAGACTGTGAGCCTCAGTATCTTTCCCGTCAAAACAGTTTTGAAAAAAAGATAAAAAAAAACAAGGTTTTTCCTTCACCAAATCACTCTGTCCTTTGGAATGCAACTAACTAAATGATAATTTCCTCACCTTCTCGTAATCCCAGCTTTGAAATTTGTGGTTTTCCAAAAATTGTTCAAAAAGCAAACCTTTTTACATATGCAAGTGATTCAAACATATTCATTATAGAACTGTTCAGTTGACCTCAATCACGGCAAATTGGCTTCTCTGTAAGTTGAAAGTCTTGAACACTGGCAACAAAATAAAAAATTATCTTTACAATGAACAATACTGAACTTGCTAAGCCACAAGAGTCATAATACAAACAAGAAGGAGCACTTACAGAGGGCAGCATCCCTGTCACTAATTGCTCTAAGGGCTCAAACATTTTACGTATGTCTGTGACCTTGAATTCGACTGACTGCCACCAAAATCGAATTACTTCATCCTTGCCTGACCCTTTTCACTTCTACCAGTTTTGATCTAATCAGATAAAAAACTGAGTTGACCTTGCCTTGTGACCTTGATCGTTAACCTTTCTGTGTGGCCTTGACCTTTGATTGTTCTCAAAATCGAATCCTTTTATCACTGCCTTGCCTTGAAACCCTTCACAAAATTTAGTCTAAATCAGATAAAAATTGTTCAAACTAATGTTGCCATATGGCCTTGACACTTTGACTATTGTTAAAAAGAAAGGTCAGCCCCTTTGGTGACCCTCAACTCTTCCACCAAGTTTAGTTCAGGTCAGATCAAAATTGATCCAGTTATTTTGGTCACAAACAAGCACATGGGTCGAATTTTGACTTTGCCCTGTAACTTTTGACCTTTGTTCTCAAATTTTGAAACCACTGATTTCTGCCTTACTCTCAGACCTTCCCTTAAGTTTGGTATAGACTGGATAAAAAATGTATGAGTTGACCATGCTTGGTCAAAATCTGACACAGCCTTGCGACCTTGATCCTTAACCTATTGTTCTAAAAAAAAAAAAAAAAAAAAAATCACCCCTTTGGCCGATCGTAGCCTTCACCAAATATGATGAAAATCAGAACAAAACTGCTCATGTTCACACACACACACAGATGAACAGACATGCAGACAGAAAGACAGACACACGCCACGAAAAATATAACACCTGCTCTCCCTTCACAAATGCCGGTGTAATCATTTGAAACCAAGAAAACAGTATATTTGAAACCAAACAAATTAACTTTGTGGGTAGAACAAACATAAAGTCATCCTTACCTCGTAGGCTATAGTTCTTTAGTACATCCACACTTGGGTCATTGCTCTCATTTCTGGTCTCCATCATCATCATCATCATCATCATAATAATAATAATAATAATAACAGCTCAAAAGAGCACAGCGGAGTTAACACAATAATACCTGAACTGATACCTAACCTACACGAAGAACGTCTACAGGCCAGTCTGTTTACTTTATCTTTGAGTAGTCTATGAGAGGATTGTAATCCATGTGTACACAGTTGTCGGAGGACATGATAGCATGGAAGTCGAGAAATACCTCGCGTTACATTGACAGGACTGTAATTGAGGTGGTGGTTATTAAACCAGCAGTGGAAATGAGTTATTTAAGAGGAGCCTGTGGAGTCACGTGGAGAGACAGGCTGACGAATGAGGATATAAAGGAGCGTTGTGGTGTGGATGTGGATGTGATAGGAAGCGTTATGAGGAACACACTGAGGTGGTTTGGCCATGTGGAGAGGATGGAGGGCGAAAGACTGACGAAGAGAGTGTATGTGAGTGAGGTGGAGGGGGGAAGAGGGAGGGGGAGGCCGAGGATGAGATGGAGGGATGGGGTGGAGAGGTATATGAGAGAGGGGGGTGTGAGTTGGGAGCAGGGCAGTGAAATGGCGGGGGACAGGGCGACTTGGAGGCGATTTGTTTGTGGCCACCCCAAACGGGATTGAGGCGTCTGGCAATAGATAGATAGATAGGTTATTAAACTCTTGGAAAATGTTTCCAGTAACATTAGGTAATGAATTTCTTCTTTAACTGGTAAGTGGGGACGCTTACCATCTACTCACTGGATGTACAGTAGTGCTGCTGTCGAGTGACTGCCCTTTCCTCTCTACCTTCCTTCCTTCCGTCCTCTTCCCTCTTTCTTTCCTTCATTCCTTCCTCTTCCTTATGCCAACGTATGACTACACTCCCTTTTTTTCCTTCAGTCGTTCCTCTTCCTTCTGCCTGTGGGTGACTCTACACTGAGTGGCAAGCCAAATGGTTTCCTGTACACCAAGGGGTGGTTGGGGTTTATTGCTCACGTAATGCCTCTCAGGGATGAGTGAGGTTGGTCACTCTCATCTTAAATGTCAGGACCAACTTGCCCACCCCCGGGCTCCTACGTTTCTCATGGGGCAACACAGGATTAGATGATGATGCTGATGAAGAGAGTCGCGTCACTCATGAGCAATACACATTTGGAGTGTTATGTTTTCTCTAATATACAGCATGTAAAACACAGCAGCAAAAGAAAATCTTTGTGCCTTATGTTAATGTTCCTTTCCATTACTGTTAAAATAGTGTGGAATATGGTCCATTCAGCCTATGCTATGAAATGTCCATAACAGCTTTTCTAGGCCACACGGTAGTTTTTCACATATATTCATATCGCCTTTGACTGAAGGAAATTATGGAAGGAGAGTCTTTTTGCTCCGCTATCTTTGTCTTTGACTCATGAAATGGATACCCTCGTAATAACGTTCAGTTTAACAAACAACCTCGAATGGACCAATAGGTCCTTTGTACTCTTTCAAGGATTGAAGGAGGGCAGGATTAAGGGAGAGAAAAAGAGGGAGGAGGCAAGTACAGGAGAGAGGTAGGGAAGGCGCAAGGGAAAAAGGGACGGAGGAGGAGAGGAAATGCTCTAGGGAGGGAGAAAGAAATCAAGGCAGGGAGCGAAGGGCGGAAGGCGCTGAAGAGGAAGGTGAGGGGATTAGGTTTCGAGGTTTATTGAACCCGTGGTGAAAAAGAAAAAAAAAAAAAAGAGGGAGGGAGAAGCTAGGAAGCGACGGAGGGAGGGAAGGGGTGGCGCTAGTAAGGAAGGAAGAAGGGAGGAAAGAAGGACCTGTGCCAGGGAGGGAAAGAAAGGTAAAAGGGAAGGAGGAAGGGAGGGAGGGAGGATGGGAGGGAAAAGGAGTGAGGGGAAGCGAAGGAGAGAAAGTGATAGGGATGGAGGAATGGAAGGGGAAGGCTGCTAAGGAGTGAAGAAGTGAAGGGAGGAGTGGAGATGAGAGGAAGGGAATGGGAAATGAGGGGAGGGAGGGAGGGAAGGTGAGAGAAATAGAAAGGGAATGGAGAGGATGGACAGAAGAGAAAGTGATAGCAAAGTGAAGGAAATAGAAGGAGGAAGGGAGGAAGGAGGGATGTAGGGGAAGGAGGAGGGGAGGGACGGCTCTCAGAGAGGGAATGAGGGAGAGAGGAAGGACGGGTGGATAGGTGATGGGGAGCAAGAAAGGGAAGGAGAAGGGAAGAGGAGGAGGAAGGCAGGAAGGCTCTAGGAAGGAAGCAGTGAAGCTAGATAATGATGTCTGTACACACACACACACACACACACACACACACACACACACACACACACACACACACACACATGGATATGCGCATCTGGTTGTACACACACGTTGATAATATATACACACATATGTGAAGGCGTTGGCAAGTGGGAGGCACGCTGGGACTCAGGGAACAAACTGTCAATGTTATACCCAGAACCGGACACAGAAAATTAAAACAATTAATACACATACTCAGACATACTGTACACACATGGGTATACGCAGTCATAACGGAAAAAAAAAATGAATAAACACACATGCACGGCTGTACCAGTAATCAGTGCTGGTAATTGTACAGTCACTGACCAAACCCTGCCTACTATTCCACTGTGTCTACTTCACACTTAGGACCTGGCCATCACTTTGCTCCAAAACGCATTAAATAAAAGAACATCAGTTACTCGTATGAATCATGATGTGAACTATATCCTTCCCAGCTTACGAAAATTAGCTTGCGGAGGAAAGTGAAATGTGCAAGAGGTGAAATATGACTTTGTGTCCACGACTGTACACACACACACACACACACACACACACACACACACACACACACACACACACATCCTCCAATGAACAATTTCATCCAAATTTGCTCTTTTCCATGCATGCCTCTCACCCTCCTCGTTGATCAGACCGTCGTGGATGAATCTCTGTTTCAAACTTGGCCTTCCCTATCCTCAGACTCCAATCATTTCTGATCTGTATATCGTTATCAGTCTTTCCTCATCCAGTTTTTCACATCGCCAGACGGTGCTAACACATCCTGGTCTGTCCATTCCAACATACGACGCGTTTTTCCACTCCTCTTAACAAACTCTTAAGCCATCTCACCCAAGATTAACCGTAAGTATATAATTTCCAGCACTTTCATCTTTTTACTATCCTTAGCATTCGGGGCCGACGACTTGCTTCCATGCAGCATTGTTCACGACCCACTAGTTGGAACATGGCACTGTTGGCAATACCTTGCCATCAAGGTGTCAGAACAGAAACTAATCTATGCCCTCACATTAGTATGTCTCAAATGCAATGCAGAACTCTTGATAAAACTGTCTTCAAGAAAGTTTAATACTTTCCCAAGTGAAGTATTAATGATAACTAACGTAATCATTCGTCTGGTTTAGATTACCACTAGATTTAACCTAATCACATGAACTCTTGATCCGAATATCTCACATTAATACTGGATTTGACCAAACAAAAAAGTCCAACTGTTAAAGTTAGAAAAAGATTTTTAAGTAAGTTTTGGCTTATAAAATTAAAGTAATAAATTTTAACTTTATTCTGGCTTATGTCACCGATTCTCTGAAAACAAGAAATTTATAAACTTTTCCTTCAAACAATACACAGAGGGAAATGACCACTCATGGATGCAGAATTAATAAGTACTGTCGGCCTCTGAAAGAAGGAATGAACCTTGCCCCCTGACAATCAAAAATTTATCCTGGAACTTATAGTCCGGTGGTAGGAGGGGGGGAATCACCACCGGAAGAGGGACAAAATTTCATCCTACTTTTCTAGATCAATTTGTTGCGTAGATTACGAATCTGAAAGGTGATCAGCAAGGTTCGGGGGCCTTTCTGAGATATTAAGGGTCAAAGGTCAACAAAGGTAAAATTTGGACAATTGTAAAACTTTATTACATAACTAATTCTGAAATCTAAAATGCAATTTTTTTTTATGACTCTCCTATGCCTTCAGCCATCAGATCTGTATAAAGCAACAACTCAATTCTCTGTAACGGCTGACATTAACTCAAAGGTCAAAGGTCAACACACAACAATTGATGCAAATACTGATACTATATCCTCATAAACTTCGCTATCTTGCTCAAATTAATGATGCCTTTGTATGGAAAAACCTAATATAGTCAGATGAATCTACTGTACATGTAATTACACCTATTATATCTAAAGTTATTGGTAGTAGTACACTCACTCACTACTCTGAAGTTAGTCTAACATTTCGTCACCATCACTGTCTTCACTATAGTCTGATAATTCGTCCTCACTATCTTCATCAGCATTAATACAAAGAAGTACGACAACATTCGCAGGATACACTATGTCAACCCAATGGATCGATAAATCCTCATTCCACCCACGATTTGCTGGAGAATCCAAGAATAGCAGGGCTCTGTGAGCCAGACGCCACATCCTGGCCACATAGTTACTTCGAGCTGCATGCAAGGCCAGTGCCGATTCACATGGTGGTAACGCAGACAGTTCAGCTACCTTGCCGTCATGAAAGCGATTCCAAAAAATAATAGCTCTGGCGTCATTAACTCGTTTGCATCTCCTTTGATTGTAGACTGCACAAGTACTTCTTTGAAGTCCATCCAAAACTACATTGGAGAGATGTTCCTCATTACCCAGGTCTGCAAATACTTTCAGCAAATTTTCATCATCTTTTATCACTTTCCACCAAGTTTTCTTCCCCTTCCGGAAAAATGAAGAAACATAATCGTTTCCTGAGAAGGCATGGATGCCAAGCAATGCTTGTTTTTGAATTTCAGTGAGTTGACATTGACTCAGATCAAGGAGTCGCCGACTCTTGCCACTCCCATTATCTATGATGACCTTTAGATTTTCACGTTCATTGCCTAGCAAAATTATTGGAATGTCTGTATCACCAGAACTTGAAATCACTATACACAGACCGTAGGACCACCAGCGTTTTCATTAAGTGAATGGTGGGTGAGGTAACAGATCTTTGTATCAGCCTCTGTATGGTCACTTGCCAGGGATGGTACCCCTTCTGAACAGTGTGACGTTATCTTCATGCAGACATTCCCCCTTGCACAGTACACAACTCGGTCTTCAAGGAGACTACGCTCTTCATGAAGAACCTGTTCAATCAGCTCCAGCATTCTTTCTTTGTTCTTTCCATTACACATAAACTGTCCAAATGCAGCTGGAATTTTTACATCAGGTGTGCGCAGAATGTACTCATCTGACTGCCCTCTTGCAATTCGTTCAGTTTTTTTTTTTTTTTTTTTCATGGAATCTGCATTGTATGTATCACATGCAAAGTAGACCAACTTGTATTGTATAGGTATGTCAACCATGATTCTCTTGGCTAATAACCTGAATGTATCAGGTATGTTCAACAACGAACGTAAGTACGCAATCAGATCAACAATGTAAACTGCATTTTCTGGAATTTCATTGGCTGTATTTTTCAAAGTTAGTGATGTGAGAACTTCCATCATCTGACTTTTTGATGATGATCGACGAGTGCCATCTGCTGTTGCTAGAGACAGAGGTACAGAAGCTAAAGGATAGGTTAATGCTTTATCGAATTGACAGACATGTCAACTAACATACATTTTCAACGGGACTTTACAGACCAAAATTTAAATTGCAGTAATCCTGTAGTAGTAGGGAAAATTACTGCTGGATGAGGAACAAAATATCGTTCAGCTTTTCTAGACCACATTTTTATGTACATAATAAATCTGGTCAATGGAAATCATTATAAAAGGTCATGTGTTTAATCATCATTTAAATGAATATAGTATCAGTATTTGCACCAATTGTTATGTGTTGACCTTTGACCTTTGAGTTAATGTCAGCCACTACTGAGAATTGATTTGTTGTTTTATACAGATTAGATGGCTGAAAGCATAAGAGAGTCATAAAAAAAAAAATGCATTTTAGGTTTCAGAATTAGTTATGTAATAAAGTTTTACAATTGCCTAATTTTTACCTTTGTTGTCCTTTGACCCTTAATATCTCAGAAAGGCCCCTGAACCTTGCTGATCACCTTTCAGATTTGTAATCTACGCAACAAATTGATCTAGAAAAGTAGGATGAAATTTTGTCCCTCTTCCGGTGGTGATTCCCCCCTCCTACCACCGGTCTATTAGAAATACTAAACCAGGCTCTTGCTTCCGCCTCTCCTAACCTTTGCAAATGGTTTTATTGTGAATTAATATGAAATATCTACCTAACTACCAGTCGTGATTAATATAAAAGGGTTGGTGCAAACTGGGAGCAAAGTGAATTAAGAACAACTGGAGAAGTAAAACAAGAATTTACATTCGATCAAGCTCAAAGGAAAAACTGTGAATTTATTAATTACAACAAAATGAATGCTGACGTTACACTGAGACTTAAGCACGTATTTTCACCCATCGTGCGGTCAAGTTACCTAGCACTCTTAATTTTAGAAAACAGAAAATTGGGGAGATATGGCATCACAGAACTTCAAGACGATCACTGGTCGAGACACGGTCTCCACTGATCTCTTCTCACACTGCTCTGGAAAAAGGTCGAGAATGGATGCACAGTACTGTTAGGAAACTAGGTGATTCACTGCCTGAAGACACCTCCAAAACATGAGGAGTGGTCACCGTTGGTCACTGCCCTTCACATTGCTCTGGGAAACATGTCTATCCTCAAAACTAATCTCCAACTGACTGTGTTTCTCACAAAGCCTGCAGGCTTGAGTGTGGGTGGGGCTTCCTGTCCCAGCAATTACAGGGACGGGCGAGAAATATACAGATACTAATTTCGCTCAGCGATACATTAACGTCTGTTCATAAAAACAGTCGCTCGTGAACCACTGGCAAATGTTTTTAACCCTCCTGTGCACAGAGAAGTTTTATTAAGTTTTCCAGCTCACGATTTTATTCCACCCCCCTCCCCACCAGCCACCCTGTGCGCTGCTGAAAACATGTATTTTCGCCTTATTTTTGCCTCCCCAAAATCTATATATTGCCATGAAACTTAAGTATTATTCGCCAATGTTTGTTCTGGCCGATAAGCAAAAATAAATAAATAAATAAATAAACAAAAATATGAATAAATGTACATTAGGCTGGTGTGAATAAACATTTTGGAACGTCAGTCTCACTTCCCAACATCCTAGTTCAAATATCTTCCACCATACAGAAAAATGTTATTAGAAGTTTTGATAGAGAATTTCATCAGCTTTCTAATGAGATTTGTCCGGTTGTGTTAAGATTTGTAGTTTTTGAGAAAATAGCAAAAAACTAAAGGCCATTTTTTAGATGAAACTAATTTTTACTCGGGGAGCTCTACCGCAAAAGTTTTCTCACATAGGTTGTTTTTATTTCATAATTCTGTGTAGAATTTTATGAGCTTTCTCATGGTACCTGCAGATTTTTCATGCGTCTCATAGTTTCTGAGTAAATCGCAAAAAAACTACTGGGTACCCACGTGCGTGCTGCACTTTCGTCATGTGCGCACAACAATTATATTCCCACCAACATAACAACGACTTTTCATCAGAGATATTACATTGTAGTGATGTATCGGATACCAAATTTTAGAGCTCCATGGAGGCGGAAGCAGAGCCGGATATCTATTTCTCATAAAATGCGGTTGCGGATAAAACTGCCGAGGTTAAGATATTAATTTCTGCAGACGCGGTCACAACTGCGGATTATTTTTACCTCCACGTCTGCGGTTGCGGACGCAGACGTGTTTTTTTTTTTTTACACATATTGTGCAGTATAAAGTAACGAGTTTCAGCCACACTTAGGTGTACACTTAAGTGTGTTACCAGGATGCTGGACGGGGACCCAGCTCGTCATGCATCATAGATAAATAGATCACTGCCACCTTGTCCGAAATTTGATGCCTGTCTGTACACCGTGGAACTGCTGCCAGCTATACACTGAGAGTCACCGGTAAAGTATAGTTTGATATATACTGATTTGGAGAGAGAGAGAGAGAGAGAGAGAGAGAGAGAGAGAGAGAGAGAGAAGAGGAACAATGAGAGATGGAGGGAGGAAGAGAGCTAATAGAGAAGAAAACAGAAAGATGAAGAGGGATTTGTAGGTGAGAGGAACGGAGAGGAGAGTTGTGGATGACAAGGAGAGAGAAAAAGAATTATGACAAAAAGAGAAAGGAGAAATATTGGATGGGTAGAGATCAGCAACCTCTGTGGTTCTTTGACACAGAGGTGGATTATTATGCGGAGCTTTTATTATCTGAAAACACGGTGGCGGATAATGATGCGAAGCCTTTGTTGTCTGAAGACGCGGATGAGAAGAGTAATGCGGACATTATTTTCACTGCGGAGGCTCCATGGAGGCGGAGGCGGATATCCGATACATGACTATTACACTGTTATGTCCTATACAAACATAGAATTCACTGATCTTCATCACGGTTCTTACAGGAAATCGATACATCCAATACTTTTCGAGCAAACGGACGACAAACGTAGAATACTCCTCCGAGTGCTGCATAGTTTTACCACATGCGAGAAAAAAACTCTCTTCCCCTACCTTTACCTAAAAAATATGCTCCCAAAGACTTATACTTTGGTCATGTACTACAGTACATGACCAAAATATAAGAATTCCCTGATCTTTATCACGGTTCTTACAGGAAATCGGTACGTCCAATACCTTTTGAGTAAATGGACGACAAATGTAGAATACTCCTCCGAGCGCTGCATTGTTTTACCGCAAGTATGAAAAAAAAAAAAAAACACTCTTTCCCCCCGCCTTTACCTAAAAATATTTGGTCATGTACATACATAGAATTCACTGATCTTTATCGTGGTTTTATAGGAAATTGATATGTCCAATACTTTTTGAGTAAATGGACAAACGTAGAATACTTCTCCTCTCCTACAAGGGAGATAAAAACACTCTGTTCCCTGCCTCACCCACACCTACATATTTTCGCTCATTAGGTTTTATTATTTTCTTTTTTTACTCAAAGTAGACACGTAAAAATATCATAAGCTTTTTGATAGTGCTCTTAGAAACTCGACATGACCACTAGTCTTTTTGCAAGTTACTGATACTGAAGCTGAACTTTCTTCCATCTCATGTGTGTATATGTAAAAAACAATACTTATTCGTGTAAAAAAATATAAGAATATAGAAATAGGCCAATAGACAAATCAGCAAAATACGGATAACTCACTTCCTCCAGAGGTGTTATGATGAGTTATGAGGAGTTATGTAGTGTGTGAGAGTGTATGTGTGTGTGTGTGTGTGTGTGTGTGTGGTGTATTTTATTCTCTCCTCCTTGCGCTACGGTTGCCTAACACATGCAATGCACACAATAGATTTCTTCACAAACATTCGCTGCACGACATACGTATATATATATATATATATATATATATATATATATATATATATATATATATATATATGTATATATATATATATATATATATGTGGCTGCATGGCGTATTTCTTGTCTCTGATCCTTGCACTAGCTTTGCGCTAAGTCAGTCAATGCATGCAATATTTCTCGGTGAACACTCGCTGCACATTTAATACATATGTTTCACACTGAACCATATGCAATATAAAACACTATCTCATGATTCCATCCCAACATCCTCTATTATTCCCTTCCCGACTCTATGGCGTATGTGACCACCTGTTCTCTTACTGACTATGGCATATCTCAATGGCGTACATAATGTCTGCTATGGTAGGTCAGTTATTTCACTAATCCAAGCACTATATGATTCACAAATATAAGTATTGGTTTCATTATAAAGGTAAAATACTTACATCATTTTTGGGCAGGGTGAAGCAGAGGGGAAACCCCGCTATAACAAACCAGACTCCTGCCTCTATGCCTAAAGGCTGATAACGGGCCCCAATGCTTTACAAACATTATATCTATGTTCCATAGACACAATCACTTCACAGTATAGCCAAAACTGTACAATCACAATATTTCAATAATGGCTTCTGCCTTGGGTGGGAGGGGGAAAATGGCAGATTTAAAGGGACAACTAACAGCAGCGCTACTCTTCAGCCTGGCTGGTCATGAGGTACTAAGATATTCCTGCTGCACATTGTCTCATCAGAGCAGTCACAATATTGCTGAGTGTTTACCTCAGAAGAGAGATTCACCAGCTAGAACGCATCAAAATTTGAAGCAAATCGGCCCAAAACTTTATTTTTGGCGATTTTTTTCCTGCTTTTTCACACGATTCACGTCAATGTGCATTTATGTGCCAAACCGCAAAGAATGTGATTCATGTTAACGTGCCTGGGAGGATTAAATTTGTTCCAATCGGAGTGCAAATGCGGGACAGTTATAGCTGAGAGAAGCTCTGCAGGATTTCACTAATGCTTGTAGATTTCCACAACAATATAACGTCAAGAATTCATAACATTATGCCCCATCAAAATCAAATTTTACTCTGAAAAATTTGACAAAAGCTAATACTGTATATGTGTACATCCTAAGTCAGGTATACACAATTCACACTATGGTCTGTGTACTGTCCCATTACAGGGGAAAATCACTGTTGTCAATGAGTGTAAAATTCTTGTATTTAAGTTTACTGTACGACTGCAAGCTTGAGTGTAAACCTCCATGACGATGGTGAAAAATCCTGTACTCAGGTCAAACTGAGCAAATGTTGACTACATTTCTTTATACAACTAATTGTTATGTGGCGTGGTGTATGTAATACACAGTGTAAGTGTGACAGTTGTGGTGTAACTGTACCTACATGTAAAATGGTGTAGCCTAATACGAATTCATGACAATGTGGAGACAGCAAGGGTAGAGGAGAAGAGGCAGCAACTCGTGACAGAGGTGATCAGCTGCCCTGCATGACAGAACGGCTATGTCCATCACTATACTTGAGAAATCAATCAAGGTGGAGCATCGATCGTGTCAGTGTAACATAACATATTATCTACAATTACACTTTCCCTGGTAGTCAACACATACTACAAAGAGTACGCCCTGGCTGAGAAATTCAGGTGCCAGTCAGAGCTTCATGCATGCAAGGTCTCCATTAATTTCTTACCAGATAGACTATTAACCAGGAAACATGCTAGTTCCTGGGTTGACAAGCAGCTTAGAATGAGTGTTCTCTGGTTAGACTCTATATCTCTATTAACCCTTTACCTGCGGGACGTCACTCCTGTGACACTCGTTACATAAGTACCATACCACAGGGCATCACTTCTGTGATCAAGGGATTCTTTAAATTGCCCGGGCTTTCAAATGCGGCCCTGTATCATTTGTCCGTACTGCCAGTGTGTAGCTATAGGCAGTGCTGCTAATTCCATTAGTACTCGCATCCAGTGTTACCAATTTTGCCATTTTCTGTGGTTGCCTCACCTCCCCTCCCTTACACTTTCCCACGCCTAGTTACAGCCTGGCAGCGCAACATAACTCCTGGCCGGTTGTTTCCATTCACTTTTTCCATTGAAATGTGCCCTATGCCCTATTCTCATACTAAAAAATATTTAAAAAAGGGTAAAAGGCTAATTGTTACTGCCATTGGTCTTGAAGTACCTAATTTATCACCTGGCAACACCCCGCATGCTCTTGGTCACTAATTTTCCCCTGTTCATTACCCATTGAAGTGTCCCTTATAACCTATTCTCATATTAAATATATATATATATATATATACAGTGGGGCACCAATTTTCGCGCCTAATTGGGTCCAAAAATAATGCGCGAAAGTGGAATTAGCGAAAGTTGGGGCATTGTCTTTATGGCAAAAAGGCTAATTGGTTCCCGGTTATCCTAAAGTAACATCAGATTTTCATTTTCACTTGCAATACAGTACATCAAATCACTGTTGTACATTGCATTGTGAGATACAAACAATAAAAACTGTACAGTACACATTATATGAGGAGAAACATACCACAGAGACCAGGTTGAGGTGTTTAATGGATGTTGGGGGTAAGTATCCGAGGCGCATGGAGGGCTTATTTAGCCACGCCAGACATATTGGCGCCACCTTTCTGCCTCGCTACCACTCTCTCTCTCTGCCTTCTCAGATGCAACTCGATGCAACACTTCCACTCTGTGCTGAATTTCCCTTTGTGCTAGGTTCTCTTGAACAAATCCATCGAAATCTTCATCCAGGTTAAGCTCCTCTATGGCACTGTCAGTAGGGATAGCAACGACTTTGAATGTCCCGGCCACTTTTTATCACCACCACTGCCTCCCGGCCCTCCCCCCACACCACCAGGCTCTCCCCCCACACCACCAGGCCCTTTCCCCACACTACCAGGTATAGTAGAGGCCATAGAACCGTGAGAATCCAACACAATGGAGCTAGCACGCTCGTACACAATGGCGGGAATGGGTGGACAGAGTGTTGACATGACGTCATTCAAGATGGCGGTGGGTTGCGGGCGGGCGGTGCAGGAAATTCAAAGTTCAAAATATTGTCCCAAACCCAAAATTTGTGCGCAAAAAATCGATTTTTTTCAAGCGAAAGTGGAAGTTAGGGAATATTTGGTGCATGCCGCGAAAGTGGATTCCGCGAATCCTGCTGTAGCGAAAGTTGGTGCACTACTGTATATATATATATATATATATATATATATATATTAGGGAAAAGGCCAAGTGATACTTCCATTGACCTGGAAATAGCTGATTTATCTTGTATTGTCTAGATTTCCTGCTATCCCCCCGGGAGGGGCACGGAGCAGTCCAGCCATCCCCGTGGGTAAGGGGTTAACCGGAGTACAAGCTGTTCCCTGGTTAATGAATAGGCACAGTGTAGATATGAGAGGTGGAGGTCCAGAGCCTTGCCTGGTCCTTTCAAGGGAGACAACAGTCAATCAGGCCCCAGCTCCTCTCCACTGCATGACCATGCTTCAGTTCAGCTGATCCACCCCCTGAAACATCGACCCCTGATATGTTAAAATGATCCTGATGGGTTCCAGTTAACTAACAGGGCCCTAAGTGACCCACAGCCCATCACAGATCGAAAGTGAGAGTAGTGACCATAAAATCGGGGCTATCCTTGCATATGCTTCTAGTCTATGTATTGTACAATGATATTTGTTCCTATGCACTCGAGCATCCTTATTGCTCAACACTTACAACTAATATAGATAAGTGGGAGGATCCCTATGCTGCAAGATCCTCAACTTCCCTTGCCAGTATTTACATATATACTCAGGTCCAGGACGCCTGTCTTACGGAACCTAACTATATAACAGTTTCTCGAGTCAGTCATCAGCCAGCAGGCGAGACATCAGGTCTGCGCG
Source organism: Coenobita brevimanus (assembly GCF_032717465.1). Classification (NCBI taxonomy): domain Eukaryota; kingdom Metazoa; phylum Arthropoda; class Malacostraca; order Decapoda; family Coenobitidae; genus Coenobita; species Coenobita brevimanus. The sequence goes on along the minus strand of NC_137010.1, from coordinate 43,188,719 downwards.
TACGTTGTCACTACCTTTGATGTACCTCAAAGCAAGGTTAAACTGCTGCAAGTAAAATGCCCATCACGTCAATCTTTCAGTGGCTATCTTAACTGTGGTGAGACTGATGAGTGACATAAGATCAGTTTCCAAAATGAATGGTGCTACATATAAATAATAGTAGTATTTTTAAACCTCTGCGTGCTGGTCGACATGTTATACCATCATGATTTGGGGTGCAGAGCACTGTCGGTTGACTTGTATAGCCGCAAGCGTCTTCCCACCACCCTTTGAACCCGTGACCATTTCTATGACACACATGGGGTAGGTAGGTAAGTACCCAAGGTAACGCACTGATGCACGGCTCAGTCAGTACATGGCACCAGTAGAGTAAAGAGTGATGTCTTCCTCATCCTCCTCATCTGATTCCTCTCCCCCATGCTCGGGGCCGATTGCATGAGTGCATCATTAACCCCCACTTAAGTTCTGCCCTTGCCACTGGGGAAAGGGCTCAATGACTGAGCAGGTGCGTGGAAATCGGAAATAGTAAACAGATATGCACAAATGTTTTTTTTTTTTTTTTTTTGCATAAGTGAAATGTAAGATATTACAAGTTATATCTAATAAGTGTTATGAAATAAGTGTTTTATAATAAGTTTTACAAGTGCATTGCAATAAGTTTTTTTTTTTTTTTTACATGTCTGACTTCTGGGCAAAGGCTTCAGGGCTTGTCTCTAGGGGGCAATGAGTCGTCCCAAAGCCCAGTAGTTCTCCTACACCTCCACGTCACCACTTTCGGCACTAACACCCACCATCCATGTTGAATGCATGCTAGGGCTGTCTCATACAGGACTGGTGTACTGGTATTAGCGGGGGTATTTTTACATGTCGGCGGGTCATCTGGTAGATCAGGAAAGTCTGTTTTTTTTTTTTTTTTTTTTTTTTTTTTTTTTTTTTTTTAATGGCATTCAAATCCTTAAACTGTTTCCTACCCCAGCCGGGATTCGATCCTGAGTCCATTAGGACTGCAGGCCTCCTTTCTACTGTATCAGCCACAACGTCCCCCATGTTACTGTTTATGGTTATTTGTGAAACAATGATTGGAAATACCTTGAGTAACCCTATGTGGTACAATGAAAGAAAACCGTGAGTGCACGGGGGAGAAAGAAAATGACTTGGTTGGCTGTAACCATTTTTTTCCCTTGTTACTCAGAAAATAATGGTGAATAATTATGTGAGAATTAGTGTACTTGTGAAGTACAAAAAATGTAAGCTGTGCATAACATTAGAAATATTTTCATGATACCCCTGATTAGTACAAATTAGTCACAATTTATGTACAGGTTATTACCTCATACTCAACCATACTGGATGAAACAGACAGCATTTACTTGTCAAAGTGCAATTACCAGTAATCGTGATGCCAAGTGCAAATATAAGTATTGTAGCAGAGGGGAAATTATTATCACTGATGCAAGAAGTGAGAACAGAAAATCAAAGAGCTATTCTTTTCCCACACACCTACGGGGCATAGAGCATTATGGAACGGGTGGAAAACCCTATGGGGAGCCACATGAACAGGATGATGACTCATCCTTACGATGGTGAGTAAGGAAAAGTCGAAGAATGAGTGGAAAATTCTGGAAGGCTGGTCAGTGTTACAATCACCGCTCTGGTCAGTGCTGCTAATGCTAGCCAGCGAGTCCAAGGCCACTGGCAGTTGTGTGCACACAGATAGGCCCAGCAAAACACGAAAAACCAGTCATCTTTAACTTATCCTCACTCATCAGCGGGACCACCTGGAGGCATTGGGATACTATCATTTGAAAGAGGAAGAGTTGATGAGTCTCATGTACCTTTAATTTTTTCTCTAGCTTTTACAGTTTGGCAGATATTAGGGTTTGAATTAAGGGTATTTTTTCCTAATCACGGAAATCACCTGTAGGGAGGAGTGGGCGACATCAGAAAACCCTTGGTGGGTGGGGGTTAATGCTGTCTGCCATGGCCAAGAGTTCCTTCTCAACACTACTGTAATTCCTCTCGGTGGGTTTTAGCTTATGGTTGTGATAAGCCACTTGGAAAATTCCACCTTCAGATTCTTGCATTAGCACAGCACATACTACACCTTGTGAAGCATCAGTGTGCACTATGAAAGGCTTACTGGAATCAAGTAGCTGCAAGATAGGTTCTTTACACAGCATATTCTTGAGGGTGACAAAAACGATTTCTCTTGCACTTCTTCTCATTCAATGGTATTTGGAGCATGTTTTTGAAGCGTCTTGTACAACGGCTGGGCAACAAGAACGAAGTTGGGTACAAAACTTCTGTAATACCCCACCAACCTGAGGAATGCCCTTATTTGCAGGCTTGTTCTTTGTTACTTGTAGCTACTTGTAAGTCATAGAGGTGCATCGAAGATAAGTAGTTTGATTGTAGTTCGTTTTTACCACTCTTGTTTACCATTGTTAACTTTATCATTGTTTACTGCTGTTTACACTGCTGTTGTTTACTGCTGCCACCAGTGTCAAAGGCCACCAGATGTCAGGATTATGTGACCATTATCTTTTGTTATAGAGAGAGAAGATGTATTATCTTGTCTGGTTGATAAAAGAGACCCAAAGAGGCAGTGTAGGTGATATCAGTGTAGGCCGTCTCTGTTCCATAAGTGAAGTGAGGTGATGAAATAGGGGGATTGGGGTCGTTGGGGTTTATTTGTGAGACAGTTGCTTCACTGAGAAAGTTAAAGAGCATGGCATGGCTCATTTGTATTGTTAGGAGCACCTTGTGCTAGCTAAATTGATTTATTATCATCCCATTCTCTTTGTTTACACAACTCAGCTGATTCTGTCATGACACCACCCACTAGATCCTCCAGTCAATTGGAGCACATTAAGGATGGTACTGGTCTTATCCATTCTCAGGACCATCAAGTAGGTCCAGAAAACACTGGTTTTGTCTGGTCTAAAAAGTCCTCATGAAACCGTGACTTTAGAATTCTTGACTTTCATATCTCGTCACGATTTCTTTTTCACATCTAAGGTTCCAAATGTCATAAAATCTGATTCCCTTTAGTCTGTCTCATTACATTATAGATAGACATTGTTACACTGTAGGATTCGTTCCACTCCTGACACCAATTGTTATAACCTTAGTCGTTTATGTCGGGAATGACACATGGACAGATCATGTGGTTAATCAAAGGCAGATGAATGTTTCTTTATTCCTTCAAAGCACAGCTGAAGTAAACCTGCAAAATGCTGACTTTCCTCTCTCATGTTAACTCAGTTCTTCACTCATTATTACTCATTCACTGACTTACTCTCACTTACTGATTCTCTGTTTAACTATTCAGTCCTTCAGTGATTACTCTGTCTGACTCACTAACTCTGTCACTGATTCACTGACTTTACAGTGGTGAAAAACACAACTCACTCCATCAGTCACTCATGGCTAACTGACTAACACTCACTGTCTGGCACACTCTTGGCTCACTGCCAGCAAGCAAGGCAGGCCCCTTATTATACCCCCCTCCCCCAGCTTCCCCTACAAGTACAGTCCAGAATATTCTAGTAAACAACTCCCATTTTCTGATGCTATAATGCACATTTTAGATCCTAGGGGAGAACTCACTTTTTCTTACACACTAATACACTTTGACTAACAATATACAATAACAATAAGAACAAGAACTAATCTCTAAGGTAAGATAGAACAAAAATAAAACAGACATGCTAAAATCTCCATGGTGTTCCTCACATCTCCGGATGTAGATATTCACCTAAATCTCGAATGAACACTTACTTTAACCCTTATCCGCCAGAGGTTTTCCGCCATCACCCACTCCCCCTTGCGGGAAATTTCCGAGATTTTGGGAAAAATACACTTACTTCAAACCCTAATATCGGCCAAACTGTTATAGCTAGAGAAAAAATTAAATACACAAAAGACTCATCAACTCATCCTCTTTCAAATGAAAGTATCCCAAGGTCTCCAGGTGGTCCCGTCGATGAGTAAGGGTAAGTTAAAGATGACTGATTTTCTGTATTTTGTCGCGCTTATCCAAGCATGGCCCACTGCCAGTGACCTTGGACTCGCTGGCTGGCATTGGCATCACTGGCCGGAGTGGTGATTGAAACACTGCCCGGCTTCTCAGAATATTCCAATCAGATTTTTTACTTTTCTTTACTCACTGTCACAAGGATGAGTCATCACCCCTTCCATGTTGCTCCCCATAGGGTTTTCCGCCCATTTCATAGCACCACTATGTCCCATAAATGTATGGGAAAAGAATACCTCTATGTTCTGTATTCACTTCATGCTGGCAGTCCAGGACGCTGTCATCCTCCAGCAGAATCATCAGTCCTATCATCAGACCAGGATCAACTCAATCTTCAAGCCTGCGACCCCCACGAGTGCCAGCCCATTCTCACCACCACCACTACCAGCTCGTTTCCCAGCTTCACCTTCAGACCCGCAACCGAGCACGTCAACAGCTGTTGAGTCTCCACTGGACGTAGGTTTCCAGCTGTCTTTGGAGTTTCCTGAGGTGGGTAGGCCATCATCACTGCGCTGCATGTCACCAGTCATCGCCCAGCTCCAACAGGTTGAGAATGATGAGGAGAGTATAGACCTCTGTCAGGCGCTACTGTTTGCCACAAGACTACAGGGGATAACTTTGCATTTGCTGGAGGTGGCAGGTTACAAAGCCTGGCGGTGGTGCACTGGGTGGTAAGTACCCCAACTGAATGTTTTTCAGCAGATAACTTTAGGTTTCTTTCATAATTTCCTTGCTGCTAAAATTTATAAAGGATATTCATATGTGTGTCTTGAGGTCACAATATGGCAGAGTGACCTGAAAACAGTGCCAAAAATAGGAAGGGTACTGTACCTACAGTAGTGTTTAGCTAGGGTGTTTTTCTGTTTTCATTTTTTCTTTTTTTGCATGGTTTTCTTGGTGCTGAAAATTATTTTGGATAACCCTGTGTGTGCTCTGAGGTCGCAATATGGCAGAATGACCCAAAAACAGTGCCAAAAATAGGAGGGGTACTATACATACAGTAGTGTTTAGGTAGGGTGTCTTTTGGTTTTCAGTGTGTTGTGTTTTTTTGTTGCATGTTTTTCTTGGTGATAGGATAAACCTATGTATGTTTTGATGTCAAAATATGCCAGAATGACCTGAAAACACTACCAAATAAGGAGGGGTAATGTACATACAATAGTGTATATGTAGGGTGTTTTTTGGTTTTCATTGGTTAACCTGCATGGTTTTCTTGGTGTTTACCATTACTTATGATATGCCTATGCCTGATATGATGTCTAAATATGCCTGAATGACCGGAAAACACTGGCATATTAAGCATGGGTACTGTACAAATAGGTTAGGTATAGGTTGGAGGTGGGTAAAGGTAGGCTGTATTTAGTAGGGGCATAGTGTTCATTAACCGGATGTCGCCACTACCCGGACATGCCTTTGGCTCTATAATGTCTGGATAAATGAGGGATTACTTTGTAGTTGTGGTAATACCCAGACTTCTAGTGGCACAGTGTTGCTAGACCCTAGTGACAATTAAGCCAAACATACATCTCCGTGTGTGTGTGTGTGTGTGTGTGTGTGTGTGTGTGTGTGTGTGTGTGTGTGTGTGTGTGTGTGTGTATGGTGTAAGGTGCTAGTGGAGGCATGGTGGAGTGGTGATGAGACAAGAAGGCACATGGGGCTGTAGCTAGTCTGAGCCAGCCTGCCTCAAGGTCATTGCTATAGTACTGTAGTTGCACTCACAACCTTACTCATGTCACACTTTAAACTACACAGAAATGGTGTTTGTGGTGGATTGCAGTCTTCTGGAGTGTTATTACTGTGGAGGGTTAGTATGAGCCTTAGTTGTACCACCACACAGCCATGCATACGGACTTAGGCAAAAATCAAAAGTTGCCCCCTTTCCCCACTTACTCTCTTAGACTACACGCACTTCACAGAACAACCTGAGACAATCACCTTAAAATCGAGGGATTGATGAGTATTATGACACTTAGTTTTAAATTTTTAGTTAAATATTTGGCCGAAATATTAAGGTTTAAAAAAAGGTGATTCTCTCAGACATGCCCAGCTGGGAGAAGGGTCGGCGGAAATATATGCCAGAAGCGATGGGTTAAACCTGTCAAGTTGTCTATCTATCTATCTGTCTATTGCCAGACGCCATAATCCCGTAAAGGGTTGCTATTTGACTATGAGTTATTTGTTTTACTGGGAGGGGCACTAACCCTCCACCAACCCACTTGGTGACACGTAGGAAGCACGTGCGGTTTGGTTATATGGTTACCACCCAGCATTGTAAATGGTTTCTTGGCTTACAGGAAACCATTTGGCTTGTCACTCAATGTAAAGCCATCTGTAAAGGAAAGAAAAGCAATAAGAAGTGACAGGAAAGATGGGAGAAATAGGAAGAGAGGAGGGCAGACACAGAAAAAGAATGATAAAGGCTAAGGAAGAGGTAGGCAGCACTACATCAAGTGAGTGGATGATGGTCGCCACCACCTACAACACTTGTCAAGTTGTGTTACTTAAAAAAATTGTCCACCATAACAAAGATGTCTCTCTAGTGGTTGTTGTTGACAGGGCACTATAGAACAGAAATTCCTACAGATATCTGTCAACTCTGTACCTCACAAAAACCATTAGCTGAGGTTTGCCAGCAATGTTCCTACTTTTTTTACTACCACAGTTAGTTGATCCAAAATATCTAATGGCATGAGATCAGCTCGACGTTTGATGCTGTTGTCAGAAAGTGGCACATATTCAATCTTCTTAGCAACATCTCCACAAGTAGTTTTCACCATGGCTACTGCTGCTGGTTTTACCAGCTCCATTCCAGTGTTGTGAAGCTTCATGCATCTTGCAATACACCTTGCCACTTCAAAGGACGTCAAGGAAGCTTTCTCCCCAAAAAAAGCTGAGCCTGAAAGAGCATCAGTCCGACTTCATCTTATCTGTTCTTCTTTATCCTTCCAGTCACTTAGTGGCTTTTCAACAAAGTTTAGATGAGCTGAATGCAAGAGACGTTTTAGTTGGTTTTCCTTCATAGATTCGTTGACGAGGACTTGCAGGCACTGGACACATTGAAGACAGACATTCCCCAATCTCTCTCTCTCTCAGCTCAGTGAAGCCGAACTCCAGAAACTCAGGTTTATACTGCAATTGCTGTTTGTGCTGAGCCATCGTTCCCTCTGGAATTCAAACCTGAAGTGAATATATATGTCATGTCTGCTAACGAAACTTGTCTTTTAAAAAATGCGTTTTGTTAGCGGACAACTGGGGCTCTGATGAAATGCATCTTCTAATGACAAAACACAGCAGTGTGAGCAAAACTGAAATATGCAGTGGAGAGATATCATATATTAATGCTGGACACCACCTGAGGACACACCACAAACAGCCAGGAGACAGGGCGTGTGTGCTGGGCATCCCCAGGCCCTATCTTCCCCCTTACTCCACTGAAGCCAACCACCACCAACCGGGCTACAGCAAGGCCCGGTCTCCTCTAATGAGGAGAGAATCAAAACAACAGCAAAACCACTTGAGAATCGTTTAAGCCACACCCGTGTTACTGTAGTGCAGGGGTTCCCAACCTGGGGTAAATTACCCCAAGTGGGGTAATTTGGTCTTTTGTGAAGGGTAATGGGGGAGGTAACAAAAAAAAAAAAAATCTAAAAATCATACCAGTTATGATAGACTTTCAGACCTATACTAAAATTCAGAGATGAATGTTTAAAGTCATGTTTATTTGGTATCAGTGTTAATAATAAAAATAAATTACTCCTTGCAATAACTCTCTTGGTTTTAGCCTAACCTTTAATTAAGTCCTACATTCAAACTAAAATCTAGGCATCAAAATGTTAAGCAGCTAAAATGCAATTGTGGAAACATAAGCAATGAGGGGTAATGAGTGAAGGAAGGTGTGGAAAATGGGGTAATGGGTAAATAAAGGTTGGGAACCCCTGCTGTAGTGTAACGTGTTGGAGCACGTGGGGTAGAAGATCAGTTAAGCCAATTTAGAAGATGAGAGAAATTGAACCAAGGGAAGTCTGACAACATTTTCAAGAAAACCAGGAACTACGCTGTTGTGTCGTTAGAAGACACGTTTAGTTAGAATCCCAGAGTTTCGTTAGCGGACAAGTTTCGTTAGCGAACACACACACACACACACACACGTTTTATATATATATATATATATATATATATATATATATATATATATATATATATATATATATATATATATATATATATATATATATATATATTACAAACGTGGTGTAATATAAATTATTTATTTACTTAATTTTTGAAATAAGTTGCGAAACAGATCAAAAACTAGAAATCACCAGTATAAACGATTTTTAAAAATAATCCATAATTACTACTACTACTACTACTACCACTACTACTACTACTAAGTAATAATAATTGGCCAGCTCCATGCTGCCCTTATTGTCAGTCGAGTTTTCTTTATTTATTTATGAGCCGCGATAGCGAAGCTAGTATTGCTTTCATTTTGTGTGTGTGTGTTAGCACGATACTTCACAACCGCTCAAGATATCATCACAAAATTTTACAGCTGTGTAGTAGGGATGAAAATCTCCTACGGGTTCAAAATTGGTGAAAGTAGGAGGTCTGTGTGTCCTTTACCACGATAACTTCACAGCCGCTCAAGTTATCACAAAATTTTACAGGTCTGTAGTAGGAATGCTAATCTCCTACGAGTTCGAAATTGGTGAAAGTAGATCAAGGTCTGTGTGTCTGTTACCACATTAACTTCGCAACCGTCCAAGACATCATCACAAAATTTTACAGGTGTGTAGTAGGGATGAAAATCTTTGAGTTCGACATTGGTGAAAGTAGGTCAAGGTAAACGTCATATTTCGAGCAACACTAGACATGTATCAGCTCGCAGCTAGTGTGATTCCCCTCTTGGGGAGTCTCTAGTGTATTCTTGTATTCTTTTGGTCAGCTTCATGCTGCCTTTATTGTTAGTCATGTTTACTTTCTTGTAGTCTTTCTTGTTTAGTTTTGGTAGGCACTTCTACCCTTCAGAATTAGCCAATTCCGACCAATTCTTGACACAGTGACCAGCCTATGACCAATTTGTGTCTGCAAGGTTTGGGTTGCTAGGCAACTACTCATGGCCTAACAACAGCCGAAAACCGGCTTTTTTTCGTACTTTTCACGTTTTGAGCTGTAGAAGCATTACAAATGGACGTAAAAAGCTCTGACTTATTTAGGCGTAATCTTGAGCTCACTCTCTGTCTGAAGTGTGCCATACAATTTTCCCCTCTCTCCTCTAGTTTTCGAGAGGCAACCCTGCGAAGGTTGGCCTCAACATCCCAAGGAATCAGTACCGGTTTTCAAAATTGACCCCCTAGTTCCCCAGTGCCTCGATGGAACTGAATGAAAGTTTGCCAGTTTATAGGCATTGACTAGTACTACAACTTTCTATGTATACCTATGTGCTACATTGGCCAGGTCAGGAGTCAAAGGTCATCAAATGCAAAACTGGTGAATAAGCTAATATTGCAACTATGCTTGCACAAAATGCTAAGGCTCCGAATTATTAAACTAGGGCGATGATTCAGGGATGGAATGTTGCACTGGAGTACCCCCATACAAAAAGATATCTGTTGTTGAAACTCACCTCCAGTCGCTGGCAGCACCATCTAGTACTTGTACCTCTGGTGAGCCATTCCATAGTTCCCCAGCTCTGCAGTAGGTGGATGGAATCGAATGAAACTTTGCATGCTTATAGACGTTAATGAGAACTACAAGTGTGTTTCGCACATGCATGACTTATATCCGTCAGGTCAGGAGTAAAAGTGCAGAAAATATGAAAGCACTAAAATTTTGACATTGCTCACGGAAATTCTAAAGCTCAAAAGATAATTAAGCCAGGGCCGTGATTCTTGGGCGGACTGTTGCACTGGAGTAGCCTACCTCCATAAAAAAAATTATTTTTAGTGCTGAAACTCACTTCCAGTCACTGACAAAGTTTGGTACGCTTACAGCTGGCCATCGTCGCCTACCAACGTGTAATAATAATAATAATAATAATAATAATAATAATAATAATAATAATAACAATATTATAATTATAATAATATTAATAATAATAAATTCAGTGAAAATTATTCTCATAAAACTGAATACGAGCGTACCTCTCTATGCTTTCAAACAAAATTGGCAGTCAAATGGATGGTTATTTCTGATAACAAATCTGCAGCCATTCATCAAATTTTATATATAATTATTAGATGCATACGAGTACCCTGCCTATGAATTACAATGGAAATGCAAGTACCAGGATCAAAGAATCAATCAAATGCAAATATACATATACTCGTATACTGTATTCGAATGCAATCAAAGACGAATACCGAATACGAATACTCCATATCTGCACCATATTGTACTGTTGTAAGACATACTTGTTTCACTTATTCAGAAATGCCCACTCGCATATGCAGTGAAATGTCAAACACACTCATGTAGAAATTACCAACCTTATCACACCAGTCATAACAATAAAGTTTATCTTTAGTGAGTTTCCTTCCTTGAGAAAAAAATATCAGGCTAAAATGCTGATTCCCGTTGATGTGTGGATACATCACCACGTTTTGTCACGGTGATACCCGTTGACATATCCATACATCTTGCAATTGCAAGGTCCATCATTTGCAAATTTTTCAAACTTCGCGCGCGAGTTTTTGTTCGTGTACTTGGGACACCTTCCTCTACCCACCGCCAGGTGGGGACTGCCTTACCCCGCGTGACCTCCCCCCGCTGCACGCCATCGTCTCGGCAACTCACCTGTTACCAGAGAACTGGCTAGTAAAGACATGTCACGCCACAGTACAAAATTCAAGGCGAAGGTGATTCCCCAGTCAATGACGATGTGGAGGACAAAGATTACGTGGGGCCAGAAGAAACGAGCTGAAGTGATGAGGAGGTAACGTCACCAAGGAAGGTGCAGTATGTTGCGTGAAAACCAGTATATTCTTGTACTACATATAAATTCGTACCAAATGACCAAATATCTACCTATTTGCAATAGTTACCGCTACATAAAAAACGCGACCCTCGCAGCCCGGCTCCAGAGAACATGATACCAGGTGTTTAAAGGGTCACCTGTTTAGACCACTTCTAAGCTCAGGTGAGCACTTTTGTGGGCATTTTCCAATTTTAACTCCCAAAATTTTTTCGAAAATCTGCCGGGATTGGGGGGGTCTGTTGTGAAAGATCGATCGGGACGCGGCGGGTTAAGGCGTTTCCTCTATTAGACTCTTAAGCGACTATTCTACCTATGAATTGGCTTGGCAATGACAGTAAATAAAAAACTTAAGAGGCAAACAAAGCTTACGTTGTGATAACCACATATCACATTACGAAAGTCATCCAACACAGCAATGCCAGAAGTAAGAAACGTTATTGCAATTGTGTCAGGCTCCAACCGCCTTAGTGTACAAGTAATGGACATGAACAGACTCGAATATGTCAACAGTTTTCTTACATTTATCGATGCTTTTTTATCTATTTTCCTGTTCCAGAACCTCAATGACGCTTTATATTACAAAATTATGATGTAAATATATCTGCACTGTTTTGTACTTTTAACATTGTTTTATAATTTTCTTATTTTTATCCTTATTTTTTTCAAATCATCCTGCGACCCTCAGGAGCATCCTTGCGACACGACCCTCATTCCGGTGCGACCATGGGTTTGGGAATCACTGTTCTAAGTTTTCTTTCAGTTGTGGAACAAGCTGGTGTGTGGCGTGGTAGACTCCGATGCAGCATAAACTTCTAACTAACCCATGTACTAAAACTTACAGTAGGATATCTGGCTTTAAAGCATCCATTTAAACACATTTAGAGCTGGCTTCACATATTTTTTCTGCTATGAAGATCATGAAATAAATCAGCTGAGCACAACATTGCTGTAAATTTCCTTGATGGATTAATACTCACAAGCTCCTATGACTCACTCTTAGTTTAATAAAATCATCTGGCATCAGCTGGAACAGAACGGATTGTCGTCCTGAACGTGGAAGAGTTATGACAGAGTAGAATTTATTGTTCATTCATGCACGTATGTAAACTCTCCACAAGAATTTTTGTATACTCCGTAGTGGTCGGTCTCACCTTTCGTGTTAGCATATTATGCAAACACTGGTGGATGGAGAAGACTTCTTGCTTTGCTGTATTTGTCTTACATTTGTGAAACTGGTCTCAAAGCGTTTGCCTATCTTGTAAATAATCGTTTGGAGCGGGATGAAAAATATCTTTTGCTGCTTGATAATTTTTGTAATCTTTATAATTAGATCTCCTTTCTTCCTTACAGGATTTCATTCTTTTCTACTTTCCATCTATTGTTTTCTAACAGTCTTCCTTTGCTCTCGGTTCATTTCTTTTTTTCGTCACCCTTCTTTCCTCCCTTTCCAATTCTCCCACTTCCTTGCTACTTATCTCACTGTCTTCCGTTTAATTCTTTCTTCTCTCCTTTCCTTCCTTTAATTTCCCCTCCCTCAAATTCCCGTCTCGCTTCCCAGTTTCCTCTTCTCCTCCTAATCTCCCTCTCTCCCCCTTTTTCTTCCAAGGAATTTAAATGGACCGTCTTCATTTACCCTCCTTGTTTGTTTCCTCCTCGCTCCTCCCTCATCAATTCTCTCGACATTTCCTCGCAAGTCTCTCTCTCTCTCTCTCTCTCTCTCTCTCTCTCTCTCTCTCTCTCTCTCTCTCTCATAAATCAGATGGTTTGGAGAGTGAGGCGAGAGTCTTCTTTTGTGCAATCCTTATCTCCTATATATCAGGATAAACGTATTGGTACGTAGCAGGGAAGCAAGAGCTCTGCATATTTCACAAGAACAACGAGGGGACGGATTTCCTGTCGCACTCTCAGGGGCGGCCAAACATAGTGCTTTTTCCTAAGAATGTCACTCCCTCCCTTCCAGCATTCATTCACTCACTGGCTTACTCACTCATTCACTCACTGGCTCACTCATTCACTCACTGGTTCACTCACTCATTCACTCACTGGCACACTCACTCACTCACTCACTCACACACTCACTCACTGGCTCACTCACCAACTCACTGGCACACTTACTCACTCACTCACTCACTCATTCATTCATCATGCCTTATGGGAGGATTGTTAGGAAAACGAAATCTTTCACAGTGGTAGACTTCCCTCCGGAGCCGGTTTCAGATAGGGTGGGGGGCAGCTTCCCAGGGTATCCCAACCAAAACCCTTAGGCACGGCTAGATTTCTTACCTATGAGCTCAAATTATTGCTCAGTGGTAGAACTTCACTCGAACCACGTTATAAACGTGGTGGGATCCTTGGGGGGTCTCTTCTAAGGGGACAGCCCCCGGTGGTCTCGGCCAAAATCGTCATGCACGGGCATAGTTTTTAACCGAATTACATGAAATTTTGCCTATTGATAGGTGTTCACAGTAGCCCTGTTGTAGGAGGGATGGACCACCAACGGTAGTCCCTTATGGGGGAGGGGGCTGCCCCTGAGAGTCCCGGAAAAGCCATAATATACAACCATAATTTTTAACCCATAAGAACTCGAACTTTCGCATTTTGGTAGACGTTTACCCCGGCTACTTGTAGGTAAAGTGGGACCTCTGATAAACACCCCCTCCAGGTGGGGGGTGGCCCACAGGGGGGAATATGCCATGGTTTTTGCATTTTTTATGTAAGAGCATTAAATTTGCTCAGTAGTAGATATCTGCTAGGGCCATGTTATATGCTGGGTAAGACCCCAAAGGCCACCCTCCCACGGGGGTGGGAGCTGCCCCTGTGGGTCCTGGCCAAACCTTTATGCACAGTCATGGTATTTAACATAGGAATACGGAAATTTGCGTGCTGGTAAACGTTTCCCTGTGCACAATTTAGGCAGGGTGGGACCTGCGATGATGACCATCCCTCATCGGGGGGGAGGGTAGGCTACTGCCCACAGGGTGGACAACACCATAGTTTTTACGGAGGCCACGAATTTTACACAATAGTGGTCTTTTATCAGGAGTAGCATTTATAGAGGGTGAGACCCCGGGGTTAGCCCCTCTGTCCTCCTTGTAAAATTAATAATTCTTTCTTTCCCTTAACAATACTGAAGGAGTGGGTGCGGCTATCAAAGATGCCTGTGTCTTGCTCATTAGGTCTTCTTACCCTAAAATGACTTTTTTTTTTCGTAGCTCTGGAAGGATCTCTCAGTCTGTAGTATTGTTAAAACTATGGTCGGTAATACCTTCACTGTGATGGTGCTGCAGCAAGATGATTTTACTCGTCTTCAGCAATACGTCTCGAATTTAACGCAATGAAGTAGAACTGCTTTCAGATTATTGTCTGGATTATATTCACGGAGAATTTCAATCTTTTAATGTAATGATCTGTTGAATCGTAAGTAGAACACAGAATTAACAAAAAAATGTAAAGGTGAGTGCAGACCACATGAGACGCAGTGCCCATAATTGTAGCTTAGACCGCTGAACCTGTGTCGGATTAATTATTCGTCTACTGTCCTAGTATATAAACGCTGCATTTTCCAGATTACCACAGTTACCTGTCGTTGATGTTACCTAAGATACTCAGTTTACGTAGCAGCCCACAGAGGTAGATGGATACCTGAATGGAGTGGCACCAGGTGCCCGCAACAGGATATAAACCCTGATGTTAACGGGCTTGCTTCTTCGTAGATAGAAACACTAACCACTCGGCTCCAGTGTCCGTACTCTTCCAAACAGTGTCAGCTTGTATGAGTTTTTTATTGTGCCATTTTTATCAGATGTAGGCTATTCAACATTTTTGTTTCTAGTTGTTAGTTTTGCTGAGTAAAAAAAAAAAAAAAAGTAAAATTATGCGAAAATGCTGACTTGAAAGCTACATAAATATTACCTGAGTTAAGCACACAGTACACATTTTTGGTTTTAGTTTTAGCAGAGCAGAATTACAATTCGTTACCAATGATGAATAGCAGTACAGCTTGTTCCATGTTACCCTTTGCTTGGTGTATTCGTAGGAGACTGAAGCGAGGCTGCCTGAGCCAGCCTGTTACTGACCTTGACCACCTATTCTCGCTACCAACATATGAATTTATTCATCATTTGAGTGAAGCATTTTTTATTTAATTCTTGCTAATATCGGACGACTGTACTTAACTGAGGGGAGACGTCTTGCAGTGAAGAAGTTAGTGGAGACTAAATGAATTTAACCCCTGGAGATGAGAAGGTTCATCCTAAGGTTGAATGACATTAGCTTGAAACAGCAAAAAATGAATTAAACTTGAGAAGTACTATTTGCAGGCAAATGCACGACATTTTCCATAGTATGCTTCAATCATACTGCCCTCCATAAAAGCTAACCACAAGGTTCTTTTTGTCTTGTAAAAATATAACACGCAAAAGGGAACATTCAAAGCTAACTCATCCCATATTGTAACTGAGTTCGATGCTGGACTGAGTACGTGCTTTTTCTCAGAGGCTTGTGTGGCGTCTGGTGGTTCCATTCATGTCTTATTTTTAAAGCTTTTAGGTTATAAAGTTACTTTGAAGGCCTAAATAGAAAAAAAAAAAAAACCATCCGAAATAAGTTTCTCGAGAAATCATGCCCATAAACTTGCATAATAAGTTTCTGGGGAATCACTTAGCCAACCCAGAAATAAAGTCGTAAGGGTGTGGTAACAATCATTAGTGAGATGATCGTGAAAAACAAAAACAGAAAACAAATACAAGAGAATTCGACAGACGCAGTATCGTCAGGGTTGTAGTACAGGGCATTGTTGCAGAAAAATCAGAGTGAGAGAGTCGGAAAAGGTCTCCCCTAGAGATGCTCCCGCATCTAAGCAAACAAATAAGCAAAAAGTCCTCAGGCAAACATAAAAATAAGTCACCAAACTGAGGTGCTAAAGACAGGTGACTGGCCACGTCCCTGGTGCCTGCCAGTAACCAAATCCTGACTGGCACCTTAGACTGCTAGACCACCAAGTGTCTCTTACGTGCACATTGTACACTTGTTCAAGAAAGTGTTTCTACATTATTCTGTCTTTACGTTAGAAACGGTCGACGAGCCATTTGAAGATATTCCCCAGTCACTTTTTGTTTAAGGGTACATTCAATTATTATCAACACCTTTTAAAGCATGAAGTTTATGGAACATGTGAAACATTTTTTCATTCAGAAAAATATACCTTATAAAGACACCGCGAACAGCAGCAACACTCACTGAGAAATACATCGTTCTACTGAGTAAATATATGTTTTTAAAATAGTTAATCTTTCACTGTTAACCCCTGCAGTCTTATCACGGTTATTTGTTTATTCATATTGCTGTATCCAGACGATTTTACTAAGTTTAAGGGACTGGATTCGAGCTGGTGAGATTAGGTACAGCTTTCATTAACCCCTTCACTACAAGAGGTCTGCCCTTACTTGGATAAAATTGTCTGTTGGTTGCAAGGATTAAAAAAAAAAAAAAAAAATTCACCTTATCTTATGGACCCAAGACAAGTTAGAAGCTAAATAAATACCACAGCAAGGTCAGCTGCAATACACTTTATTTTGAATCCATAAGACGTGGCTAGAGGATTTCTCCATCATATTAAACCACCAAGGCTGGGGGTCTATCACCTATACTGTGGAAGATGATTACCCAGCCTTGGGTCCCTACACTTGACAAGGAGCATTGCGGAACTAGATGCTACAAGCTCGAATGTGTCGACAGGGAAGTGCTACAAGTATTGAATGTGTTGTGTTGTGTTGTTGTTTTTTATGCGAGGAAGAAGGAACCAAAGGCCACGAGCCCGCAATTATTGTTCCTTCCAAGAGAAAAACAAAATACAAGAGAGAGCCAAATTCAAGATCCGATCATTTCGAGATGCCTGGACACACTGCGTTTGAAAGACTGGAGATCATAGGAAGCAGGAAATACAGACAGAGGGAGACAGTTCCAGAGTTGACCTGTTGCATAAATGAAAGACTGGGAGTAACGGTTAACTCTTGCATTAGAGAGGTGGACAGAAAAGGGATGAGAGTTTGCTGCTAGACGGGTGCTACGCGCCCGTCGTAGAGGAGGAGGAATGCAAGCAGACAATTCAGAGGAGCAGTGACCATTGAAGTAGCGATAGAGAAGAGATAAAGATGCAACAGTGTGACGAAGAGACAGAGGTTGAAGGGAGTCAGTAAGGGGAGGAGAGTTAATGAGACGAAAAGCCTTTGACTCCACCCTATTGAGAAGAGCTGTATGTGGGGAGCCTCCCCACACATGAGAGTTGTACTCCACACAGGGGCTGATAAAACCCCTGTATAGAGTCAACAATTGTGCAGGGGTAAAGGAGAAACGGAGTCAGCTTAGCACACCTAATCTCCTGGAAGCAGATTTTACAAGAGATGTAATATGATCTTTCCAAGATAAGTCCCGAGTAAATGAAACCCCAAGCATGTTCAAGGATGATGCAGGATTAAGCTGAATATTATTAAACTTTAGTGGGTATACCTGCGGAATATTTTGTCGGGTTGATAGGTGTAAAAACTGAGTCTTTGAAGCAATAAAAACAACCAGATTATTTTTACCCCAGTCAGAGATACGAGCCAAGTCAGACATAGGTGTGCCATAGCCTCGTCCCTTGTTTGATGAAGTAACTGCTGAGATGGGCGTTCCGGGAACCAAATGGATAGGTGAAGGGTGGAGTCATCAGCATATGAGGAACACCACTGTTGATAGATCTAGGAGAAGAACGATGGCCGTCTACAACAGCGGCTATAGAACGACCAGAAAGGAAGCTGGAGATGAAGGCACAGATACAGTAGAAGGATAGAAACCATAAAAGGGCAGTTTGGAAATTAAAGATTTATGCCAGACTCGATCGAAAGCCTTTGGGATGTCAAGTGCAATGGCAAAGCTTTCGCTAAAGTCCCGAAAGGAGGATGACCAGGAGTCTGAAAGGTAGGTGAGAAGATCGCCAGTGGAGTGTCCCTGACGGAACCCATACTGACGATCAGAAAGAAGGTTGTGATAGGAAAGGTGCTCTAAAATTTTTCTATTAAGAATTGACTCGAAAACTTTTGAGATACAGGATGTTAAAGCAATTGGACGATAGTTAGAGGGTTGGGAATGTTCACCCTTCTTTGGGACTGGCTGAATGAGAGCAAACTTCCAGCAAGAAGGAAAGGTATGAGTTGATAGACAAAGGCGAAAGAGTTTGCCTAGGCAGGGTGTAAGCACAGAAGCACAGTTCTTGAGAACAACAGGAGGGAATCCATCAGGCCCATATGCCTTGTTAGTATTGAGGCCAGTGATGGCAGAAAATACATCAGCTGAAGAAATTTTAATGTCAGCCATGAGGAAGTCAGAGAGGGGAAGTGATTGAGGAACAGCACCGGAATCGTCTAAGGTGAAATTGGAGGAGAAAGTCTGCGTGAAGAGTTCTGCTTTATCAGTAGAAGAAATAGCTACAGAACCATCAGAGTAGAAAATAGGAGGGAAGGATGAAGAGGTAAAGTTGTTAGAAAGGTTTTTGGCAAGGTGCCAGAAGGAGCAGGAAGAATTCGAGTTGGAGAGTTGAGAGCATTTAGTACGTATGAAATTATTTTTAGCAGAGTGAAGAACAGACTTAGCACGATTCTGGGCAGAAATGTATAAAAGATGTGATTCAGGGGTGGGTTGGCTCTGGTACCTTTTATAGGCCCTCTCCTTGTTGCGGACAGCATTAGAACAAGCTTGATTAAACCAAAGCTTTTTTGCATTAGTCAGAGGATATGAGAAAGGAATGTAAGCTTCCATGCCTGAGAGAATAACCTCTGTAAGCAAGGCGCACCCAGATGGCTCCCGGCCATGGAAGCAATAATCATTCCATGGAAAATCAAAGAAGTACTGCCTGAGGGCCTCCCAATCCACAGCTCCAAAATGCCACAGACGTCGTTTCTTTGGAGGGTCCACAGGCCGTACTGGAGCGATAGGACAGGTTAAATTGATAAGGTTGTGATCGGAGGAGCCCAACAGAGGGAAAAGATTAACAGTGTAAGCAGAAGGGTTAGTAGTAAGGAAGAGGTCAAGTATGTTGGAGCTCTCTCCAAGGCGGTCAGGGATACGGGTAGGGTGCTGTACAAGCTGCTCTAGGTCATTAAGGATAGAAAAGGTGTAAGCAAGTTCACCAGGTGGATCAGTAAAAGGACAGGAGAGCCAAAGGTGGTGATGAACATTGAAATCTCCTAGAATGGAGATTTCAGAGAAAGGAGAAATGGATAGAATGTGTTCCATCGTAGAAGTAAGATAGTCAAAGAATTTTTGATAGTCAGTAGAATTAGGAGATAAGTAAACAGCGCAGATATATTTAGTGTTTTGATTCTGCTGAGGAGTGTCTTATTGTGTTGTACCATATCAGTTTCGCTGCTTGTGCCACTGCCACTCCAGTTTGATTACTGGGTTGATCACAAGACAGGCAGCGTCTTCTTTACCTCAGTCTTAAATTTTATCTATCTATACGCAGATGCCATTATCCATGAGGGGATAGCAATGAAAAAATCACCTTCATATCACCCTGTCTTTGTTATAGGCATCCCCCCCCTCTTAGAAGGAATAATTATAGTTGTCACAAGTTGTTAAGATGGTGGTTATGGTTGTCTGTCTGCAATATTTAGGAGTGAAAGGGGCAGGATTCTGATTGGCTGGTGCATATCAGACATTTTCATTGGCTCCCGAATTTCGTGACTTCCCTTGCCGCCGGTTAGCTACCGCTTACGAGCTGATTGAGACGCCTCAACGCTGCATATTGCACTGGACCGCCAGTTACGTCCCGTTTCGGTGCAGGATGTTGCATAATTTAGGCGGATATTGCTTTAATAGAGCCAAGATAGCTGCGCTGGATACTGTGTTGGGCTGGACATTGCTACGATAGAAACTGAGTGTTTGGTGTATACGTCTATCTATCTATCCATCTATCTATCTATCTATCTAGAGAGCAAATAAGAATAATATGCATTTTCTTTTTTTTTTATTTAGATCTTATAATAGGTCGTGTGGGAGTCATCTGGTACACATGATCCCCTCTTATCCCTCTCCCAACGAATTAATGAGTTTGAATGCAACTAGACACCAAGAAAGTAGAACGAACTTGTTCTAAATAAAATACCAGTCATCGATGGAATATTTTACAACGTGAGTTCCTGAGCATGTCTGTTGTCCTACAAGTCCAATTGCACTAAGCCAGCAGAGATCATATATATATATATATATATATATATATATATATATAGATATATATATATATATATATATATATATATATATATATTGAAATATCTAATGTGGCAACTGAGCACCACTGAGGCATAGCAACACCCACCCCAGGAGGCAACCACGGAGGGGCTCTGAGGGTGCACGCGTTGCTAAGGAAGTATGGAGCTATGTCCCCGACTACCTTGCGCCCTTATTCCCTGGAATGGACCCAGCTGGAGTGTTGCAGTCCGTGTACATTACCCTCCAACCAGACTAGCCCTCAACAGGTTCAGGGTGGGGAAGAGTCATTCCCGACCAGCACCCCTGTGATGGCCTCTAGCCGCACAACAAAAGAGACGGCATCTAGCCGCTCAACACCAGTGATGGCCTCTAGCCGCACACAAAACGTGACGGCCTCTAGCTGCACAACAAAAGTGACGGCCTCTAGCCGCACACAAAACTTGACTGTCTCTAGCCGCACAACAATAGAGATGGCCTCTAGCTGCACAACAAAAGTGACGGCCTCTAGCCACACAACAATAGACATGGCCTCTTGCCTCTCAAGAGCTGCTGATCCCCCCTTTCCTGCAGAAACCAGTGACGGCCTCCAGCCACACTCGGGGAAAGTAAGGTACGCCCCCTCTTCATCTGCAGCTGCCTCCGGGAGTAGGACACCAGTGACAGCCTCCGCACGCACCTCGACAGCACGTCACTCCCCCTGCAGGACACCGGTGATGGCCTCTAGCTGCACCCGTGGTCAGGTGACGGCCTCCACCCACACCCTCACCCACAGTCCTGCTAGGAAGTCGGGCTCTGGTGACGGCCTCTTGCCGCCCTCCCCCTGTTGCCTATGGGACCTCGGCGATGGCCTGTAGCCACGCCAGGGAGAGGCACTGCCACCAAAGCCTCTCATCCCTTGAGACTTCCCCAGAAGAGGACAACCCTTGCTCAGCTCACCCCACCTGTAGCCGAGTGGGACGTTCCTCCACTCCTCTCCACAGAGGCAGACCCCAGGAGAAGCCTTCCTGCCTTCAAGAAGTGTGAGGTCCCCTGCTGTCCCCAGGAGTGTGTGCCATCCAGCCAGCACCCGTGAGAGACGATCAGCTGACGGACTCCCATCGGAGGTGACACTGCAGTCCGACCGTGACGGTGGCCTGATGGCAAGGAGACTGCAGACGCCGGACTCCCCGCGGTGCCCCTGCAACCCCGAGGCACGACCTGTTGAGCCCTAGACAGTGGCAACCTCCTCCCCAGGGTGGGCCCAGATAAGAGCGCCTACTCGCGCTGTTGGGCCTGAGCCCTGAGGACAAAACTACCCAGCCAGACCCCACGAGTAGAGGGCCTCTTACCATGCCCGACCACAGCCCCCAGCAGACTATGTCACCTTTGAGGGTCATCCCGTGGCCCTTGAGAGAAGGGACACCAGACGGGATCCCTCCAACACCTGGCCGACTATCTGGGGACCACCCAGTCCTGCAGCCTAGCCGGAGTCCTCCAGCCTCCCCAGTGTAACAGTTTCTGACCAGTACACATTGTAACTATAGTGCTCGTGATATATACAGTGCTGAACTAATGCTCTAGTGACTATGTAGTGTGCCTCTAAATCCATGTGTGTACTGTGTTTTACTAGTGATCCTACCACTGTATAATATACGGCGAGACTCTTGTATTCAGATTGATACTAGAGCCGAAATAATGAACTGTGTGAGATCTACCATCACTTGTGCAGTGTCCGTTCAGTGTCCTTACGATTGGATAGTATCCTGTGTGATACCAATACCACACAAACCAGTCAGAGCCCTCTAGTCTGTCTAGTACAAGTTGATAGTGACTAGTGTATCGTGTACAACTCTTATCCATATTATATGAAGGTTGTAATTTAGATAATACACTTGTAAGTTTGTTGTCCAGAGTTTTTATGTCCTGCTCTTCTCGTTGTGTGGTCTAGCTCCGGTCTTGAAAGAGGACCCCGGCTCTATAGCTGGTGTTTCTAGAACGAGAAGTCGGCCTAAAAACGCCTATAAGAACATATATATATATATATATATATATATATATATATATATATATATATATATATATATATATATATATATATATATATATATATATATATATATATATATATATATACATATATATATTTATCCATCCATTCATCCTTCATCCAATCCTACATTGCCCCATGAGAAGCGTAGGAGCCCGGGGCTAGGCAGTTGGTCCCGACATTTACGATGAGAGTGATCAACCTCACTCATCCCTGAGTGGCATTACATGAGCAATCAACCCCAAACACCCCTTGGATATAAACCTTCACTGGCTCAATCCGATTGGACCGCAATAATTACACACTAAACCACCAGGCGCCAAAATTTGGTTATATGGTTACCATCTAGTGTAGTAAATAGTTTCCTGCTGTACAGGAAACCACTTGACTTGTCACTCAGTGTAGAGTCACCCACAGGCAGAAGGAAGAGGAAAGAATGAGGGAAGGAAAGACAGAAGAGGGAGTGTAAAGTTACCTGTAGGCAGAAGGACAAGGAAAGAATGAAGGAAAGGAAGACAGAAGAGGATGGAAGGAAAGAAGGATGGAGGAGAAGGAAGGGCAGACACTCGACAGCAGCACTACATCGAGTGAGTGGATGGTGAGCCCCCCCACCTACCACAAAGCGCCCCCGCCTACCACAAATATATATATATATATATATATATATATATATACATACAACCATTCATCATCCAATCCTACATTGCCCCATGAGGAGCGTAGGAGCCCGGGACTAGGCAGTTGGTCCAGACATTTAAGATGATATATATATATATATATATATATATATATATATAGATATATATATATATATATATATATAATCACAGGGATTGCTTCATGTTTTGGTCAGTTGCTGCTGCAGGCCTAACTTTGACCTCAATAAATGAAAGGGGGGGGCACCAGGTGTAAGGTCGAGCAAGGTCATGTCTAGATAGGACCATGAGGTCACATTAATATCAGAAGGAAAGGTATCCAGTCAATATTAGGCACGACAAGGGTCCCTGGAACGTCCTGTATATAAATATCTGCAATTTTTTCGCTTCCGTACAATTTGTCGAGGATGGTCTCTTTGTAGTCCGAAACATTAAAGAAATAAAGAACTTGAGTTCTTTTCTATTTTTCCTTCCCACTTGCAGCAACTGCATCCTCCTGCCTTCCTCCACTTTTTTTTTTTTTTTCACCCATCGCTTTTCCACAGTAATCCCTCTACTTTCCGGACGCCCACTTTCCGGACATCCCCACTAACTGGACATAATCGTCCTGGGATCCCCCAAAATGGTCCGAGAACCGCAAAAAATTTGAAAAAAAAAAAAAATTCCTGCCCGTAATTTGAACTTGGCGTGAGTGGTGCGGGACAGCTTTGTTGTGGCGCGTCATTCCTCCGATGTCCGCTAGAGCGCCCCCGCATCCTCCCCACTTTCCTCCTGCCTCTTGTCGTGAGTGAACGCTCGTCATCATGGCTGCCCACGTGCTCGCTTTTGTGGTGGTGCCTTACTTGCTGCAGGCACTCCTGCTGCTCTCGTGCCTCTCCTTCGTGTGTGTGATGATGGCCCCACTGCCTGAGAAGAGGAAGAGAGTGGTTTTGACTCTGGAGAAGAACCAGGAGATATTGGAGAAAGTAGATGCGGGATGGTCTTCTTCACACATCCTCCATGAGTTTAACCTGGCCCAGTCTACTTTGTTTGATATTAAGAGATCCCGAGACAAACTCTTGCAGTACACGGCTGACTTCTCGTCGAATAGCAAATGCAACGTGGAGAGGAAGATGATGTTTACTCCCAAGTTTGCTGAAGTCGACCACTCCACATTGATTTGGTATCAACAGCAACGTGCTGCTGGTATCATGGTACGTGGTACGGAGCTGAAGGCTGCTGCTGAGAACTTCACAAGGCTTCACGACGCCCTAGACTTCAAGGCATCCGAGGGTTGGCTCTTCGCATTCAAGTTATGGCATGGCCTTACCAACCTTAAGTCTCATGGCGAAGCTTTGGACGCTAACGAGGATGGAGTAGAGGAGTTTCGGCACAAGATGAAGGGCTTGATCGACAGGGAGGGCCTCACTCTCGGTCAAGTCTACAGCACTGACGAAATTGGTTTATTCTATCGCTCTTTGCCTACAAACACTCTAGCCAAGGAGATGGAGAAGCGTGTACCTGGCCATAAGCTCTCCAAGCAAGGGCTATCTGCTTTGTGTTGTGCCAATGCTAACGGCATGCACAAGCTTAAGCCCGTTACTGTTGGCCGTGCAAAGCAGCCTCGGTGTCTTCGTGGGGGGATGGATGTCCTTCCTGTCATCTGGTACCATTCCTTGAAGGCATGGTTCACAGCCCAGATCTTCAAAGACTGCTTCCACCGCCATTTCATCAAGGAGGTCATACATTACCAGAAGGAGAAACTGGGAATCCCATGCGACCAGGTAAAGGCCCTCCTTCTCCTCGACAATGCACCTGTCCACCCGTGCGACAAGGACTTGGTGGCTGAGAATGGCCGCATTAGGTGCATGTTTCTGCCACCTAATACTACTGCTCTCATCCAACCAATGGACCAAGGAGTGATCGTGGCAACGAAGCACCTATACCGACGGAAGTTCCTGGACGAGGTGATGGTTGTTCTCAAGGACGAGGACGAGCGCAGGGAGAGACGGGACATGCGAGGCCAGCGGACATTGGAAAACCTTCTCCGCTACAACATCAAGTCTGCCATTTACAACTGGGCCAGTGCATGGAAGGAAATCCCTGTCAAGACTCTAGCAAATGGTTGGTCTCGTCTGCTTCTCGGAACAGATGCGGAGTATGATTTCCTAGGTTTCAACGTGGATGACTTCCATGCACGTCTACATGCGCATGGCGACAATGTTGATGTGGACGAAGTGCGTGAGTGGTTGGATGATGACGAGGGCGATCCTGGGTATCAGACTCTGATATCGAGATCACATCTTCAGTTGCAAGTGTCAGTACCCAGCTTGAAGATTACGGCGAGGATGGCTACGATGATGCGGACTCCTTTCAGCATGACACAACTCCAGCCATCCCCAAACTGAGTGCATTCTGGGAACACCTAGAGTTCATTCTGGACTACCTGGAACAAACGGACTGTGACAGGGAGATGGGGCCCTTGGGACTTGTGGAGGAAGTGCGTGCTTTCAGGTAGCGCATCATAAATCGTCAGAATCGTCGTTCCTTGCGTCAATCAATGATTGACAGCTTTTTCAGGCCCGTGACCCCCACTGTGCCCAGCCCTGGCTCCACTCCGTTGCCTCCCCAAGACAGGCCCTCATGCTCCGAGCAACAGCCCAGCACATCAGCCACGGTGGAGTCACCGCTTGACGTGAGTTTGCATCTATCTTCTTAGTCGTCTGCAGTGGGTATGCCATCACCATGACCCAGCGACGCACCCCTAGGTCACCTGCCAGCGATACTCTCAGACTCTGACAGTGATTAAACAGCAAGAACTTCTCCACTAGACCACACGGCAATTTTGTGTTGTGCAGTGAAAGAAAAACAGTGCATACAGTATTGTAAAGAAAGTAGAAATTTGAGTGAAAAGACAAAATTTTTGGACTAAATTTAACATAAATAAACTTGTGATTTGTTTTGAAATTGGTTTTATGAGTGGAAAGACTTAAAGTGCAGAGTGCAACACTTATTAAGTTACAATGGAGCATAAGTAAGACAAGAGTGCGCAGTGTGAAGAGAATGGACTTCTGAGTGTGAATGACTAAGTTCAGTGCAAGACTTTATGAACAGTGTACTGCAAGTGCTTCAGGAAACCCTTCTTACTGTCAGAGTCTGAGAGGAGGCGGTTATTCATCGAGATGGCCATGGACTTGCTGTAAGTAGGCAAAATGTTTCATACTGTACTGTACTGTATATTCCATACTATACTTACCTCAAACACCTCATGTCACTCTTTTATGTCCCTTATTGGTGTGAATATGTTGTGTCTTAGGTGCTATGCATGTGCAGTAGGGAAGTGTTTTTCTGAGTTAGGCTAGGTTAGGGTCCATAACTACCAGTCCAGGAGCCAGGGACTTGTAAGTACACAGAATGTTTAATATTGTATGAACCTACCTCAAAAACCTCATTTTATGCTTCTTTTCCATTTATTTCAGTCTTTTATGTCCCTTACTGGTGTGATTTGGGTCTTAAATAGGTGTTATGCATGTCCAGAGGGAGTTGTATAGATGTTTTTCTGAGTTAGGGTCCATAAGTACAAGTCCAGGAGGCTGGTGCCCATTATCCGGACAGGACCACTTTCCGGACATGCCTATGGCTCTATTACGTCGGATTGTGGATGGATCTTTTTTTTAACATTACTGCCTAAAGATCAGACAAAACACTTCGCAGTCTCCTATACACTCTGGTATTAAGCACAGATCTTCTTATTCGGTCATCCACACACACACACACACACACACACACACACACACACACACACACACACACACACACACACACACACACACACACACACACACACACACACACAAAATCAGGGTCTCCACCATGTGGAGGAGTCTATAGGTATATTACATGTTTCCCAGATTGCTTCTTCTTCCTATTTTTCTTCATTTTCTTCCATTCAAATTCTTGTCGTTCTTGATACCATAGCCTAATTTCTTCACCAGTTCGCTTCAGACTTAGTACAGTTATTCTTTGAACAAATAAGAAAAATATACATTTTTTTTTTAATTTAGGTCGTATAATAGGTTGTATGGGGGTCATATGTAAGTCTGTTCAAATACATGAAATGGCCAACATGAATCCGTAGTAGGCTATTCACCAACTTTTACTAAGAGGCCATTAAGCTCTAGAGAGTATTGTGTATTTACTTGGATGTTAATTTGGTGGAGACCATCCTACTTTTTGGGGGGAATATTGGCTATCCTTAATCGATCATTGCCTTTTGTTCAACGACTTTCTCTTTCTTATCGTTCGTTCGGCATGTACTTGGCTATTTCAGTGGTCACTGCTCCTCTGAACTGTTTGCTTGCATCCTTCCACTACCCGTCTAGCAATAAAGTCTCATTCCTTTTCTGTCCAACTCTCTAATGCAAGGGTTTAACGTTACTCCCAGTCCTTCATGTATACAACGTCAGCTCTGGAACCGTCTCCCTCTGTCTGTATTTCCTACTGCCTATGATCTCCAGTCTTTCAGTGCAGTGTGTCCAGGCATCTCGAGACGAACGGATCTTGAATTTGGCCCTCTCTTATTTATTTTATTTTTTTTTCAGAAGGGAAGAATTTTGCTGGCTCTTAGCCTTTGGCTACTTCTTTCTTGCATTAAAAACCTTATACTCGTATATTCCCCTGTGGATCATTTAGTGCCTGAGTAAGGCATTGGTTGCAAGTCTCTCCCCGCACAAACGTTCACTGGGACGCTATCATTTCTATTCACTTAAGGTGGGTACACCCGACTGTCTGGTCACCTCACCTATTCTGACATCTTTTACCTACAATGAAAATAAGGCCTGGAGTTAAATCGACAACTACATGTCGTATTCTGGGAAAATGTTTAGGTTCTTTCCATGTCAGTCAGGCTTAAAATGTGGTTGTGGATTTTCCCCTGCCCACGACATGCCAGCTGTGCATTTCGGGTTAAAACTGGAAACTAGTTCCTTCCCTTGAAGTTTACTTACAAAGTATTTTTTCCTCTGACTACCTACTACCTCCCAACAAAGCATCCTGAGTGTTTTCCTTGTCGATGGTGCTGATAGAAATCACATTAATATTGTTGCCAACGAGAAGGTGTGCAGGTTCAGGATCTGTGAAGTGAGAGGAATGGCTTGGGAAAGGTTACGGGTTCTGTTGATGGAGATTTTTTCATAATGTCAAGGCCGGACCACTGTCCTTCCTACCTTCCTCTCCTCGTCACCCACCCATGCCCCCTCCTTCTCTCTCTCTCTCTCTCTGTTCCTCCATCCCCACCTTTTCAGTCTTTTCATCCCCCAATATCCCTCAATCCCTCCCTCCCACACAATCTCCTCCCACCCTCCACTTCCCTCTGCCTCACTCCCGTTTCCGTCTCCTCCTCCCCTCTCCCCTCTTCCTCTCTCACCCCTCTGCCTCCCTCTCGCTGTGCCATGAATAATTGAGTGGGATAAGAGGTAGGCGTGACCCTCATTGCAAAATCAGGAGACAGACAGGAAGAGAGAGAGAGAGAGAGAGAGAGAGAGAGAGAGAGAGAGAGAGAGAGAGAGAGAGAGAGAGTTAATGAATGGATAACTTTTTATTATTGCTTCCATTAATTTGTTTCATTTAGCTTTGTAGAGACTCTTCATAATGACTGGATCAAACACAGCCTCCAGTACGATGATGCTGTATCCACTCACGTATATTTTCATGCGATTTCACTTGTCTAGGTTTCCACGATAAAATATACAGACCCTCTCCTTCAGAAATATAGCCACTCCAGCCACAAATTTTCACAAACATTTTCTCACCCCACACGCCAAAGCCTTCTAATATGCTACTGTATAGCAGTAGCCGTGTGTGTGTGTGTAATTCACCGGGTCGGTCAGGATCACTTGATGGTCGTGATCATCAGCATTTTACCCTCCTGGAAGGGAGCTGAGAGCTCATATAGTCCGATCTAAGGGCAAGTCTGTGATCTTCACACACTCACACACCCGTCCCCTTGCTCCAGGGGGACAGTAACCACCCACTTCGTCAGTGAAACTTTTCGCAACCTGAGCGAGACGCGAACTCCCGTCTACCAGATGGCAAGCAAGAGCGTTACCACTGCACCAGCGAGCGGTGTGTGTGTGTGTGTGTGTGTGTGTGTGTGTGTGTGTGTGTGTGTGTGTGTGTGTGTGTGTGTGTGTGTGTGTGTGTGTGTGTGTGTGTGTGTGTGTGTGTGTGTGTATTTTGGGCAGCCGAAACTACACATTCAAATCGCACCAAAATTAGCACAGAAATCGCAAAATATTCGCTGATGTGAAAAAAACGTGGTCCCAACACAATTGAAAAACTAATACTATATTTAATGAGCGATCAAAGTTTGACCTAAAAACGCCGCTCCTGGCGCCCGGCATAGGATCTCCGTAGAATTTTTTGCCCACAGGTACAACTAAAGTATTTCGGACTTGCGTTCGGACAGCTTGGGTTCCATTCCCGAACCTGCAAATAACACGATCAATTAGTTAGCTGCAAAAAATCCAAGTGACAACGTTACACTAGAACAGCACGTAAATGCGAGATTCCTCTGCAGGAGCAAGTGCGAGGGGCCCGAAGGGCCCACGAGCACTTGTCTACGTCTATACCCATGCATACAGCACTGGATGAGGGCGGGTTACTTCTCCTGTGACTGAAAATCGTGTTCTTCGTCCCTACGGATCAGTTGTTCCTCAGGACCCATAAAACATGATTCGAACTTGTATAGGACATCTGCTTGCCCATGTCCGGCGTGAAGAAGTCGAACAGTACAATATATATAGCGAGAAACAAAATTATTATTAGTTCCCAGTTCGTTTTTCTCACTGCAGATTCCTTTTTTTCCTCTGTTTTAATTTTCATTCGAATATCATGTTTTTTCCACTCCATCTCCTTTTTGCATTTCATTTGCTTGCTTTTCGATTCCTCGCCGTTTCCGATCTGCATTTACTTCCGCATTCCATCTAATTTCCTTTCCATTTAATTTCTCAGTACAATTCCCTCTATTTCTATTGCAGATCACATCCTCCTTCCATTTGCCTGTCTCCCTAATCCAGTTCATTTCATTTCCAGTTTCTCTAATTTTCACGTTAAGTTCCATCCTTATTGAATTCTTGCCCCATTCCTGACTGAAATGCCTTGTCATCCTTATTTCCTTTATCACCTTTATTTTAATTCCCAGTCACCATTCCAACCCCATTCCTATTCTGTTGCACTTTCCACTTGTTCCCATTTCTCTCGTAGACCTCTTTCATGTTAGTTATCATTGTGTGAATGGTAGGTGGTGACGACCATCATCCACTCACTTGTTTTAGTGCTGCCTACTTCTTCCTTACCTTTCCTCATTATGTGTCTTCCCTCCTCTCTTCCAACTTCTCGTTCTCCGTCTTCTCAGTTATATTACTCAACTTTCCACTTCAGGTGCTCTTAGCAAGTGACAAGCCTAGTGGTTTCTTGATACCCAGGAACCCATTTACAACGCTGGTTGGTAACCATCTAACCAAAAACGGGGTGAAGTGGAGCCTGCTATGGTGCCTTTGTTAACTGGGTGGACAGCTGGAAATGCGACAACCATCTAGGAACCAAACCTTCACACGAATCCCCGCTCCTTGTTTTGGTGAGGCGTTGTCAGTCTTAAGGAAACACTGGTTCACTGCACGGGACATACTACTTTTCACATTTCATCCATTAAGATTCGGCCCGAGTCTTACTGCAGTCCCACTCCATTCTATTGTCATCCCATTCCATCCCAAACCAATTCCTATTAGACTACCATCCAGTTTAATCCCAATCCTATTGTCATTTTATCCTTATCTTATTCTCATTCTATCCTTATCCTTTTTCCATTCCATTCCCTCCCTGTTCCCATTCCATACTTACCTTATTCCCATTCCATTTCCACCCTGTTCTCATTCCATCTTTACCCTATTCCCATTCAATTCCCATCCTATTCCCAGTCCATCTTTACCCCATTCCCATTCCATTCCCATCCTATTCCCATTACATCTTTACCCTATTCCCATTCCACTCCCATCCTAATCCGATTCTATCCTGATCCCCATCTCCCTTCGTTCACACACTGTTCCCATTCCAAACCCACCTACGCCACTTCTTTTCATAATTTATTCCTCTCTCACTGTGTCTATCTCCTTCTCCTCTTCAGTTCCACGCCAAACCTTTTCTTAACAAATTCCCACCTTATTA
The DNA here is from genome assembly GCF_032717465.1 of Coenobita brevimanus. Lineage (NCBI taxonomy): Eukaryota > Metazoa > Arthropoda > Malacostraca > Decapoda > Coenobitidae > Coenobita > Coenobita brevimanus. Next base: position 43,157,571 of record NC_137010.1, on the reverse strand, counting down.
TTATTCCATGCCCTCCCAATTCCAATTCCATTCCCATCCCATTCCCACCCTATTCCACTCCCACGCTGTTCACACTCAGTTCCTGTCCTGTTCCGACTCTGCTTCTATCCCATTCCGACACATCCTATCCATTCTTATCCTATCCTCGCCTTATTCCACTTCTGTTCTTTTTCCATTCCAACTCTATTCCTCTCCCATTACCATTCAATTCCCATTACCATCCTGACTGTTCCTATCCCATTCCGATTCTATTCCTACTGTATTCCTCCCGTATTCCCACCTTATTCCCACTCTATCTACTCCCTATTTTTTCCATCACCACACCATTCCCACTCCTTTGCCAGCCAGTTACATTCCCACCCTATTTGCATTCCGTTCCCAGCCTCTTCCATTCCCACTTAAAGTCTTTTCCATTCCCTCCCTATTCCATTCCTAACCAATCACATTCCCGTCCTTCATGCTGACATTCGGCAACCTGGTGAAACTGTCCATATCTTTTACACAGAGGGTAATGTAAAAACTATAAACATCAATTTTTTCATACATACTTAAGGGCTCACCTACTCTCCACCAACCATTCCACCAACCGCTCCACTAGCCCCTCCACTAACCCTTCCATTAACCCCTCTATCAACCCCTTCACCAACCCCTCTACTAACCCCTCCAGACAACCACATCACTGTTGGATGAAAGAGGGTTCAGATTCAGTAAGGTTAGTACTAAGACAGCAGAGCCGAACCCCACTCCCCGACCTTCATGACGGGCGATTTTACCTCCCTCCATTCCATTCCCATTCTATTCCTGTTCCATTTGCAACATATTCCTACTTGGTGCGAGAGAGAGAGAGAGAGAGAGAGAGAGAGAGAGAGAGAGAGAGAGAGAGAGAGAGAGAGAGAGAGAGAGAGAGAGAGATGCAGCGAGGTGGGACCAACATTTATCACTGACCAAACATTTCATACGACTACAGTCAACCCCACACCCACATCAGGTAACTGAAGAGAGAGAGAGAGAGAGAGAGAGAGAGAGAGAGAGGGGGGGGGGAGAGAGAGAGAGAGAGAGAGAGAGAGAGAGAGAGGGGGAGAGAGAGAGAGAGAGAGAGAGAGAGAGAGAGAGAGAGAAAGAGATGCAGTGAAGTGGGCCCAACACCTATCACTAACCAAACATTTCATACGACAACAATCAACCCCACACCCACATCAGGTATAACTGCCCGTATATGCATCACAGGAGCCAGATTTACCTTACAATAGGCGGTGCAAACCCTGCAATAACCTGATATTCAACTGGGTGTACTTTATAGACAGTGTGAATATAATCTGAATTAACGAAAGTACAGTATACTATGATACGAGTACGGTATATTTATTTTGTAATGATATGCATACTGTTTATCGGTGTGTAATCACATGAAGTCGGAACATAGTTTAGAAGCACCAGCATACCATATTACCCGTCCCCGTCCCCTAGGGGCTTGGGGACGGGTATTTTTCTCACACGGTTTGTCTGTTTGTTTGTCTGTCTGTCTGTTAACAACTTTACGCGAAAACTACTGGTGATATTTTGACTAGAATTACAGGGATGATGGTCTATGATCCTCTCATCAGCTGATTAAATTTTGGGCCAGACTGAGCCAAGTCCCAGGCTGTAGGGTCAAAAAATAAAACAAAAAAAAAAGTAAAAAAAAAAGTAGTTTTTTCGCCATAACTCCTTTCAAAATCATCATATCGACATGAAACCAAATTCTAAAGGTGCATCTTTCAAATCTGCATCCTATAACATGCCTCATTACATGAAGGGGGTCAGCCCTCGGTTAGCGCAAAGAGGGGGGGGTCAATGTCAAGTGGGTCGGGCTCAAATTTCAATTGGACATAAAATCGTCAACTTTCACCCAATTTACTTCAAATTTGATATGTGGCATCTTTGACTAGATATCCTGTTGCGTTTATACACCAGCACTAAAATGACTGCCGGGAACGGGTTTGCTGTGCCATGGCACCTCTTCTTGTTTCCTGGTGTGCATAATTAAATGTGTCGAGAATGTACATTGCAGTAACCGGTATATTCTTTGCAATAATATGCACGTTGCTGCAGGTGATGTTGAACAGATCTCATCCACACCTTCACTACGATGACGTCTTTCATATATCCCAGCTGTCCTCATATGACTTTAATTCCTTCACTCCGAGTACGCCATTTTGCTTCATTCTTGCTATTACCAGACGATTTATTTTTTGTATATTCCGGAGAGGCTTCTCGAACTGGGGGTCTTGGATACAGTTCATTAACCCCTTTGACGTCGGAGGTGTTCCTGAGCGTGAATGAAAATCGTCTGTTAGGGAGTAAAATAAAATGCAGGTAGTCGTAAGGGAAGGGTTAAGAAGGACACTCCACCAACCCCTTTACGAATCTCCCCACTAACCCCTCCACCAACCTCTCCAGCAATCCCCCACCAACCCCGTCCACTAACCTCTCCACCAACGCCGTCCACTAACCCCTCCACCAACCCCTCCACCGACCCCCCACCAACGCCGTCCACTAACCCCTCCACCAACCCCCCACCAACCCCGTCCATTAACCCCTCCACCAACCCCTCCATCAACTCCCCACCAACCCCGTCCACTAACCCCTCCACCAACCCTTCCACCAACCCCCCACCAACCCCGTCCACTAACCCTTCCACCAACCCCTCCACCAACCCCCCACCAACCCCGTCCACCAACCCCCCACTAACCCCGTCCACTAACCCCTCCAACAACCCCTCCAGCAACCCCCCACCAACCCCGTCCACTAACTCCTCCACCAACCCCGTCCACTAACCCCTCCACCAACCCCGTCCACCAACCCCTCTGTCACGAATCAAATTCGCGACATTTTCCTTTTGTGAGAAACCACGAACTTTAGTGGAAAACTCACTGTGTATCGTTCAGTTAACCGTTTCTCTCTCCATTTCGATGGTATACTTTTTTCAAAACATTCTTCACTGTTTCAAAAGTGACCGTTCTAATGCACGTCATTAAGTCTCTACTGAGCGATATTATTATTTCTATATTGTTCGCCCCTGCTTGCCTCAACCATTGGCCACGCCCTTCTTCTGGCTGGCCTGGGCATCCTACCCCACACATCGAATTTGGATCAGTCCTTTATATGTCGCGACGGAGTGTGGTTCTGTATTCCAGTAGTGAGAGTGAGAGAGGTCTTCTAGCACCCAGACTCCACTAGATCTACAGTTCTCCAGGCTCCCACCCTTCCTTGGTGATACGCTACATTGACCAGCATTTCTTTAGTTTTTTCTTAGTTTTAAAATAATTATTTTAACTAGCTTTGTGAAAGAGTGAGTGAGTGCATTCCGTTTAATATTTGAATTCATTTTGCTCTATGTAGCGTAAATTTATTTATTGTAATCAATAAATTTACAGTTCTTTCCTTTGAGCTTAATTGTTATTCGTGTTTTATTTCACCACGAGCTTCTTTAGTCTGCTTATCTTAGCTCGCACAACTTACTTATTTTTCATAACTGTACTTAAAGCAGTTCTTTCATAATAATTCTGAAATCCGTTGTGCTAGCTAGGGGTTAAGCTTCAGCAAGAACCTGTCTGTTATTAATATTAAATATTGATTGTCAGGGGGTAAAAACTCTCCGGGGCCTGCAGTACCGACTGTACAGCATTTGTGAGTAATTAATCTCCGCTGTGTACTATAGAGAGAGACAGCGCTAATTCTCATCTTTTGAGAATCGGCAGTCAGCCGGAATAAAATGGCGATCTATTTGCCATAAATTTATTAATCATTAAAACTTCCATTAAATTTAGGATCACACGCATTCCTAAATTACAAAACCCCGTTGACAACTGGCGACCTCATTTAAGGATTTCAGGATTTAACTCCTAGTACTATTATTAACGAAATAAAACTCACTCACTCAGCTAGTTAGTTATTAGTTATAATAACTAAAGGTTATAGGCACAAGCTTACTGGTGTTTACTGTTAGTTTAGCAAGTGAATTTCTGCTTTATTAATCCATAGAGTACTTAACTCTAGTACTTTATTCTTGGTAATGCCAGACGATTTTATTCGCTCCTGGGAAGTCACCGTACCCATTGCGTTAATTATTGAGTCTTCCCAGTCATTTGCATTTTTGCTTTATTCTTTGCCAGTTAACTAGATAAGCCTGGTCGCCACTAGCTTGTGTCTGTATTCTTTACTTGGTTTATTAGCATTCGTTTGCGAATCAGCAGTCAATACTCAGTTTTGGCTTGCTTACTAAATTAGCGTCATGGCTACCACCGTATTTTTACAGGAAGCCAAAGACATGGGGCTTACCGATCCCCAGGAAATTAAAGAGTACATACTCTCACGGCATAATCAGGAGCAGCAGCGCGAGAATGATGCCCGTGAAGAGCGTAAGATTCATCGCGAATACGAGTGAGAACAGCGCAAATACGAGCGAGAACAGCGCGAACAACATGAAAGAGAGCGTGCATATGAGCAAGAGCAGCGTGAGAAAGAGCGCGAATACGAGCGGGAACAACGTGAACATGAACGTGCCGAACGTGAGGCACGAGAAAAACATGAGCTTGAGGTTTTGAAGCTCAAGCGAGATTCCTTGGCTTTAGGCACATCTGCTGCAGCCAACCCAAGCTCCACTAGCGCTCTTCCTACACATGTCCTGGCGACCCCACGCATCAAGCTTCCTTCATACAAGGAAGGCGAGCTAATCAAGCCGTACATAGCTCGTTTTGAGGACATGGCAGACATGTATCAACTGGATGAGGCAGCTAAGCGGCTCCAATTTCTTAGTTTATTTATTTGAAAGCCCTGCCCTCAATATTCTCCACAGAATTCGTGGAGACAATCTCATGTATGAGATGATGAAAGCTGCACTCATTAAGGCGTATGGTCTCACAGTAGACGACGCCAAAGTTCAGTTCATGCGAGCTCGTCTCCAAGACAAGGAGACACCTGTTCAGTTCCTCGACCGTCTCACTGCTTACTTAGGTGAGTGGATGGAAAAAGATGGGACCCCTCACACGCTAGAGGGGATAATTGACCTCATGCTGCATACACAGATAGAGAGGTCGTGGCCTGCTGAGCTCATAGCACAGCTTAAGATCTGCCAGGTGAAAGATGCCAGCCAAATGGTGGAAAAGGCTGATGCATTCTTCACTGCTTACGGGTACCAAACTCAAAAGCAAAACACCTAGAACAGCAGAAAAGATACTGCCAAGTCTGGGAAGCTGTCTCAGACTGAACCCCAGCAACAAGGCCATTCTCAGAATAATGGCCAAGGTCCAAAACCGCAGAAGGACCAGGGGCAAAACACTCAGAAACCTGAGTGGAAGAGGTACAACAGGTACCCTAACCAGCAGCAGTATAAGCCACGCAACCGACCGTCGGGTCAGCACCAGCTCAAGTGAATAGGAGGCAGGAAGCAAATGCAGCCTTCATTCCTCAATGGCAGCAGCATGGTGGTGACGTCCCTACCAGTACGGGTACTCCCCCACAGTTCACTAGTCCCACAGTGACAGTGAACCCCTTCCACAGATGGCCAATGCTCCATCTCCACAGGCAGTGAGTACGACCCCTCAAGTATCTAGTTCACAAGGCACCATGTTTGCCGCATCATTTATTCAGCAGCCTCATGAGTGGCTAGCTGCTTCCTCCACAGGCCTTCCCACAGGTGACAGTACCTTCCTTGTTCAGCCAGGGTTTGTGGGAGACATTCCTGTGAAGGTCCTGAGAGTTAATGGATCCTCAGGTTGCTCTGTCAAGCAGAGTCTAGTTCGGCCTGAGCAGTACACAGGTCGACAGATCCAAGCTAGCCTTATTGATGGATCAGTGAGATTGTTCCATGAGGCATGTATCCAGGTGGCATCTCCATTTTATACTGGTACGACAGTCGCAGTTGTCATGCCAGAACCTTTATTTGACCTAATCATAGGCAATATTCCCGGTGCCAAGTATAGTTGCACCGAAGATGACGCTGCTCAGACTTCGGCTACAGTAACACGAGCCATGGCTGAGGCTCCAGACTGTGTCACCCCAGTGACCATTGAATCTCCCCAAGATCTGATGTGTAGCCAAGTTGTTGTTCAAGAACAACATCCTGACCCGACACTTGCTGCTGTGCAGAAGAAACAAAAAGGCAGAGTGATAAAGTATTCATGGGGAGGTCGAGCCAAGTTCCTTCGTAAACAAGGACGACTCTACCGTGAGTCACGAACAACCGAGGGCGAGGTTCGACTGCAATTTGTTGTTCCCGCCAAGTACTGCCAAGTAGTGTTAGAATGGGGTCATTGTTCAGCCTAAGGAGGTCACATGGGCAAAAGGAAGACCCAGGGCCGTATCCGAGCTGACTTTCTCTGGCCAGGGATGGGACGAGACATGGATAGTTTTGTGCGTTCCTGCAATATGTGTCCACGTAACACCAGTCAGGGACACGTCCTTCCTGCGCCGTTTGAACTCACACCCATAATCTCTGAAGCAGTTGAGAGACAGGGTAGTGGTAAAGTGGGTGTAGACCTGAAGTCTTGCCCATTGGCCCCACAGGACATATCACGTCCAGGGCCTGTACATACATATGTACCGTAGTTTAATGGGGGGAAGTTTGAGAACCCGCAGAGGCCACCCAAGGCTGTGTCTGGGACACACAAGCCCGAGTTTGCGTAAGGATTCTCAGCTGCCTCGATATTGTATATACATGTGTACTCTAGGCTAAAGGGAGGAAGTTTGAGGACCTGCGTGCAGTCCAAGGCTGTGTCTGTGGACACACGAGCCCGAGTTTGCACAGGGATTCTCAGCTCCCCGATATTAATATAAGTACTGTAGGTTAAGGGGGAAGTTCAAGAGAGAACCCCGCAGAGGCAACCTGAGGCTGTGTCTGCGGACACACGAGCCTGAGTTTGCATAAGGATTCTCAACTTGCTGACACTAATTGGAAGTGTAGAGTTAAGTTTAATCAGTAAACTACACGAGTCCTCGAGACCAACGGCGTCCAGGGACTACGTTTCTTGGTTAATAATGTACCTAATAAATTAATGGCGACCTCAAATGTACGAAGCTTAGGGTGTCACTCGTATTTTTCAGCTAGAGCGTACCTTTCGTAGCATGTACTGATTGCTAGGCAGAGAGAGTAATTGTAATGTAATAAGAATTTTTGTTTCATTGACACTTTTGATGCTCCACCTTAATTGATTTTGCAGGTACAGTGATGGGTGTAGTAGTTTTGCTGTGCGGGCCAGCTGATCGTCTGTCGCACGCTGCCGCCTCTTCTCTGCCTTCGTCATCACCATATTATTAATATTTACTGTATCATTTTACACGTAGTTACAGTTACACTACAACTGTCACACCTACACCGTGTACTTCATACACCACGCTACACAACAATTAGTTGTCAGTGTAAATGTAGCGAACTTTCGCTCAGTTTGACCTGAGTACAGGATTTTCACCGTCGTCACAGAGTTTTTTCCCTCAAGCTTGCCTCTATTAACGTAAATATGAGGTTTTTACGCTTATTGGGGATAGTGATTTTCTCCTGTAGCAGGATAGCACACAGACCACAGTGTGAATCTTGTGTGACTGAGTTAGGATGTGTACATATATATATATCTACAAGTTTTTTCCCATAAGGAAAAAATTTCATTTTGAAGGGGCGTAATGTCACAAATCAAATTCGCGACATTTTCCTTTTGTGAGAAATCACGAACTTTAGTGGAAAACTCACTGTGTATCGTTCAGTTAACCGTTTCTCTTTCCATTTCGATGGTATACTTTTTTCAAAACATTCGTCACTGTTTCAAAAGTGACCGTTCTAATGCACGTCATTAAGTCTCTACTGAGCGATATTATTATTTCTATATTGTTCGCCCCTGCTTGCCTCAACCATTGGCCACGCCCTTCTTCTGGCTGGCCTGGGCATCCTACCCCACACATCGAATTTGGATCAGTCCTTTATATGTCGCGACGGAGTGTGGTTCTGTATTCCAGTAGTGAGAGTGAGAGAGGTCTTCCAGCACCCAGACTCCACTAGATCTACAGTTCTCCAGGCTCCCACCCTTCCTTGGTGATACGCTACATTGACCAGCATTTCTTTAGTTTTTTCTTAGTTTTAAAATAATTATTTTAACTAGCTTTGTGAAAGAGTGAGTGAGTGCATTCCGTTTAATATTTGAATTCATTTTGCTCTATGTAGCGTAAATTTATTTATTGTAATCAATAAATTTACAGTTCTTTCCTTTGAGCTTAATTGTTATTCGTGTTTTATTTCACCACGAGCTTCTTTAGTCTACTTATCTTAGCTCGCACAACTTACTTATTTTTCATAACTGTACTTAAAGCAGTTCTTTCATAATAATTCTGAAATCCGTTGTGCTAGCTAGGGGTTAAGCTTCAGCAAGAACCTGTCTGTTATTAATATTAAATATTGATTGTCAGGGGGTAAAAACTCTCCGGGGCCTGCAGTACCGACTGTACAGCATTTGTGAGTAATTAATCTCCGCTGTGTACTATAGAGAGAGACAGCGTTAATTCTCATCTTTTGAGAATCGGCAGTCAGCCGGAATAAAATGGCGATCTATTTGCCATAAATTTATTAATCATTAAAACTTCCATTAAATTTAGGATCACACGCATTCCTAAATTACAAAACCCCGTTGACACCCTCTACCAACCCCTCCACTAACCCCGTCCACTAATCGCTCCACCAACCCCTCTACTAATCCCTCCACCAACCCCTCCACCAACCCCGTCCACTAATCTCTCCACCAACCCCTCCACCAACCCCGTCCACCAACCCCTCCACCAACCCCTCTACTAACCCCTCCACCAACCCCTCCACTAACCCCGTTCACTAACCCCTCTACTAACCCCTCCACCAACCCCTCCACCAACCCCGTCCACCAACCCCTCCACCAACCCCGTCCACCAACCCCTCCACCAACCCCTCCACCAACCCCATCCACTAACCCTCCACCAACCCCATCCACTAACCCTCCACCAATCCCTCCACCAACCCCTCCACCAACCCCGTCCACTAACCCCTCCACCAACCCCGTCCACTGACCCCCCACCAACCCCGTCCACCAACCCCGTCCACCAACCCCGTCCACCAACCCCTCCACTAACCCCTCCACCAACCCCTCCACCAAACCCTCCACCAACCCTTCCACTAACCCCTCCAGCAACCCCTGCACCAACTCCTCCATCATTATATTCTAACCACCACCAAACGACTTTTCTTCACCCCAGCAGCACTCTGGGACAAAAAGTTTCTCCTCTTGACCCCGAGCACGTGTACAGTATATATGTTTTGCTCTCTTCAGACGATTTCCCTCACGTTAGGATAGTCTTCTCGGGTAAAGGTAATAGATACAACCTTCATTAACCACTTCACCCCTGGAAATACCTGACGTTGATTAATAAACCTACTGAAGTTGATTAGACTTGCCAGGTAGCAAGCGGAATAAAAAAAAAAGAAAGAAAAAAAAGGGGTTGTTGGACTGAAGAAGTGAAAGTGGCCATGATTCAGTGAAGTGCCGTTGAAGGAGACGCTACATCGATCCCTCGCTGGGCCCGGGGACAGTGTGGGGATTTGAGTTTCGTTAAAAGTCTTCAAGTGATCTGCCCCAAGACCCACCGCCATGCCTTAAAAACACCCCCGCTGCTGCCATCACACCGGTACTGCATGAAGTAGTCCTTGCGTGTGTCCAGTAGGGGATGTGGGTATTAGTGCTCAAGTGGGGACATGCGAAGTTCTGTGACGCCATCTGTTGCATGTAGGGGGGAGAGAGAGAGAGAGAAAGAGAGAGAGAGAGAGAGAGAGAGAGAGAGAGAGAGAGAGAGAGAGAGAGAGAGAGAGCATCCTGCATTTTCCCGTTTTCTATTTGGATCACCTTCCCACTTCCAGTTCTATTCCAGAGAGAGAGAGAGAGAGAGAGACCATCCTGCATTCCCCCGTTTTCTATTTCGATCACCTTCCCATTTCCAGTCCTATTCCAGAGTCAGTCGATTCCCATTCCATATTCCAGTATGTCCCTTGAGAAGACGTCCTGGGGGGAGAAAAGAGGAGGGGAGGGGAGGGAAGGGGAGAGGAGGGGAGGGGAGAGAAGGAGGGGAGGGGAGAGGAAAGAGGGGCGGAGAGACAGTGGGAGGATAGGAAAGAAAGGGGTGATGGAGGGAGAGATGGGAAGAGGGGAAGTGAGTGATAAAGAGGGGAGAGGGGAGAGGATATAGGGACAGTGAGAGAAAAAGGGAGTGTATGAGGGGAAAGATGGGAGGAAAGGAAGGGAGAAGGGAGTGAAAAAGGAAGGGGGAGAGAGAAAAGGAAGGGAAGGAAAGGAAGGAGAAGGGGAGAGGAGGGGAAGGGAAGGAGAAAAGGGGAGAGAGGAGCGGAGGGGACATGGAGAGAAGGGTGGAGAAAAGGACAGGGAGAAGAGAAGAGCAGAGGGAAGAAAGAGGAGGAAGTGGGGAGAGGAGGAAGGAAATTAGCAGGGAGGTGGAAAGGGTAGGAGAGAAAAAGAGAGTAAGAGTGGACGGAGAGAGAAGAGAGGAAATGGGGAGAAGAGTGGTAGAGGAAAAGGGGTAAAATGTGGGAAAGACAGGAGAAGAGAAGGAAGGGAGGACTGGATGCAGCAAAGGGAAGAGGAGGAGGAGGAGGAGGAGGAGGTAGGTAGGTAGAGACTAGAGAATGAGAAGTGAGGAGAGGAGCGGTGAGAAGGGTGGATGGAGAAGATACAGGAAGGTATAATTAGAAGAAAGGAATGGGAACAAGAGCGAAAGAGTTAGAGGAGGAAAAAAGAGAGAAGGAGAGAAATGGTGAGAAGGAAGGAAGAGGAGGAGGGAAATGTTCAGGGTGAGGGAGGGGGGAGTGAAAGGAGAGGAGAGGATAGGGAGATGGGAGAAAAATTGAGAACGAGAGGAAAGGATGAGAGAAAAGAAGGATAGAACAGGAAGTATAGGAGAAAAAAAGAAAAGGGAGTGGTAGAGGAGAGAAGGAGGGGAGGGAATAGAGAGGAAGGAGAGAAGGTGGCGAGGACAGAAAAGGGAGGAATTGGGAGAAGGAAATAGGAAGGGCGGAATAGGGTGGGAAGAGGAGAAAACGGGTGGAGGAGAAGGAGGGGAGAAAGAGAAAGGAAGGGAGAGAAGGATGGAGTGAGATGAGGGAGAAGGAGGAAGAGGAGGATGTGGTGATAACGAGGTGAGAGGAAGAGGAAATGGGGAGGAGGAAAGGAGAAATGTGAAATGAAGGATGGGATAGGACGGCGGGAGGGAGAGAAGAAGGTAGAGAAGAGGAGGGGGGAGAGGATGGTAAGTGGTGAAGAAAGGAAGGGAAGGAAGGAGTGAGAGGGAAGAAGAGAATGGCAAAGGTGAAGGTGGAGACACGCTAAGCCACGATGAAAATCCCTGTTGCTTAGGCCTTTGATCCTGTGGCGGATTATTCAGTCATTAACCTGGGAAGCAACGCCATAGCATCATCTAAGTCACCATAGTTCCCCTTCAAGGTGTTACTTTAGGTACTCATTTTACCAATCAACGTACAAATAGTGAAAGGATACTGCAGTCAAGTGATGCCAGCTGCCCGCACAAGGATTCGAACCCTGGCGGTATCCAGCCGGCAATTTCGTAGGTAGCAGCACTATCTCCTCGGTCACTGCGGCCTGGGGAAGAGGAAGAGGAGGAAAGCAGGAGTAAATGGGTGAGAAGGATGGGAGGTAGGAGAAATGAGAGGGAGGAAGTGAAGAAGAAGAAGAAGAAGATGTAGAAGAAGAAGGAGAAGGAGAGAGAGAGAGAGAGAGAGAGAGAGAGAGAGAGAGAGAGAGAGGAGTAAATGAAAATGAGAAGAAAGGGGAGACGAGGAGGGAGGGAGGGAGAAAGGGTAGGGGAGATAAAAGAGAAGGAAAATAAGAGAGAGAGAGAGAGAGAGAGAGAGAGAGAGAGAGAGAGAGAGAGAGAGAGAGAGAGAGAGAGAGAGAGAGGAGAAATGAGAGAGGAGAGTGAGGTGACAAAAGATGGAGAAGGGAGAAAAAGTAGGGGAGAGAGAGAGAAGAGGTGGGGGAGAGGAAGGGAAAGAGAAAATATAAGGGAGAGGGTGAGAAAGGTGAAAGAGGGGAGGGGGAGGGGAGAGAGTACGGAAATGGGAGGGGAGTGGAGGGAGGAGCAGTGAATGTGCCCACTTTAATCTCCCCCTCTGGTTATTTATAGTGCCATCCGGTGCTGTGTCACTGATGAGTTCAAGGTGGCATCGATTATTAGGTTGTTGTTGATGCCCCTGTGGTGGTGGAATGTATTACTGGGATGATGGCCATGTTTAGATTGTATAGAAGAGTTATTCTCACATATAGATTACTATTGTTATTAAGTTCCACGTTCTCTGGATTTTGTATTGATATTGTAGATATATATATATATATATATATATATATATATATATATATATATATATATATATATATATATATATAAATTTTTTTTTGTGGGGGGGATCTGAAAGGCTGGAATTCCAAGATCGTCCGAGACTGACTTAAAATTTTCAGGGTGATGTATCTTGGTTGCAGGCTTCTCTTGGCACAATATTCTTTTTCCTAGCACTACCGCCGCACTAGGGCCCTCTATGTTATATATACTGTATAATATATATATATATATATATATATATATATATATATATATATATATATATATATATATATATATATATATATACACGCATGCATATATTGACAGATGGATGACAAACAGTTAGAAAGCCAGACAGGTGGATACAGACCTAGGTAAACAGATAAACAGATATATAGACAGATAAATTCACAAAAAAGTTAGGCAGGTGCAATATTACATAATGTATGTCAGACAAAGAGATGAAGAGATATTATATGGAAGAGATATTATATGGGTAGATGAAGGAAGGAGGGAAAGCAGGAAGAAGCATAATAAAGGTCAAAAGGGCAGTGTCAAATTCCTACACCTGCTCTGTAATTTGATAGATGTAAAGTGTTCAGAACAGAGCCTCTTACTTTTATCACTCCCATTATAATTAATTTCATGTCAAAGCTCTCATCTTTCATATTGCTCTCTCTCTCTCTCTCTCTCTCTCTCTCTCTCTCTCTCTCTCTCTCTCTCTCTCTCTCAGATCTGATATCATTACATATATATATTTAGACAGATAGATGTATTATTTATACTGTATATCTCTCTCATCTCATCAGCCATTTGTGTGTTCACTGCAGGACCGGCCTATCCCGACCGAAGTGAGGACGATATACTCTCTCTCTCTCTCTCTCTCTCTCTCAGTTGTGCTTTGACCTGTGACCCGACAACACCTTTCTTCCCGAGGTCTAATCTGCCCACCTGTGCGGCCCGACTCAACGGATATCCACTACTGAAAGGGAAGTCCATAATATTTTTTCTTAAATATCTCCCTTAACTCTAACCCCAATTCTCCAAATTATATATTTGCTAAATTGTGTCCCCTCCCCTGACTTAGTAAATAACATCAACATGCCCCCAGTACGAGTTCCTTGTCCCTCATGTGGAAACAACTTCTTCAATGATTGGTTTCCGAAATTTGGAAGGCCCGATGCAAAATGTTTTATGTGCTTGACCAATGAAAATATTCAGTATCTAGAAAGTACTATCAAACGTCATCAATATGCAATTGAGGATCTGAAACAGGAAAATGCAGACCTCAAGGCAGAACTCAAAAAAGCGAAGGAAAGCCCCATGAATACGACTCAATATCTAGAAAGCACCATTAAAAGTCATCAATATGCACTTGAGGATCTGAAACAGCAAAATGCAAACCTCAAGGCAGAGCTAAAAAAAGTGAAGGAAAGCCCCCTGGATATGACTCAAGCCGACCAGGCATTTCAAGTAGAATGTAATAAACGAAAATGTAAACAAACGCCTAAGAAAACACCCGGAATTCCTGCATCCAACAGGTTTTCCGTTCTTTGTGATGAAGGGGAAAATAGCAGAGTAAAACACGTCGTCCATAAGAATGTTAAACATAGAAGCCAGGATATAAACAAAGCAAGTGGACGTTTCCTGGACACCTAATTCAGCACTAGGAAGAGCACCACACTGGTGGTTGGTGACTCCATATTAAGAGGTCAGGGCGCTGCCTTTGCATCAAATAATAAAGGCAAGAAGAGATCAGTGAAGGTTGTACCTGGCAGCAAGATTGACATGATCACCAAAGACTTTGCAAGTACACCAGTCAGTCGAGATGCATGTCTTGTAGTAAATGTAGGAACAAATGATGCACACGACGGCGCGGAGGTAGAGTTTCCACCAAAAATATCTTGCAGAAATATGAAGCCCTTCTAAAAGTAATGAAAAATAAGTCAGATAAGTGCATGGTGAATGGTATATTGCCAAGGCTACGTTCCAATTCTTACTGCAGGAACAGAGTAGTAGAAAGTAATGGAGCCCTTAAGGAAATGTGTACCAGAGAAAACATATATTTCAATGATGTCTGGAACAGATTTGTAGAAAAGCCAAGCCTCTTTAGACAAGATGGTGTACACTTAAATGCGAAAGGAATTACAGAGATGGGCAAATTGATAAATATGGCAGTTTTTAAACTCCACGAGAATGCAGGTGTGGCGGAAACACTTGCGTCCCCTGGGGACCTCACGGACGCTCCCACCTCGCCCTTCACCCCAGCCCCGCCCCTCACCCTCACCTCGCCCCCCCCTAATCTCACGGTCGCGCAGCCACCCTCCCCCTCCTCTCCCTCCCTATCCACCCCTCCACTGACCCAGGGAAACTAAATCATAATTCCCGGGGAGATGGTGTATCCGGATTAGCCCTACAGTCAAAGCCAACCGCAGAGCAAATTAAAGTATTATCATTCAATGCTCGCAGTCTTAGAAACAAGTTTAACGAACTCAAAATCCTTCTAAGTGTCGAAGATTTTCATATAATTGCCGTAACAGAAACGCATCTTGATATAGGTAATAAAGATTTATTAGCTGAATACCAGTTAGACTCGTATAAATTTCACTATAAATGCAGAGAAAATGGACGCTTAGGAGGTGGTGTTGGGATATTTGTAAAAAATCACTTAAACCCAACAGAGGTAACCTTAAGTGGACAGAACACCGAACTGGTCTGTGTCAAATTACGTTTAAAATATATGAATATAAATATTGTTACAGTCTACCGTCGTCCTACTCATACTCCAGAGGAAGACACAGAACTATATAGTACCTTGCAGGAAGTTCTCGATGGGGACGAAACGTTGATTACCGGCGACTTCAACCTATCTATCTATCTATCTATTGCCAGACGCCTCAATCCCGTTTGGGGTGGCCACAAACAAATCGCCTCCAAGTCGCCCTGTCCCCCGCCATTTCACTACCCTGCTCCCAACTCACACTCCCCTCTCTCATATACCTCTCCACCCCATTCCTCCATCTCATCCTCGGCCTCCCCCTCCCTCTTCCCCCCTCCACCTCACTCACATACACTCTCTTCGTCAGTCTTTCACCCTCCATCCTCTCCACATGGCCAAACCACCTCAGTGTGTTCCTCATAACGCTTCCTATCACATACACATCCACACCACAACGCTCCTTTATATCTTCATTCGTCAGCCTGTCTCTCCACGTGACTCCACAGGCTCCTCTTAAATAACTCATTTCCACTGCTCTCACTCTTGACTTGTGTCCTTCCAACAATGTCCAAGCTTCACTTCCATACGTTAGAGTTGGTATCACAATACTGTCATGTAGTAACTTTTTCACTTCCATGCTCACTTCCCTGTTTCTTATCACTGCTTTCAAAGAACCAGCAACCTTTCTTCCCTGCTGTACCCTTTCAAGCACTTCACCCTCCAAACCTCCATCCTTACTCATCACACTATCCAAGTACTTAAACGTACTCACATTTTCCAATTCCTCACCATCCAACCTCGCTGTACATTCACTAACTTCACGTCTCTCAAAGACCATCACTTTACTGTTCTCTACATTCACCTTTAGATTCCGTTTCTTACACACTCTCCCAAACTCACCCACCAAGCCTTGCAGCTCCCCTTCGTCTTCACTCAACAACACAGTATCATCTGCAAACAACAGTACAGGGAGTTTCCAAACACTATCCTCTCTCACCAGGGCCACTCCAACATCCACTACCCTACCTTGTACTTCTTTTATTACCCCATCCATGTACAGATTGAAAAACCATGGAGACATGACACATCCCTGTTTCAAACCAACTTTCAAAGAGAAAAATTCACTTAGTTCACCATCCACACGCACTTGCAGCCTTCGCACCATCGTACATACTCTTCACAGCATTCAACAACTTCCCATTTACTCCATATATTCTTAACACTTTCCACAATCCTTGTCTATCCACCCTGTCATATGCTTTCTCCAAATCCATGAAAGCTGCATACAACTTCTTTCCCTTCTCTAGAAACTTTTCCACTAAAGATCTAAGAATGAGTATCTGATCTACACAACCTCTTCCCTTCCTAAAGCCTCCCTGTTCTTCTCCAACTAATTTCTCTGTTCTTTCTCTAACTCTGTCTATAAGTATCCTACCATACACTTTTCCTATTATACTAAGAAGACAAATGCCCCTATGATTACCACACACTTCTTTTTCCCCTTTTCCTTTGTACAAGGGAATAATTATACCTGACTTCCAATCCTCCGGGACTCTACCTTCCTCCCAGGCCAATCTGCACATCTTCAACCTGCCGTCAGTAAATTGGAATACAGTTACCGGTAGCAGTAATGACAAAAGAATGACAGATTTCATTAAGAACAACTTTTTATTTCAATGTGCCACGGAACCGACAAGACAGGGCAATATCTTAGATCTTGTTATCACTACAAATGAATATATGGTCTCAAGCCTCACTGTGGGTGAACATCTAGCATCTAGCGATCATAATCTCATAAGATTTTCCATGAACCTCTCACATAATGAGTGCACAAGTAAAACTAAAATGCCGGACTATAAAAACGCAGATTTTAACGGCCTAAAGGACGCCCTGAGCACACTAGCTGAGCACATAGAAAGAATTAATGATGCAAACGAAATGTGGGCAGAATTTAAGCACGTATTCATGACCGCTCAAAACAAGTACGTGCCAATGAAATCCAGACAAAACAAAGGCAGAAACAAACCAGCGTGGTTTAATGCCGATATTAGCAAAGCAGTTAAAGAAAGAAACCGTCTCCACACCTTGCTTAAAAGTCACACCAGTGAATTAATCACAGGGCAATATACCAGTAGTAGAAGAAAAGTTAAAAAACTCATTAGAACAGCTAAACGACAATTTGAAATTGATATAGCAAAAACAAGTTTTACGGATCCTAAGCTTTTTTATGGATACATTAACGGCAATAAGAGACTCAAGGCGGGCATTGGTCCACTTATCAGCGAAGAGGGTGCTCTTATCTCGGACGATCAGGAAATTGCCTCTACTTTAAATAAGTTTTTCAGTTCAGTTTTCACAGTAGACGCCAATGACACCATCGAAGAGCATCAAATTGCAACCCAAAACGCACTAAGTGATATGCATATTAGCAGTAATGATGTGAGAGATAAACTTAATAAAATGAACGGTAATAAGACTCCCGGCCCAGACAATTTCTACCCTAAAATACTGAAAAATGTGATGGATGTAATATGCAGCCCTCTAATATCTATCTTTAACAAGTCCCTACAACAAGGAAAGGTTCCAGCAGACTGGAGACTGGCTAACGTGACCCCTATATATAAAAAGGGCAGTAGAGATCAACCAGGTAATTATAGACCAATTAGCCTAACCTCTGTCTTGGGAAAGATCCTCGAATCATTAATTAGAGACAGGATAGTTGAGTTCCTAGAAACTAATAACGTAATTAGGAACAGCCAGCATGGCTTTAGAAAGCGGAGATCATGCGTGACAAATTTAATTGAGTTTTACGATACACTTTTTAAAATGAATGATTGTACCAGGTCACTTGATATAATCTACTTAGACTTTCAGAAAGCCTTTGACAAAGTGCCGCATGATAAACTAATGACAAAAGTAAGATCACTCGGAATTGACGGAAATATTCATAGGTGGATACGTTGCTGGTTAAGTGAGAGAAAGCAACGAGTCGTTATAAATGGAGTAGAGTCAGACTGGGCTCCAGTGACCAGTGGTGTTCCTCAGGGATCAGTGTTGGGACCAGTCCTATTTATTATGTATATTAACGATATCGATGTTGGCCTAAACAACTTCATTTCTAAATTTGCAGACGACACAAAAATCGGCAACACTATATTAACTGAAGAAGACAGAATTAGCCTTCAAAATGACCTTGATAAAATTATCAGCTGGTCAGAAAAATGGCAAATGCCCTTCAGTGTAAGCAAATGTCAGGTGCTGCAATGTGAGAAGAAAAACAAAAGGTATGATTATAAAATGAAGGGCCAAATCATTAGCAAGTCCTCACTAGTTAAGGATCTAGGCTTACTAATTTCAGACGATCTGAAATGTTCGAATCAATGTATCTCTGCCGCCAATAAAGCCAACAGGACCCTAGGCTTCATCAAAAGACATTTTACATATAAAAGCAAAGATATTGTAATCCCCCTATACAAAAGCATAGTCAGGCCACACTTAGAGTTTGCAGTGCAGTTTTGGGCGCCTCACCTAATTAAAGATATAGAAATACTGGAAGCGGTCCAGCGTAGGGCTACCAAGTTAATCCCGTCCCTGAGGAACAAACCATACCTCGAGAGACTCAAGGAATTAAACCTATCCTCTCTTAGAAAACGGAGACTCAGGGGACAACTGATTGAATGTTTTAAGATGCTAAAAGGCTTCAGTAATACTGATTCAAACAAGCTATTCACAGTAATTGCAGAGACTGTAACTCGAGGAAATGGTATGAAGTTGCAAGCAAGGAGGGCTAATCTTGATACAACCAAAAACTTCTTCACTTACTCTGTTGTAAGCGAATGGAATAAACTCCCTGGGAATGTGATTGAAAGTGGTACCATAAATATGTTTAAAAAGAGACTGGACATGTATCTCGACGCAATTGGTATCGTTTAGTTAGGATGGAGCAATTATTGCATATTCGCGTCTGCATTCATGTGTCTATTAGACACAGACAATATTATAGAATATAAATAATAGATAAACATTCTATTCATCTTTTGATTAAAAAAAAAAAAAATTGCATGCATAGAGTAAATATGTGGCTGTATGCCCAAGTTTTCCTTTTCCATATTATTCTACTTTCTACCGATCCTATAAAATTCCTTCAGGTTTTTCATTCCTGCAAGGTATTACTTCCTCTCTTGTTTCCTGTACGGTAAATGCCGGAGGGTCTGGAGAGTGGGGGAGAGAGCCTTCTACTGTGCTATCCTTTTCTCCTGCTCCTATGCACTATATTAGGATTAAGGCCGGACCACCTCGTAGGGACCGTAAGGTCTGTGTGGTCTGTGTATCTATGTAACTCACTCTCTCTCTCTCTCTCTCTCTCTCTATCATTTTATAAATATTTACATATCTAATTCTTCATATACAATAGGCGGGGGCACTCACCATCCACTCACTCGATATAGTGCTGCTGTTGGGTGCCTGCCCTTTCCTCTCCTCCATCCTTCTTTCCTTCCATCCTCATCTGTCTTTCTTTCCATCATTCTTTCCTTGTCCTTCTGCCTACGGGTGACTTTACATTCCCTCTTCTCTCTTTCTTTCCTTCATTTTTTCCTCTTCCTTGTGCCTGTGGGTGCCTCTACACTGAGTGACAAGCCAAATGGTTCCCCGTACAGCAGGAAACCATTTACTATGCTGGGTGGTAACCATATAACCAAATTTTGGCGCCTAGTGGTTTAGTGGGTAATTATTGCGCTCCAATCGGATTGAGCCGGTGAAGGTTTATATCCCAGGGGTGGCTGGGGTTGATTGCTCATGTAATGCTACTCAGGGATGAGTGAGGCTGGTCACTCTCATAATTAATGTCGGCACCAGCCGCCTAGCCCCGGGCTCCTACGCTCCTTATGGGGCAATGTAGGACTGGATGATGGATATATATATATATATATATATATATATATATATATATATATATATATATATATATTAGTGGTACTGTAGGTAGGGGCGCTCACCATCCACTCACTCGATGTAGTGCTGCTTTGGGTGTCTGCCCTTTCCTCTCTTCCATCCTTCCACTTCTGTCTTTCTCTCCTTCATTCTTTTCTCTTTTTTTCTGCCCACGGGGAATTTTACACTTCCTCTTCTGTCTTTCTTTCCTTCATTCTTTCCTTTCTTTCTGCCTATGGATGACTCTATACTGAGTGACAAGCCAAATGGTTTGCTGTACACCAGGAAACCATTTACTACGCAGGGTGGTAACCATATAACCAAATGATGGCGCCTGGTGGTTTAGTGGGTAATTTAAGGTGCTCCAATCGGATTGAGACGGTAAAGGTTTATATCCAAGGGGTGGTTGTGGTTTATTCCTCACGTAATGCCACTCAAGGATGAGTGAGGCTGGTCACTCTCATCTTGAATGTCAGGATCAACTTGCCTAGCCCCGGGTTCCTACGCTCCTTATCGGGCGACATAGAATTGGATGATATATATATATATATATATATATATATATATATATATATAGATATATATAGATATATAGATATATAGATATATATATATAGATATATATAGATAGATATAGATAGATAGATATATATATATATATATATATATATATATATATATATATAAAGAGAGAGAGAGAGAGAGAGAGAGAGAGAGAGAGAGAGAGAGAGAGGTAAACACGACTACATTTTTGGAGTTGTTAATCTTCTTTCTAATATTTTCAATTTTCCTCACTAATCTCTTCCTTACAGCATTGTAAAAAGATTGAAGACAACTAATCATGCCCTACGTACTGTACCTACAACTTACTCAGTACGTTCAACAGGGGGGTTCGTGGACATATTGAGGGTGAACAGACCAAATGGCATTATCGACTCACTGGACGTTGACAGCTTATTCACCAATGTCCCAGTACAGAGAACAATTGATATAATCCTGGACTATGTCTACCACCATCGCGAGCTGCCACCACCAGAGATACCAAGAAGCATCATGATTGAGTTGCTAAAAGCCTGCACAATAGAAACGCCATTCAGGTGTCCAGAAGGAAAACTATATGTTCAGGAGGATGGTGTCGCCATGGGGTCTCTGCTGGAAGTGTTCTTTGCATAAGCCTTCATGTCTCATGTACTGTAGAGCACCTGGCGTTTGAACACCGAGATGGTAAACCTCAGATCTACTGCAGGTACACTGATGGTATATTCGTGTGTGCAGAAAATCAAGATCGGCTTGAGTAACTAATAACATGCCTAGAAGAAATATCTGGCTTACAATTCACTGCTGAGCTAAACAACAATGGTAAACTTCTTTTCCTAGATATGTTGGTGGACAACACGAATGATAGCTACACTACTGATGTCTATCGTAAGACAACCAACACGGAAAAATGTATGAACGGCAGAGGCGAATGTGCTCAGAACTACAAGAGAGACGTCATCAGGGCATATGTTAAACGGGCCATTACAGGATGCTCCTCATGGCAGTCTATAAACCGAGAGCTGCAACATCTACGCCAGATGTTAGTCGGAAATGGCTACACTAACAAGGACTTTGACAATAGCACAGCAAGTATCTCGAATGTTATGTATCTGGCCAACCTAAACCGCAAACCAGTGACATTACTGTGCTTTACTGCAACACTTTTACCACCATATATGAGAAAGATGAAAAGGTTATAAGGGCATAGTGAAAAGCAACTGTCAACCTACTAATGAAAATTATTAGCTCCGCATTGTCGTCTACTACAAGAACCCGCGTACTAGTGCCATGGTAATGAAAAACAACTGAACCGGTCAGACTGGGATGCTGTCTAAAACCAGTGTAGTGTATGAATGTCAGTGTAATACCGAGGACTGCAAGCCTTGTAATAATACCTACATAAGTCACACTACTTGCACCCTAGGTCGTCGGCAAATCTCTACATGTACAGGATGGAGCAACCAAGCAACATCATCCAGGACATCACGGAACTGATGTTGACAGAGACAATGTGGCCGGGAACACCAAAACTGTCGCACATTGCAATGACCGGAGAAAACTGAAAATGTTAGAAGCAATTAATATAAAAGAAACAGTATTGATATTTAATAGAGCCTACAAGCTAACATGACTATGAACATATCCATGTTCTTTAGTGCTACACGCAGCCATGCATGGGACAACGATACTCGCACCTCAAGTCGGATAATCCGCCCAATCAACCCTCCCCCTGGACTCTCCCCCGCCTACCTCACCCCCCGACATGCTTGAGAAGATCAGCCCGCATCCGGTCTAGCCGCGCCCATGACACCCAACCTGTGCGTCAGGTATAAATACAGATGTTGGAACAAGGCATGTTTAGTTTTAGTTCTACAGTATCAGTATTTAGTACATGAGGTGTCATCTGTAATGTCTTGATGTATCTTTCCTGTAAAAGGCAGTTAACTGTATGGTGTTTTTGTATTTATAGGTAAATTATCAGCATAATTTACCTATAAATACACCTCGAATAAGTTACATTGCAAAGATTAGTGTATGTATATTTTATATTTCTGGTATTCCTTCTGTACATATAATTTTCCTGTAATTTAGGTAAAAAGTATATTCGTAAATTTTTGTATGTATCTTGAGAAAAAATCATTAAGTATTCTTTGTTACCTAAGTAGGTTGCATATAAAGCATGTGCCTTTCATTATGTACTGTACACTCCCTTGTATAAAAAATATAGAAAATATTTACTTAGTCATACGTAAATTATTTTTGATGTGCGGCACATTTAAATTAAGTATTCATTTGCTCCAATTTTTACGTTCCTCCACACTTATCTCTGTAAACATATTTCGTTCCCAGATGTGGATGTGGTCTTTCCATTCCTGATGATGTCTCTGTAGACGAAAAGTCGAAAAAAAAAGAACACCTTTGGAGAGTTGGCTTTCGCTCACTCCCATGAAGGAAGAGTATGTGAGGAAAACTGAAATTATTAGATAGAAGATATTATATGGTAGAGATATTATATGGATAGATGAAGGAAGGAGGGAAAGCTCTCGTGAGGTCAGTCGCTCTCGTGAGGTCAGTCGCCCTCATGAGGTCAGTCGCTCTCGTGAGGTCAGTCTGCTCAGACGTGCCAAAGACCTGTGGTAGTGTTGTGCTAGTGTGTTTTAGTGATCTGTGTTAGTGTGTTGTAGTGATCAGCGATAGTGCTGTGCTAGTAATCCGTGAAAGTGTTGTGCTAGTGTGTTGTGCAAGTGTGTTGTGGTGACCCGTACCCGTGATAGTGCTGTGCTACCTTGTGTGAATTAGTGCGTAATGGCTTCCTCGGCAGAGAGCTGTGTCCCCACTGCAGGTATTGAAAAGGACTACCTTGAATTAAAGGAGCAACTTCTCGAACTGAAGCGGGAGGTACAAATTCTCAGGCAGGAGAAGACACAAATGAGGGAATTGTTGGAGGAGATGTTGGAGGAGATAGAGAAAAAGGCTGAAGGTTGGACACTAATTAACAAGGGTGCAACGAAGTTCACTCTTAAGAAGCAAACGGAAGTTAAGACCACTAATGCCTTCGACGCACTATGGGACGAATGTGAAGGGAAGGCAGAGAGGGAAGTAGAGGAGAAGGAAGGTGAGAGAACTTCCAGTACAGGTAAGTATAATCAGAACAAAGAAAGGTAAGAAAAATGTTGTTGTTGTTGGAGACTCCCAGGTGAGATATCTGAACAGGGCCATGTATACTCCACTCGCTAAACATGTGTGTCTTCCAGGGGCCAGGGTGGCTAATGTGATAGAAAAAATATCAAATATCGTAAAGGATAGTGGTGACAAACCCACTGTGTGCCTCAGTGTAGGAGGCAATGATATTAGTAGCCGTAAGAGTGAGGTACTGTGGCAAAGGTACAAGTTGATGTTAGAAAAGGTTAGGGAGAGGGGAGGAACCCCTGTAGTGCTTGGTATTTTACCCAGGTGGCGGGTTGGAAGAGAGTGGTTGAGCAGGGCAATAGGGTTTAATTGCCGCCTTGAAAGGTATTGCAAAGATAATGCAATACCTTTCATAGACAGCTGGGACCGGTTTTATGGACGGAGTGCCTTGTATAGTTGGGATGGGACTCATCTTAGCAAGCAGGGAGCTACTGTTTTAGCTGGAATGATAGATAGGGAGTTGGAGGGATTTTTTCGAGGTTGAGAAGTAGGTGTCCAGGAAGTTGCAGCAACTACACCCAGAAATCATTATTACCATGTTTGAATAGATGCATCAATACTTGCAAAATTAAGAACAAAAGTTCAATCATTAGTGTAGATACATCCACTCAGGCACCTCAAATTGAGCAGGCGATGATAGATGATAGAACAAGCAATGATAGAAGGGCGATAAGCGATAGTACAAAAAAATGTTATATTAGTAAAGAGTTTCCCAGTTAGTAACAAAATAAATAACAGTAAATGCCAAGGTAAAGGCATAACTACTAGTAATAATCTGAAAGTGTACTACACAAACAGCCGGAGTTTACGTAATAAAATGGATGAACTGATGGCTTTAATTTGTACAGAGAAAATAGACATTGCCGTTATTAGTGAAACTTGGATGAATACGGACACACGATAATTTTTAGCAGAATATCAGATAAAAGGCTATAATATTTTTGTGTCAAATCGTCAGGGAAGAAAGGGGGGAGGGGTAGCTATTTATGTAAAGGATTCATTAAACTGTTACAATAAAGCAGACATTAAAGTAAATAGGGACACAGAAAGTGTCTGGGTTGAAATTAGTAACAATAGGGAGAAATTAGTGTTAGGAGCAATTTACAGATCTCCTAAATTAAGTAGAGCTGATAGTAAATACCTTTGGGAGGAAATTAGGAAAGCATCAGAGTCCAGCTTAGTAATAATTGTAGGGGACCTTAATCTACCAAGGATAGATTGGAGAAATCAGACAGGGGATGCGGAGTCAGAGGAATTTCTAGAGGTAGTACAGGATAATTTTCTTTATCAGTATATCAGGGAGCCCACCAGAGGTAATAATATACTAGATTTGGTTTTAGCTAATAAAGAAAATATCATTAGTAATATAGAGGTTGGTGGACGACTTGGTAATAGCGATCATGAAGAAATTAAGTTCAAATTTATTTGGGATGTCTGTTCCACTGAAAATACCTCCACCGTTCCTAATTTTCGTCTAGGAGATTTCGATGGCTTAAGAGCTTATTTTCGAACGGTATTCCACAGGGAGATTAGCTATTTGAGGGAACGCCAGGTCAGTGAGGAACCCCAGGTCATAGATGCGTAGGAAACACGTGGGAATGTTCGTCAGGTGTCTGTGAGGGGGGAGGTGGTAGATAGGAATGTAGTCCAGGTGACGGGAATTAACTCAGCTCCAATACCAAGCAGACGTTCGACCAGTGAGAAGTATAATGAGTTAATAAATATAATACACGGAGGCCAAGATAGATATATCCCTTCAAAACCGTTTAGAACGAATAATTCAGAACCAAGATGGTTAAATAACAGATTAAAATCTCTCATAGGCCAAAGGAAAAGAATATATAGAAAAATAAAACGTGGAGAGGAACACTTACGTAACCGGTACACAATTTTAAATAGAGAAGTAAAGAGGGAGATAAGAAAAGCAAAGAGAAGTTATGAAATTAAGGTTGCTAGTGAATCAAAAGAAAACCCCAAGGGTTTTTATCAAATGTACCGTACGAAAAATAAAGATAGGATAGGACCACTCAGAACAGAATCAGGTGACATTACCAGTGAAGATAAAGAAATGTGCTCCATCCTAAATAATTATTTCATATCAGTATTCACCAAGGAAAATCTAGACCTGGTCCCTCAAGCAGCAAATATTTACCATGAGAATACGGAAAATATTCTTAGTAAAATAACCATTAGTAAGGAGGAAGTATTGAAAGAAATTAATAAGTTAAAACCTCAAAAATCGCCAGGTCCGGACGATATATATGCAAAAATTATAAAAGAAACCAAAGAAGAATTATGTCAGCCACTTTTAACATTATTTAATGACTTTTTAAGTTCAGGAGAAGTTCCTGAGGCGTGGAAGACCGCAAACGTAGTGCCCATCTTTAAAATGGGTGATAAATCAGCTGCGTCGAATTATCGTCCGATAAGTCTAACGTCAATAGTAGGAAAAATGTTGGAGTCAATTTTGGCAAATAAGATTAGAGAACACTTAGAAAGATTCAATCTTATAAACGAAAGTCAGCACGGATTCAGGCAAGGACGATCCTGCCTCACAAACTTGTTGTCATTCTACTCGGAGGTCTATGAGGCAGTAGATAGCGATAAAGCTTACGATGTTATTTATCTGGATTTTAGTAAAGCTTTTGATAGGGTCCCACACGAAAGGTTAGTTAGAAAGGTTCGAGCACACGGTATAGACGGCGATATCTTAAAATGGATTGAATCCTGGCTGAAAGGACGAAAGCAGAGAGTATTAATAAATGGAACTAAGTCGGACTGGGGATTAGTAACTAGCGGTGTACCA
This sequence comes from Coenobita brevimanus, assembly GCF_032717465.1. Lineage (NCBI taxonomy): Eukaryota > Metazoa > Arthropoda > Malacostraca > Decapoda > Coenobitidae > Coenobita > Coenobita brevimanus. Next base: position 43,130,992 of record NC_137010.1, on the reverse strand, counting down.
CAGGGTTCAGTACTCGGTCCCTTATTATTTATCATATATATAAATGATCTAGATTTAGGAGTCAATAGCAGCATCAGCAAATTTGCCGACGATACAAAAATAGGGCGTATCATTAACTCGACTGACGATTGCCATAACTTACAAAAAGACCTCGATACATTGTCCAAATGGTCTAAAACTTGGCAAATGGAATTTAGCGTTGAAAAATGTAAAGTACTTAACGTAGGCAAGACCATTGGAGATACTAAATACAGCTTAGATAACAAAGAAATTAGCAAATCGGAATGCGAGAGAGATCTAGGAGTTATGATTAGTAACGACCTTTAACCAAGGCAACAGTGTATTAATGCGAGAAATAAAGCAAATAGGGTCCTAGGATTTATTTCGAGAAGCGTGAACAATAGATCATCTAAAGTAATACTGAAACTTTATCTAGCATTAGTAAGGCCACATTTAGACTACGCAGTACAATTTTGGTGTCCTTACTATAGAATGGATATTAAGTCGTTAGAAAATGTACAGAGAAGAATGACAAAAATGATACATGACGTCCGGAACCTTTCATATGAAGACAGACTGAAAAGACTAAGTCTGCATTCGCTAGAGAGGCGTAGAGTAAGGGTAGACTTAATTGAGGTGTTTAAGTGGATGAAGGGTATAAATAAGGGAGATATTAGCAAGGTACTTAAAGTGAGCATACAGGATAGAACTAGAAATAATGGTTTCAAACTAGAAAAATTCCGTTTCAATAAGGAATTCGGTAGAAATTGGTTTGGTAATAGAGTAGTAGACGAATGGAATAAGCTACCTAGTAAAGTAGTTGCTGCCTCTTCCATTGAGAGTTTCAAGCATAGGCTAGATAAGCATATGACAAATAAGGGGTGGATATAGAAAAAAGAAAATCTTATAACCAATACTAATTCATAATTTTTCCTTTTCAGGTTACACTATGATAGTCTCAATTCTCCTTTCACACTTTCCTGTAAAATGTCCACGCCAGTTTTTCTATACGGCGTGGTGTTCTTTCTGACTTTTTCCTGCCGGCTTCAGCTGGAGGGTTTGGAGGGCGGGGGAGAGCCTTCTTCTTTGTTATCCTTATCTCATTCTAGTAGTTCAGTTACTCTTCTAGGAGCTGCCTAGCATGGGCCAACCGGCCTACTGCAGTTATCCTCTCTTCTTATGTTCTTATGTACACCTGCTCTGTAATTTGATAGATGTAAAGTGTTCAGAACAGAGCCTCTTACTTTTATCACTCCCATTATAATTAATGTCTTGTTTAACTCAACATATATTAATTTAAATCTCCTTCCAGCATTCACAAACATATATCTACATTTAGCCCATTGGATTCCAGGGGTACTGGGCGAGACATGGCACTGGGAGGCTACTAAGCGTACCGCCCTCCGCCTATCGGCTCAGTCGCGAAGCTCATAGGTCCATACCCGGGGGTTCCCTAGTTTATAAAGACTTGAAAAACACAGATCTGTCCAATACTCGGGACACTGGGCTCCAATGGGATATATATGATATATATTATCTCTCTCTCTCTCTCTCTCTCTCTCTCTCTCTCTCTCTCTCTCTCTCTCTCTCTCTCTCTCTCTCTCTCTATATATATATATATATATATATATATATATATATATATATATATATATATATATATTGTTACGGAACAGAGAGAGATAATGAACACTTCAAGTGAGAATACTAAAATCACTACTGTCCCGCAAAGTTCCAGGTTCAAAACAAAAGAGTTAGGAAAAATTACAAAAAAACATTCAGGACTCATAAGGATAATGTAATGGCAAAAAACAGGTTAAATATATGGTTAACTGCAATAGCCTCTATTAATACGAAATTAGCAAGAGTAAATTTATCTACGTCAGCCCTGATAAAATGAGAAAACCGGATAATGCTCAGTTAATGCAAGATATATTATTACAGATACAAAATATTAATAATGGCTAACATCAAAAACTCCACATGAATCACAAAAACCTCACCAGGCCCACGAATTAACACCTTATGCTATACAGTACAAGAAAAAAATGTAATAACACTTATACTCAAATTACACAGCAGCTAGATGGTTGGAGACTTCCTGAGCACTCACAAAAACAATAACAACTGTACAGGGGAGGACAGAGATGTGAACAAAATGAGGAGTAGATCTAAGTGGCAATCAATGCAGAGACTGAGCTCATTATATAGGGGGCCGGCAGAGCTTGATTCAACTTGCAAGAAGGACGCGCAATTGAGGGCACAGAGGACGAAGAGTTGACACTCCTGCTCTGAACAAAAGAAAGAACGACTTTACTATAAGGGGGAGAAGGGGAGAGTGAGGTAGAACTTGTCACTATGGAAGCCACGAGGCGAATCGTGATCAAACAAGCAGCATACTGTATGTTAGAATTATACAAAGGATGATGAAATCATACGCTATGTAACACCTCCCCACAAAGAAAAAGAAATTTACAAAGGAAATTTCTTATTACTCTAAAACAATCTGTCTAAAGTCTAGATAAGCAATCTGCAATAACATTTTCTTTCCCCTTGACATGTTGTATGTCTAATGAATACTCCTGAAGAAGTAGACTCCATCTTGTCAATCTCTGATTTTTATCTTTAAACTTACTAAGGAATTTCAGTGGGTTATGATCGGTATAAATGACTATGGGGTCAAAACCAGAACACAAATAAAATGAAAAATGCTGTAAACCCAAAATCAAGGCCAAAAGCTCTTTTTCAATAGGTAGTTTTTTGAGGTGGAGTGAACTTCTTACTGTAATAAGATACAGGGTGTTCAATACCCTGATCATCCTGTTGCAGCAAAACAGCCCCAGCTCCTGTTTTACTTGCATCAACAGCCATCTTAAAAGGCTTAGCAAAATTTGGAGTAGCGAGCACTGGCTGACTTAATAGGATAGCTTTAAGTTTACTGAAAGAGGATTCACAGTTATCGGTCCAGACAAATTTAACTCCCTTTTTCAGTAGGTCTGTAAGTGGTGATACAAGAATTGAAAAGTTAAGAACACATCTCCTGTAATAACCTACCATTCCTAAAAATCTTTGTAGCTCTTTCCTACTTTTAGGTCTGGGAAAATCACTTATAACCTGAACCTTAGCTCCTGGTAGTGCAACGTGTCCATCACCAATTACGTACCCAAGGTACTGAACTTTAGCTTGACCAAACTCACACTTTGATAAATTAGCTACAAGATTAGCCTGAACCAAACGCTCAAGAAATTTACTGACATGGCATAGGTGATCTTTCCAGTTGTCACTGAAGATTAATACATCATCAATATAAATAACACACCCTGCCAAACCCTCTGTTAAAACATTCATGAGCTTCTGAAATGTGGCTGGTGCATTCTTCATACCATATGGCATTACAGAACATGCAAAAGTCTTTCCTAGTGTTACAAAACATGAGATCTCCCTAGCACGTTCAGTCATAGGTACTTGCCAGTATCCCTTTAACAAATCAAACTTACTTATGTACCTAGCCTTTCCGATCTTGTCTATGCAATCTTCCACGCGAGGGAGAGGGTAAGTGTCTGTTTTGGTTATCTGATTAACACGTCTGTAGTCGATGCAAAGCCGCTGTGACCCACCTGGCTTAGAGACTAGAGTGACAGGAGAACTCCACTCGCTCTGACAGGGCTCAATCATCTTGTGGTCCAACAGGTAGCCAAGCTCCTTCTGGATGAGAGGAACTTTCACTGGGTTCACACGGCAAGGAGGCAGTTTAATTGGCTTTGCATCTCCGACATCGACATCATGCATCAACACAGTTGTTCTTCCTAGAGTGGCACGGAACACTTGCGAGTACTCCTGCAGTAATGCCGAAAACTCCTGCCTTTCCTCGGGAGGTAGATGAGAAAGCTTAGTCTGGAGATCATTCATGATATCAGGATTCTTCCCCAAACTATCACTCAGGCTCATGCTGCATGGGAGAACTTCACTTGCAGACTCGGGTAGAACAGCTACAGTGCAGACTGGGTTATTTTCGTCCCGCCTGTGATATAACTTTAGCATGTTGATATGACAAAGTTGCTTGTTCTTTCTACGATCTGGTGTGGCGATGACATAGTTGACATCACTGAGTTTCTTCTCCACAAAATAAGGACCACTAAACTTGGCTTGAAGAGGTTGCCCATGCACCGGTAGCAGAATCAAAACCTGATCTCCTGGCTGAAAGTGGTGTAACCTGGACTTCTTATCATACCAAGTCTTCATCTTCTCCTGAGCAGCTCCTAAATTCTCTCTCGCCAGCTGTAAAGCAGTGGACAGCCGTTCTTTGAACTTCATCACATACTCCAGCAGGTTGACGTCATCTTCCTCCGACAGCCAGCATTCCTTGAGTAGCTTAAGGGGTCCTCTTAATTCATGGCCAAACAGTAGTTCAAAGGGAGAGAAGCCCAGTGATTCATTTGGAGATTCTCTTGCGGCAAATGCAACGAAAGGAAGACCTTTATCCCAATCTTTATGATGTTCCAAACAGTATTTCCTGAGCATTGATTTGAGTGTTTGATGATATCTCTCCAACGCTCCTTGGGTCTGGGGATGGTAAGCTGAAGACGTGATCTGGGTGATGCCCAACTCTTTCAGAGACTGCTTGAAAACATTTGACATGAAATTACTTCCCCGGTCTGACTGTACCTCCTTGGGCAGACCAAACTTTGTGAAGAACCCTAGCATTTCCTTAACCACGTTCTTTGCTGAGATATTTCTAAGTGGAATGGCTTCAGGATAACGAGTAGCCATATCAATCAGGGTCAACACATAAGAAAATCCTGAGGAAGTCTTAGGAAGAGGGCCCACAATATCCACCAACACACGGGTGAATGGCGCCTCAAAACGAGGAATGGGAACTAGAGGTGCAACCTTTTCGGTCTGATTACATTTCCCCACAACTTGACAGGTGTGACAAGACTTACAATACCAGGAAACATCTCTGAAGATACCTGGCCAGTAGAAGTGTTTCAAAATGCGTGCCACAGTCTTCCTCACTCCAAGGTGTCCTGTCAAACTGGAATCATGAGCCACTCTAATGATATCCTGCCTACAAACACGAGGGATGACAACTTGATGTACAACCTCCCATTCACAGTCGGCTGATGCTGTTGGGGGTCTCCACTTCCTCATAAGTACTCCTGACTTTATATAATAACAAGTAGAAGCACCAGCTGACTCTTCCTCACTGCAAGCAGAGTTAGCTAGACCTTTCAACTCAGGGTCAGCAACCTGCAACTCAACCAACTCTTGACGAGACAAATTATCAACACTACGGGGTACTGCCTCATCTGCTGAGTGGTCCAAATTAGGAAGAAAAGTGTCAGCTAGGATAACATTATCATCATCATTATCCTCTAAGTCACCAGTAACTTTAGACTTAGCCCTAGTGACAGCATATGCAGAGAACACATCAGGGATATCACAATCCTGGGTCGCAGTCACTGGTTCACTAGACAACTGAGGAGCTGGACACACTTGACTTCCACCAATATCATTTCCAAGTAAGAAAGTTACACCTGACATTGGGAGTGTCTCAACCAACCCAACCATAACGGAACCTTTAACAAAACCAGACTCTAAATTCACTCTGCACAGAGGGACAAAGAAGTAATTATTCCCTACACCTTGTAAGATTACAGTTCCATCAGAGGAATTAACATTAGAGCCTAGAACACTGGTCAGCATAAGGGATTGGCAAGCACCTGTATCACGATATATTTTAACTGATTTCCTGTTATTACTGTCCAGAGGACTGACAAAACCATCAGACAGGAAATTAGCACATGAACGCTTGAGAGTGTCACCCACGTTACTGCTCAAAAGAGGAGCTTCATCATGAGAATTTAATTTACCCCTCAAAGCAGGTTCAGTTAACTCGGTTAAAGAATTCTGGGAACTCTCAAGGGTGGACACTAGACCAATTGACTGAATATTTATAGACTCCTTTTTGTTCACATCACGCTGTCTCCTGAAACATTTCTCCGTAGTATGACCAAGCTTACTACAAAAAGTACATTTACTTTTCTGAAATCTAGAGGTGAAGCTGGTATTTACTTCCTGAGAAACATCATCTTTATTCTCTTTCCTGTTACCTGTACTCTGAGTAGAGGCAACGTACTTACTCTCAGCTTTCCTTTTTTCTTTAGAATATCTCTTGTGAGTGAGAACATATTCATCAGCTAAAACTGCAGCATCAGACAAATTATCCATTCTTTTCTCATCAAGATATAGGCTTACATCTTTATTAATACACCTTTTGAAGTCCTCCAGCAAAATCATCTGCTTAAATTTATCAAAATCAGAATTTACTTTCTTAGAATTTAACCACTGCTCTAACAGATCTTTGATTTTTGCATACTCAACATGGGATTGCTTATCTTGCTTATAAGTTGTCCTAAATATTACTCTATAGGCTTCAGGAACAAGCTCATAGGCCTTAAGAATCAAGCTCTTAACTACATCATAATTATCAGATTGATCCTGAGGCAAAGATGCATAAGTTACTTGAGCTTTACCGGTGAGAACAGTTTGAAGGAGTACTGGTCAATACTTTTTGGGCCAATTAAAACCTGTAGCTACCCTCTCAAACAACTGAAAATACTTTGTTAAATCAGATTCATTAAAAGGAGGGACAAGTTTAATATTTTTAGCCACATCAAAATCATCAGAGCTAGATGATCCAGTTCCACCTTGTTTCATGCGATACTCATGGTCTGCCTGAATCCTAGCAAGTTCAATTTGTGCCTCCTGAATAAGAGCCCGAGACTCAGCCTCCTTAGAACGTGCCTGAAACTCAGCCTCCTTAGCACGAGCCTCCTGCAGGGCTAGCTGTAACTTAGCTATTTCAATCTGCGTTTGCTCATCTGGAGGAGTTACATCAAACAAGCTTTTATTAATCATGTCAACAATTTGATCTTTAGAATGATGAGAGTGAACAGTAATTCCCAATTGCTGAGCAACAAGCTTAAGTTCATTCTTTGTTCTGTTTTCTACATCAAACACTGTTTGCACTTTTGACAAAAAATCATTGGCTTCATCAAGCGTAGTAATAGTAGACATCATGAATAAATCACAGTCACAAAATATCAAGCAATATCCTTATGATAATATCCTGAATATCCTGATAAGAGGTCGCCAAATTTTTGTTACGGAATAGAGAGAGATAATGAACACTTCAAGTGAGAATACTAAAATCACTACTGTCCCGCAAAGTTCCAGGCTCAAAACAAAAGAGTTAGGTAAAATTACAAGTTAAAGTTTAATGCTCAAACTAACAAAAAAACATTCAGGACTCATAACGATAATGTAATGGCAAAAAACAGGTTAAATATATGGTTAACTGCAATATCCTCTATTAACACGAAAATAGCAAGAGTAAATTTATCTAAGTCAGGCCTGATAAAATGAGAAAACCGGATAATGCTCAGTTAGTGCAAGATGTATTATTACAGATACAAAATATTATTAATAATGGCTGTCATCAAAAACTCCACATGTATCACAAAAACCTCACCAGGCCCACGAATTAACACCTTATGCTATACAGTACAAGAAAAAAATGTAATAACACTTACACTCAAATTACACAGCAGCTAGATGGTTGGAGACTTCCTGAGCACTCACAAAAACAATAACAACTGTACAGGGGAGGACAGAGATGTGAACAAAATGAGGAGTAGATCTAAGTGGCAATTAATGCAGAGACTGAGCTCATTATATAGGGGGCCGGCAGAGCTTGATTCAACTTGCAAGAAGGACGCGCAATTGAGGGCACAGAGGACGAAGAGTTGACACTCCTGCTCTGAACAACAGAAAGAGCGACTTTACTATAAGGGGGAGAAGGGGAGAGTGAGGTAGAACTTGTCACTATGAAAGCCACGAGGCGAATCGTTATCAAACATGCAGCATACTGTACGTTAGAATTATACAAAGGATGATGAAATCATACGCTATGTAACAATATATATATATATATATATATATATATATATATATATATATATATATATATATATATATATATATATATATATATATATATATATATATATATATATATATATATATATATATATATATATATATATATATATATATATATATATATATATATATATATATATATATATATATATATATATACCAATGTATATACGGTATATAACCATTTACAACGCTGGGTGGTAACCTTATAACCTAACGATACGTGCTCCCTACGTGTCAGCAAGTGGGTTGGTGGAGGGTTAGTGCCCCTCTCCGTAAAACAAATGACTCAGAGTCAAATGGCCACTCCTTACGGGATTATGACGTCTGGCAATATATAAATATATATATATATATATATATATATATATATATATATATATATATATATATATATATATAATCATAATCAGCCATTTGAGTATCCACTGCAGGACCGGCCTATCCCGACCGAAGTCAGGACGATACAGCCAATCTATCTCTACCAAGTGGCTTAGGCTGTCTGGTAGAGTTTGTATGTAGGGTGAGAAGTGCTTGTAATTGGAGTGGCTTTGGATGTGTGTGTAGTCTGTGAACGAAGTGTAATCGGCCCGCTCAAACCGACTGGGTGCGAGCTTACTTTACTGTAAGCGTCACTGGTTCAACCGCAGCACCCCTTGTGTCCGCCAATGTAGTACGTGGCAGGGTTAACACTCCCAAAGTTTATTACCCTGGCAGAGCGCGAACCCTGGCCCACCCGTGTATGAAACGCACACTCTGCCACTGTACCACAGAGGCTCCATATATATATATATATATATATATATATATATATATATATATATATATATATATGAAAAGTCAAAAATTATCCGCACTCCTGTTTCTGTAATTTATTAAAACAAAAGCAGGGTTTGAACAATTACATCATTTTTCTACATAGTCACCTTGCTTTTCGATGCACTTCTTCCTGTGGTCCACACGCTCACTTATTCCATCGGAGAAGAAGGTTTTCGGCTGGTCGCGCAGCCATTTATGCACCACTTCTTGCACTTCTTTGCTCGTAGCATATCGACGACCTCGTAAAGCATCTTTAAGCAGTCCAAAGAGGTGATAATCGGAAGGGGCGAGATCTGGACTGTATACAGGGTGTTCCAACACCTTGAAACCTAATTTTTCAATGGTTTCAACGGTGTTAGTGGCCGTATGTGGGCGCGGATTGTCGTGCAACAGTAACACTTGCTTTGATAATAGGCCTCGGCGTTTGGTGCGAATTGCTGGGTTCAGTTTGTTGGCCAGCATTTCACTTTAGCTTACACTGGTGACAGTAGACCCCTTTTCCAGGTAATGCTCCAGTATAGGCCCTTTTGAGTCCCAAAAAACGATTAGCATCACTTTTCCTGCGGAAGGTTGAGTCTTGAATTTCTTCGTCGATGGCAATCCCCGGTGCTTCCACTCCATACTCTGCCTTTTGGATTTTGGCTCAAAGTGATGGACCCAGGTCTCATCTCCTGTGACTATTCTCTCCAACAAGCTTCGCCTTCATCGCTGTAGCAGTCGAGTAAGAGTTGACAGATCTCCACACGATTGCACTTATGCGCTTCAGTAAGCTCTCTCTATGGTAAGCTCTCTCTTATGTGCTTCGGTAAGCACAGACTCTATGGAAGCGAAGCTTGTCGTGGATGATTTCGTATGCAGAACCATGACTAATGTGCAGAGAACATCCCACCTCATCGATGGTCACTTGTCGGTTCGCCAGAATCATCTCTCGCGCTTGTTGAATCTTCATGTCATTGGTGGAGGTTGATGGGCGTCCTGCTTCCTCTACCTGCTTCACTCTTGTCCGGCCATTTTTGAACTTCTCGATCCATTCACACTTCTACGCGGTAGAGCGCTGTCCCCATATTGCACTGAAAGCCTGCGATGAATTTCAGCCCCTGACACACCTTCAGACCAGAGGAATCGAGTCACTGATCTCTGTTCTTCCTTGGTGCACACTGCCAGCGGAGCAGCCATGTTTACTCTGTAACACACACAAAAAAAATGGAGCGATTAACATCAAACCTCAGTTACGTAACCACAGAAGTACCACCTTTTAGCACGCAAGCACTGAAGGCTGTGCGGCCAGCGTAAAGGAACTTATGGCGAAAGTGCGGAAAATTTTTGACTTTCCCTCGTATATATATATATATATAGCGGCCGTGGCTCAGTGGGTTAGAGCGCTCTGCTCTGAACGAAGGGTCGGAGTATCGAATCCACCCAAGGGTCATTGGTAGACATCAGGAAGGGCATCCGGTCATAAAATGCTATACGCTCTAGTCCAAAAGTCCTCTATCCAGAGGCAACGCCTTAGCCCCTCGGGGATACCTGGCGTAAAACCAAATTATTTTATATATATATATATATATATATATATATATATATATATATATATAAAATATATACGTGTGTGTGTGTGTGTGTGTGTGTGTGTGTGTGTGTGTGTGTGTGTGTGTGTGGAGTTGTTCTTCTTGATGTCCATAATTGTGACAACATTCAGTAATTTCCCACCTACTCCATATTTCAGCACCTTCCATATTCCTTGTCTATTTGTCCTTTCATATGCTTTCTCCAGATCCACGAAGGCAGCATACATTATCTATACCTTCTCTAATAACATTTCCATTAAACATCTCAGAACGAATTTTTGATCTACACAACCCCTTGCCTTCTGAAACCCGTTGTCCTTCTCCAGCTAATTACTCAGTTATCTTCCTTGCTCTAACAACAGGTATCCTAGAATATATCTTTCTTATTACACTGAGAAGACAAAAACTTGTATGACTGCCACATCTGTCATCTGTCTACCTATAGCCAGACGCCACAATCCCATAAGTGGTGGCCGTTTGTCTTTGAGTTACAATATTTGTTTTTCGGGGAGGGATACTAACCCTCCGCCAACTCTTACTGACACGTAGGGAGCACGTATGAGTTGGTTATATGGTTACCACTCAGCAATGTAAATGGCTTCCTGGCTTACAGGAAACCATTAGGCTTGTCACTGAATGTAAAACCACCTGAAAAGGGAAGAAGAGTAATAAAAAGCGACAGGAAAGATGGAAAAAATAGGAAGAGAGGAGGGCAGACACAGAAAAACAATGATAAAGGCGAAGGAAGAAGTAGGCAGCAGTACATCAAGTGAGTGGATGATTGCCACATGCTTCTCATAACTCCACAGTTATCTTCTCAACTCTATCGACAAGTATCCTACAATATCTTTCCTATTACAGTGAGAAGACAAAAATACCTATATGATTGCCACATACTTCTCTTTACCCCTTGTCTTTTGTGTTGGGGAACTATTATACCTGACTTCCAGTCATCCAGAATCCCACCCTCCTCCCAGGCCAATCTGCTTATTTTACTGATCCATTATGTCATTAGCTGTTCCCTGCATTTCTAAATTTTGCCACACACTCCTCCAGTTCCTGGGACTTCTCCCATTTTGACTTTCTTCATTGCTTCAGACACTTCCATCCTATTTTCTCTTCCTCCCATCTCACCTTATCTCTTCCCCCAGCCATTGCCCAGCCGCTTATACTTGCGCTACTTTCATTCTCTACATTCAACAGTTCACTATAATGCGCTCCCCATATGCACATTCTTTTTCCCTTCTCCACCAACATTCTGCCATTCTTATTTTTCACCTTTCTACTACTTCCCTTATCACCCTGTCTTACTTCCCTGCCCTGCTTCCTAAACATTTTCTTACATTCCACCATTGTACAATCAGGCTTCCTCCAAACTCCTCATCCACACTTTTCTTACTCTCTCTTACTAGTCCCTTCAGCTCACCTTCTCTCTACAAACAACTCTCTTTTCCGTCTTACAACATCCTGCATTTCTATCCTTCTCATCCATCCGCTGTAAAGTATGCTTTCTTCTTCTTCTCTTCCATAGCTTTTCATTCCATCATGCTGTTTTTTTCACTCCCTTACTTCTTCTCTTCACCCCACGCACTACCTCGCATGCAGCATTGATTTCTTCTTTGAATACCTTGCGCAAGACATGCCTTCCACCTCCTCCATATCCTCGAGGTCTTATCTCCACAGTCTTTACCCCACTTCCCTCTCTTGCATTCTACTTTTCTGTTTTCCACCTTCAAACTTTCTGTTCTCTTTGCAGGAACTGCTTCTTCCATTGCTCAGTTACCTTTATTCACCCATCACTTTTGCACCTCCACAATGTAGTAATCAGACAGTCCACTCCCCCAGCTCGTGTGCACTCCTTAATTGCTCTACGTTCATCAGACACACCACCCAGTCTCCTCATCACTCGTCAGGCATACTTGTGGATCATTTTGTGCCTGGAAAAGGTAATGACTGTTGCTAAAGCCCTTCCCTACACAAATGTTCACCAGGGTACTGCTATTTGCATCCACTTTAGTGAATACACCTAAGTGATCGACCAACCTATGTATTCTTGCATTTTCTAGTTTTTACCCTCCACCTGACGAAGTCAGAGGAGGGTATTGTTACCTGCGGCGATAGCCAGCAGGTCCATGAGTGGCCAGAGTTCTTCTTCTTCTTTTATTCTACTTCTGCTAATGCTGCTGCTGCTGCTTCTGGCGGATTTTTAAAAAGGAGGTCATTGGTGAAGACTGTCAAAGACGTTGGCCAAAGGGGAAAGTCACAAAATCCTCGTATGGGCAAAAAGTGGACCCAGAAACTTCAACGCTTCGAACGTGAAGGGCCGAGTAAAGTGGGTGCACGCAGATGTGCGTCCAACTGTTTGAAACAAGGACCTTACCGCAGGTCCCAGAGCAATCTTCTCTTGTTATCAGTGGGATCAACAAGAATAGGTGGTGCAGAGATTTCATTTGTGGAGCAAAACTCAGAAAGTACTGTATTAACTACAGAGATATTAAATTTCACATACTTGATAGTTATGTGTCTTTTAGTGAACTCATGCCTTGTGATAGGCAGAATGCTGTGTCTTGAATAGTTTTTATGAAAATATAAACATTCTCAGAGATTTCAATGATACCTGTGCAAGAAATCTGAAACTCGGAAAGTATTCACTATAGTCATGAATCCCGATCGATGAATGAGGCTTGCCACCCTGTGTGGGTGTGGGCCAAAGACATGTAAAATAAATACAACTTGCCTAGCATGGCAGACGACACTCACTCGTAGATCAGTTTGGCCTCTTCACCTTAATACCCCATAATTTCCATCTTGGTGGATAACAAGGGAGTCGGTAAAGGTGCATAGAAGCTCCATGAGTGTTACAGCACCCAAATGCATCAAAGTTAAAAAAAAAATCCAGTAAATGAACAAATCACCACCTATTTTGCAGCTACCAACAGTTTGGTTTGTCACCATTATAATTCGGCATTTATCTCGGAGTTTACGTGTACCTTTAAGTAAAATCCATATATACAGATGAAGAGTAAAATGGAAATCTTCAGTAGCTCAAGTTAACAAAATATTCTACAATTATAGCAACATTTTATTGATCAACCAATCATGTATCACAGCAGGCGATGAGATGTATTTTAGACGAATCTGCAGTCAGCCAGCATCCACGCTGCAAGGCGTTTGAAGCACAATGGCGCCATGTCGGCTGACCAATCAATGAGCAGCTGAAAATATTGGCTGTTCAGTCTCTCTATAGGGTCTCTTATCTGGACTACGTTTTGCAGTGGAAAAAAAGCAACAATGGGACTATACCCTTCCTTAACGTATTAACCCCCGCCACGCTAATTCTTATCTACCCTATAACCCTCCCTGAGTCAAATTTTCGGACTTTAAGATACAGTAAAGTGGACTTTTTTGTCATTAGGTCAAATATTTTTGTCCTTGAACTCTTCATCACCCTCCTCTTTATGTAATTTACGCTTATTGGGTGGGTGTGAGGGCGGCAATAAGTCACCAGCATCGTGGGAGGTAGATGGGCTTGAATCCACTATTGCTGGGCTACAAACGAGGACTGAATTACTAATTATGTGGTATTTGGCAACTGCGGTCTGGCAGGGCTTGGTAACAGCCCTAATGGTGTAAAGGGAGACTTAACGTTCCCACGGAAACCACTGACACTTCCTCGTGCTTGAAATTATGGTGGAGAGACCCATCACCTTATATGAGACAATCAGCATGGCCAAGGGTGACCTGCATGTCTGAATTAATAAATATGCAGTATTTGGCAACTGCCGTGTGGCAAGGTTTGGCAACAGCTTTGACTGTGTGGAGGGAGACTAAAGGTTCCCATGGAAACCACTGACGCTTCCTTGTGCTCGAAATTATGGCACCGAGATTTATCGTCTCATTTTAGGCGATCAGCACGGCCCGAGGTGGCCTGCATATCGTCACATATGGGACGATGAGCGCGATGGGGGTTAATTTACCAACAAGAATCATTATCAGGTACCACTGTTCATGTGAAGGCTAGCAAGCTGGGACATTGCCTCAATGGAGACAGTGAGTACACCCAAAGATACAAAGACTCCACTCTAGGGCACTTACCCACTGTAGTAGCTGGAAACAAGTCATTCAGAAAATTGAGGGAGCTTCTCAAGTATTGACCAGTATTGGATCTGCCAACAGGGACATTCAACTAGTCACGAGAAAAATTATGGATAAGTGGTATACAGACATCAAGAACAATAGATCACCAACGAAAGACATCAAATTGTGCTACCAATCTGTATTTTCCAGCACTTATAAAGAGGATGAAAAAATCATGAAGCAAAGCATCAAACGAAATATTAAGCTAACCGATCCCAGTGCAAGAGTGAAGTTTATCATCTACTACAAATGTAAGCAGACTAGCCAACAAATTCTAAGGAACAACCCACGTCAGAAGAAGGACGCTTTCAGCATTCACATGTTGTATATAGATACACCTGTAAGAAAGGGAACTGCATAGCCCTCCCTTCCACTTGTATAGGCATGACAACGATGAAGCTAGCCAGCCGCCAGACCAGCCATAGATATGCAGGAGCCCCTAGGAACCACGTGTGGCAGAAGCACCGTGCCAACATCATCAAGGAGGGCCTTAAAAGGAACACTGAAGTTCTGTCTAGCTGTTGCGACAACCGCCAGCTCCCTATACTTGAGGCATTGTATATCAAGGAACTTAAACCTTATATAAAAGTTCAAGCCCAGGGTTTACAAGCATTACCGAGTGTAAGGAGATCTGCAGCAGGCCAGAACACAGGCACAGTTGATGTCTGCAGCCAGCAGGGCCCAAAAGCCAATCAGAGCACAACAACCTAAGTATTCATAAGTCTCGCCTCTGATTCTCCGTTCAGGTATATAAGGTTCGTTACCAACCACTGCTAACCATTCTTACCATGATTAAAATACTGTTATAGTAAGATCTTCCCTTCGCTGAAGAAGGCTCTGGAGAGCCGAAATTCCGGAATCTGAAGTAAAACAACTACATCATAGATGACACCACAACCAAGGACATGGCCACCCACGAAGAAATCATCGCTAGGCTTCAGAGAAAATCAAAACGAGCCGTCAGATAACGAAAACACATTTTAAAAAATTATGCAATGCCGAACTTGCAGTCACGTTGAGTAAAGTATGTCCTAGAAAAAATCTATTGCCTGTACATATCTCCAACAACAATAATAATAATAATAATAATAATAATAATAATTACAATAATAATAGTAAGATCATCTCTGGCAATATATTAACTTTGGTTGCACAAATAAAAGTTCTTCCAGGAAGCCATCCACACGGTCATCCTCTGACCCACCAGCTTCCCTGCCCAACCACCCACCTACCTGTCAAGAGCAGTAAAATGTACAGTACCTCTGATTCTAGGAGAATGCAGCCAGGTTCCACGCACTGAGAAGCATAGCCGGGTTTATGGTATCCGTGTATACATATGTATATTTATATCCATCTCTCTCTCTCTCTCTCTCTCTCTCTCTCTCTCTCTCCACACACACACACACACACACACACACACAAATATATATATATATATATATATATATATATATATATATATATATATATATATATATATATATATATATATATATATATGTAGGGCTGAGTGCAAGAAGGGCCAATGTCAAAAAAGGAGGTTTTGAGAAAAATGCATTTGAAAGTTTGCAGACTTTACTATAATTCAGCTATGAAGAATAGACATAAAAGTAATTTTTTCATTGTTGTTTACGCCAAGTAGTAATCACATAATGCTGTTTTCAGTAACTAAAAGCTGCTTTGCAGTGTGAAAAAATATATATATTTGTAAAGAATATTTTCCTATAACGTTGATAATTTTTTCTTATTCGGCAATAATTAGCACAGTTTTTAAAGAAAATTATTGTTACATGTTTTTGACTGAATATTACATTTACCTATGTGTAATTTCCTTATCTTAGTTAATATTTCCATTGTTTATAAACAGAAAATTGAAAATTATATTTTTCATAAAAATCATTCTTGAACTAAAACATTAGCCAGATTTCCAAAAATTTTAAGACAATCGCTTTTCAGTAAAGACTAATGAGAAATTACGCTCTGGCATCATCATCTAAATAATCATCATCTAAACCATCTGTCACCTGTAAGCTCCTGTAGACATGTTTACTTCCAGCAGAAATCAGAGGAAGGAGATCGATCAGGTCCTTCAGCTTTTTAGGTGCAAGTTTCCGTGGTCCGTCTTCTAGTTGTTTTATAGCATCCTCCCTAAGACTCTGGCGACATTGGCCTTTGTAGCACTGAAAGACCTATGTTTTACGAGCTCCCTGGTACCTTAACTAACTGTTGCTATTTCCGGGAATGCTCGTTGGTGAAGAGATGACGGTGCGGCCTTATTCTTTACCAACATCCGCGGCCTTACCACAAATTTAAACTCGGTTCATTTTTTCCTTCAGTCCATATCCCCTTTGGCCCTTTTCCTCGCAGAACCACAAATCTCACCCTCTACCGATATATCTCCATTTTGTTTTCCCGGTTACCATCTCCTTACAAACTTTCGAAACAAGGGCGGCACCTGTTGTTATATCAAATCCCAATATGCAGTTGATACTATTTTAAACTTCGCTTCATCCAGTTTTGATTACTCATTATATGAATTAAATTGCCAAAAGATTACCAAATATATCTGTGTAGTTTATCGTTCCCCCAATGCTTCTTCGGAACCCAGTGTATTTGATTCCATATCCATTCAGTTGAGTAACCTTGACCTTGCCCTTGGCAATGAAATTACCATTTTGGGTGATTTTAACATACACAATGTTGAATGGTTATTGCATTCTGCCCGGACTGACGACGCTGGTCTAGAATGAGAGCTGTTTGCGGAATCGTTTAATCTCACCCAGTTGGTAAAGCAACCAACCAGAATACCTGATAATCCTGACCATAATGCCCATCTCTTGGATTTATTCTTGACAAATAATCCAGATCAATACAGGATAGAGGTACTGTCACCACTTGGATCCTCTGACCACAATCTCATCAAAGCCTCATTAGTTAACCCTCCTACACCTCCCCATTCCGAACCTGTCAGGGTGACCCGATGGCACTTTGACAGGGCAGACTGGGATGGATTTAGAAATTATCTTGCTGATGTTCCATGGCAGTCTTTCTTCTCTAGTGATCCCAATTCTACCCAGTCCCACATTTGTGACTTAATACTAGCTGGTATGGATTTATTCATACCAAGTCAACAATTCACTAAAAGATCAAACTCTCCAAAATGGTTTGATGGCAATTGTGCCAGAGCAACAGCCCAAAAGTCATTAGCATATAACTCTTACTTAAAATAAAAAACACCTGAATCACTCTCCCAATTTAAAATTGCTAGAAATCATGCAAAAGCTGTATTAAATCTATCTAAATCAAACTTTCTTCAAAAGCAAGCATCAAAACTACTTAACAACCCTAATGACAATCGAATATTCTGGTCAACTCTTAATTCTTTCAATAATAACTTTAACAAGTCATCTTCCATTCCCCCACTAAAATCTTCAGATGGCAATATTACAAATGACCCACGTGGGAAAGCAGATATCTTTGCTAGTACCTTTGCAAGAAACTCTACCATAGATGATACCAGCCAGAATGTCTCAGTACTGGAACTTGATTCTCCCGAAATTGCCCCACTTAAAATACAGACAAGATTTGTAAAATCCATCCTAGACAATTTACCTACCAACAAAGCTCCAGGTCCAGATGGAATTCCGTCAATTGTTTTGAAAAAGTGTTCCCCTGAACTTGCCTCTGTCCTTGCTAAATTATTCAGACTATGCATACGTACTTCTTTATTCCCAAATTCATGGAAAGAAGCCAATATCCACCCAGTTCCGAAGAAAGGAAGTTCGTCTGACCCCTCCAATTACAGACCAATAGCTATCACATCTTCTCTTGGTAAGGTATTTGAAACTTTAATTAATAAGCATATTGTTAAACATCTTGAATCCAACACTTAATTAATGATAGACAATACGGTGTTCGCCACGAAAGATCCACCATTGACATACTCAATCTCTTAACTCATACCATCCATCAATCAATTGATCTTTTTGGAGAAACTCATGCAGTAGCTCTTGATATCTCTCAAGCTTTCGACAGAGTATGGCACCGTTCCCTGCTGTCCAAACTCCCTTCCTATGGACTAACGTCTTTTGTTCCTTTGATTTCTTCTTATCTTAGTGACAGGAAAATAAGAGTAAAAGTAGATGATGTATATTCGAATTTCCACTCAATCAACGCCGGCGTGCCGCAGGGATCAGTTCTGGCGTCAACCCTATTTCTGGTTCATATTAATGATCTCTTATCTGTCACTCACAATCCCATTCACTCATATGCAGATGACTCAACACTACATAGTTCATTCACACTCAGACATCCATTTACAAAGTCTAATATCTCTACCTCTCAACTCAGTACAGCCATCTCCATAAATCAAGATCTATCTACAATCAGTGAATGGGGACAAAACAACCTTGTCTCTTTTAATGCTAGTAAAACTAAATATATACAGTTTACTAATAGACAGATATTGCCAGATTCGTACATTACCTTCAGTGCTACTAGTATTCCCATCTCCAAAAGTATTGAAATTCTTGGTGTCTCACTTAACAGTGCCCTCAGCTGGACCTCTCATGTCAGATCACTTGCTAAAACCGCCTCAAAGAAACTTGGATTATTGTACAGAGTCCGTAACTTCTTCGCTGATGAGCAGTTAGCTATAATTTATAAGAGTCATGTGCGCTCTCAGCTTGAATATTGCTCACCCTTGTGGAATGGTTGTGGAGAGGTTGCATTAAGACAACTAGACAAAATTCAGAATAAAGCTGTTAGAATCATTAACAACCCTGCCATTACATATAAACTACCTCCCCTGCAAGTAAGAAGGAATGTTGCCTCCCTTGCATTATTTTACAGATATTTTTTTGGCAAATGCTCAGACGAAGTTGCGTCCATGGTGCCACCTCTCCATGCCTTCCCTCGTGCTACACGGGCATCTGGTAGCGCTCATGACTGGAATGTCACTCAACCATATTGCAGAACTTCTGCCTATCAGAATTCTTTCATTCCCCGAACTGCATCTCTCTGGAACTTGCTTCCCCAGAGTTGTTTTCCTCCAAATTTCAACCTACAACTGTTCAAGTCTAACTGTCACAGATATTTTATGAACAGAGGACACCAGTAATCTGGTGTATGGATTATTTTTTTTCTCCATTTGTTTTTCCTTCCCCCGTTCTGTTATTTAAAAAAAATATATATATATGAGCAATTATTGACATTGGCCCTTCTTGCACTCAGCCCTATATCTATCTATCTATCTATCTATCTATATAGCTACACATATTTGTAAGAGAATGTTTGTTCGTCTGTCTGTCTCTGTCCTATATGAAAATTGATGGGGATTGATACAGAACTCTCTAAACAGCTATAATGGGAGGTTACTTTTTACGGCAAATGTAGATGTATACACTACAGTTGCAAAAATGGTGTTCCTGATGACCAAAATTAAAACTGGTTAGAAAAAAAAGTCTAGTCAACATGGTGGAAACATGATGGCAAATTACCGTTGAGTTTTTTACTTCTACAATTCTATCATTATTAACTACAATGGGTGGGATGGGAGGACAGACTGGTGGGGTGGGTACAGTGGGTGGGGTGGGTAGGGAGGTTTGGTGGGCGGGTGGGTGGCTGGGAATTGGGAAAATAGGTCCATGGTAGGACTAGGTCCATGGGGAATATTTCCCTGCAGAAGTGGGTCCAAGAAGGAACATAGGTTTCACTGGGTAATACAGGCCTCTGGGGATCTTCTCTCATAGGGAGAATGGCTCTCCAAGTTCCCTTTGCAATGCTGGGACCTCTCGCTAGTAGATAATAATAATGACCAGCACATAAACCCATCTCTGGCTGCATCACATAGATATCATCCCCCACCCACGGACATTCCCTTAGTCACCTGTTCTAGCATTGATAAGTTTTCCCACAAGGATGTTGTTGCCCATGGACCTATTTTCCAACTTGGACCTGTTTACCTTATAAAGCTATTTTACTCCTTGGACCTTTTGACCTTTATCACTTGTGGAAATATTTTCCATACGGGCCTGTTATCACCATGGACCTGTTTTAACTATGGAAATATTTACCCCATGGACGTATTTTCGCCTTTGGCCTGTTTTCCCCGACATATTTTCACTCATGGAAACATTTTCTCCTCAAAGGGAAACACGAAACTGCGACATAGACGTATTTTCTTTCATGGACCTATTTTCACCCACCAGACCTATGCTTCTACCCGGGACCATTTTTCCAGCTCATTTCCCATGGAGGTATTTTCTCACATAGTCCAATACCTACCATGAATCTACTTATCTACTTATACCGATACATACCCACCCACCTACCCACCCCACCTCATTCCTCAACCACCCAGCCCATCAACCTCAACTCATGACCCACTGACCCACCCCACCCAAGCCACCTTGCCTATCCACTCACCCCTACCCACCCATTCACAGGTCCACCCCATTCACCTAACCCACCCATCCCAAACCCCATCCACCCACCCTACCCACACCACTCCTCTTACCTACCCAACCCTGCTCACCCACCCACCCAACTGCCCACTCACCTGATCCACTCCACCCACCACATACACCCTGCCCGCCCAGACTACCCACTCCAACCATACATCCACCACCCTAATCGTCTGGCCAGCAATATCTGTCAACAATGTGATGACTTACAAGTTTACAGAGAGAGAGAGAGAGAGAGAGAGAGAGAGAGAGAGAGAGAGAGGTACGGTTGCTTTTATAATTATTATAGGTATGGGGCACTCAGTTACTCAGCCACACCATACAATCTGCCTAGGGCTGAACCATCGAGTCTGCCACGTGACTCTATCATTTGACTAACTACTCTCATAATGTAATGTTTCATCTTTGTCTGACGCTTAATAGTTCCATAAAGTTTATTTCAAATTGCATCAAGAGTGCTTAAGTTGACCTTGTCCTGTGACCATGACCTTAGGTCTGTTGCAGGGATCGAGTAAATACACGAGTTAAGCTTTCGAACACGAATACGAATATTTCAAATTTCTAAGAATACGAATACGAATAGAAAGAAATACTGTGAATTCGATTCATGAATACTCTTCGTTAAAAAAAAAACGACTAGCTATAGGCCAACCTAGCATACTAAAATTTGCGGTTGCAAATGACTGCATGACTGGGGCCAGTAGTCGATACCGGGATTTCAAACTTATCCTAAGTATAACAGTAGACATATTAATTTGTGTTTTCCTAGTAGGCTAGTTACAACAGAAACGCAACATATCATAGGCCTACTAAACTAAGTCTCTAGTAGCCTCATCTTGTAGAATGCACTTTTTTTCTTCAGAGTTTTGAAGACATCTTTTAATAATGACATCTTTATGCGATCCAGAATGACGACATTGTGAAGCTATTTCAAATTTCATGGTAATGTGACCAAAAGAACTGATGAAAGGTAACTGTAAAACATATTTTTGGAAAAATTTATGTAATGCATGAAAACTAGAAGCTACGAGTAAATTAACTGAAAAAATGGTATATATCTTGAGAAAATAAAGTACAACTCTTATATGTCTATCTATCTATCTATCTATCTATCTATATACCTAGGCTGTTTCCCCCAAGGAAAGGGAGGTAGCCGAGACAGGACGACTCACTCTCCATTTACTCATCCATTCAAACACATTCATTCGCATCTTAGCTCCAAAGGGGAGAACGGACAGATCCTCACCGCATCACACCGCACAAGGGTCAACTGCGCAATGCAATCAGTGACATCCGCAGCAGGGCCCGACAGCAGAACTGGTTTACCCCTGCCACATCATAACAGACCCATCCCCTTACCCACACTTGATCTGACTAGCTGATCAGACCAAATGCGGGAGAATATCCCCTCAGGGCTGCGTCATCACTTATTCATTCACAATTTCTCTCCATTTATTTCTGTCACGCACAGCCACTCTTCCTTGCTCAACAGACATCCCTCTCGCATCCAGCGCTCTCTTCACACTGTCCATCCATCCTATTCGTGGTCTTCCTCTCAGCCTTACACCTCTCACATCAGATCTAGTTATCTTTTTCACCAATCGCTCATTATCCATTCTCTCCATATGCCCAAACCATTGCAACACCCTCTGCTCAACTCTACCAGCCATCTCCCGAACAACTCCAGTTCTCCTTCGCACTTCATCATTTCGCACTCGATCCATACGCGTCACTCCACTCATACTCCTCAGACATCTCATCTCCATTACATTCAAACTTTTCCTCTCTGCTACACCCATATTCCATGTTTCAGCCCCATATAATGCAGTCGGTACCACAACACCCTCATACAGCCTTCGCTTTACATCCATTCTAAGCGAACGACATTTAAACACTTTTTTCATTCCTCCCAGCACCTTTCCTACTTCATTTATTCTAAACTTCACTTCTGCATCCATTCTTCCATCCACAGCAACATGTGACCCTAGATATTTAAAACAATCTACCTCCTCAAGCAACTCACCATTCAAAACTATATTCATCCCCCTACCATCTATCAACCTCGTTCACTTCATCACTTTACTCTTATTCTCATTTACTTTCAATTTCCTCCTTTCACACACCCTTCCAAACTCCTCTACCAACTGTCTCAATCTCTCCTCTGAATCAGTCACCAGTGCAGTATCATCTGCAAACAGCAGCTGCTTCAGATTCCACTCTCCTCCATCAACATTTACCAGACTCAGACCACCTAAAACTCTTGCATTCACCTCCCTTACAACACCATCCATGTAAATGTTAAACAACGAAGGCGACATCACACATCCCTGTCGTAGCCCCACTCTCACGGGAAACCAATCACTCACAGCATTTCCCACTCTTACACACGCTCTACTATTTACATAAAAACTTTTCACCCCTTTTAGTAACCTACCATCAAGTCCATACAATCTTAAAACAGTCCACAAAGCCTCCCTATCAATTCTATCATACGCTTTCTCTAAATCCATAAATGCCCAAAACACTTCCTTGCCTTTCGCTAAATACTTTTCACACACTTGTCTCACAGCAAACACCTGATCAACGCATCCCCTCCTTCTCCTAAAGCCACACTGCTCATCACTAATCACTCCCTCTGTACCCTCTCTAACTCTCATAATTAACACTCTACCTTACACTATGTACATCATTAAAAAAAAAAAAAAAAAAAGGGCAATTACTTCTCTACTCACAAAGCATACAGATACTATTGTGCCTCCGACAAATGTCCATTATTCTTAATGAATATGAATATATAAAATGTCTTATCACTGAGCCTACAACGTTCACTTCTGCATGTTTTACCTCCAACGTTAAATGTACACTCCACTGGAGCAGAGGAGGCTGGAACACGCTGGCATTTCACTAGTCTTGATAAGTATGGGTAATCAGTCTCACGAGCTTTCGAGAATTGCAGTGTGTTGCTGTCTTCCGATGAGCAGGGGTCCTCTAAGTAGTTTCTCAGTTCTGCTTCCACCGGTGATGAAGTAGGCAAACCTGGTTGATTAGGTGTGGCCATAATGCTTAACAGTTTAGTTTTTTACTTAGGGCCGGGTAAAAGTGGATCTCTTTTCTTTTTTGTGAATTTGCTGTGCCAGTTGTGGTACTTTGTTGCAGATTTTCAATTTCTTACCTGTGTGTAATATGTACCTGGCTTGCTAATGCACTAATTAAGTTTGAACCTGGGGTCTAGGACAGCACTTAAAGAGAAGACAGATCACTGTTCATATGTTCAGTTGAGTCTGGACTGACTGTTTAAGCTTCAGCAAAAGATGACTCTTGTGCCTTGACTGCATGTTACTGAACTTAGATTTCAGTCGTTAGACACATGGTATGGCATACGTAGCTAGACGTGACAATATTCTGATCTTGTGTGAAATTTTTTGCCAAAGGAAAAGGTGCCAAGACTGCTACCAGTTCAGTAAGCACAGACCGAGCTTGATCAGTAGGCTTAGATACAGTGTTCTCTAGTTTCTCAAACTTTTCTTCAGGAATTTTCAGTATGGACTTAATCATATTAACTTCAGAATTCCACGATGTTGGTGTTCCTGTCTGAAGTCTGGCCTCTCCCTCCAACAAATCTGCTGCATGAGTACATTTTCTGACATTTGCTGCCAGACCAGACACCGTTGATACAACCTGATGCAGTGATCCAGCTTCCCTCATTCCATCTTTTAGAACAAATTACAGAGTGTGTGAAAAACAGGGGTGATGTTCAGGAAGGACACTAAATCAATGATCAGAAGTGTTTTGTACATATAGAGATTCTCTATCTGATTTTGAGTCATTCTCTGAACTATTATCAGACTTATCTACTTACAGAATATGATGTTCTTGTTTTGGAAGCTTGGGTCCAGCCATGGAGAAAGTTTTTATCATGTTTGATGCATTGTCTGTGATAACATAAGACACTTTATTAGTGATCTTATCGCAATTAACTACATGCTCAAAGTGGGCAAAGATATTCTCTGAGGTGTGACTACTTGTAAATCTCCGACAGTATAACGTTATTGCGTATCTTTCACTCATGCGTGAAGTGGGCAGCCACTCCTAGAAAGTTACGCATTTGTCTTTTACTCCAGATATCTACAGTAACATCATTGTTTGGGACAAGTTTCATTATAGGGATAACACTTTGTTGGAGCTTGTCACATTTTTTTTAAAGCAAAGTTGTTGACTAATGGCTACGACTTGAGATAACATATCGAGACTTCAATGTACTTGTTAAATCCTTAAATTCCCCTACTTCTACAAGTGACAGTGGTTGCAGGGTTCCAGAAATGAAGGCAACAGTTTTGTCAGTAGTAGCTTCTCGCGTGAGCATGAAGGTTTGAGGCGTTCTGCTTCCTTCCAGGTAGGTGCTATTGTGGATTGGGTCATACTTGCAGATGTTGAAGGACCAGCCTCAGACCTTCGCAGCAACACTGACCTATGATTACGCTGAAGATAATGAGAACGAAAACCACAGCTCTAGTAACACTGACTGCAGATTTACATCCAGTATGCGTTTTTCAGATGTCGCAACCCAAAGAATAAAATTGTATTATGTACAGCATCAATGGAAATTTGCCTATAAAATGGAGAGAGAGAGAGAGAGAGAGAGAGAGAGAGAGAGAGAGAGAGAGTACAGAACAGGTAATATAGCGAAACTGGCTTCTAATGAGATCAAATTTTTCATAATGATAAATTTAACCATTTCACTGAAATTCAACAGTTTGACATTTGATTTCAGAAACCCAAGCTAGATCCAGACTCATACATATTTTTAGCATAATTTCCTTTTTTCTCTTTTTCATAACTTGGAACTGAAGTTATTTCTACTGATATGCTTCTAATACTTCACCTCTGACCATCAGTAATTTGCACCTAAGGTGATCTACACCTAAAATCGCCTCTTTGCATGTATGTAATTAAACTGATATTGATCAAACAGGCATTAAAAGTCGTACCTGTAACAACCTCCAAACCTGAATTAATTCCACCCTCCCCCCCACCCCCTGTGCCCCGGATCTCATCATTATCATGGCACTAATTTCCCTGGACAACAGAGCAGTTGTCATGATAATCGCCTCCCATCCCACACCTTTTTTTTTTCTTACCAGTCATTCCCAAAAATGGTATTCACAGTCCTTTTATATAGCTTAATTTTAGACTCAGGAGACTTGGATCCCTCCTTCATGTGAGATGCCGCCCCCCTTTCCATGTCCCCCAACCTTTGCATGAACATATATACTGAGTAAAATATCTGAGTTAAAATTATAGAACCTGGAGAGAGAATAAACGTTATAAAATGATAATACGATTATCTATGCAAAGGTAGAATCAGCTCGATACAGTTATTATTCCCGTCATGTTAATTATGTAATTCTTTATTTTCAATAATGCAGGCAGATTTTATCAGTCTTAGTCACTGGCATAATTTACTGCTTGAAGCTAAGATCACAAAATTATGCTCTGAATCTTGGTTCTAGGATTTCAATAACTCACTCAGATTCAAGCTCACACAACGTATCTCTCGTCTGGGTGACAGAAGACCGAGCCTCTCACTGACTAATTATCGACAACTCGCTCGTCTGCACTCCATACCGACGCATACTGGACACACAAACGTGCTGGACATATTGAGCAACACCAGCTCCATATTGCTGACATTCCATTTTATAGTAATGCTCTGTTAATCCACATTCATAACATAGTGTAATACCTCTCAACGCGGTCAGACTGAAGTTAGCAGTCAAATAAATGGTTATTTCTGATGACAAATCTACAAGTATTCGTCAAATTATTCAACCAGTATGAGTATTTTGCCCATGTATTCGAATACGACTGCGAATACCTTGATATCCAATAACAATAATTCGAATAAAAATGCGGTGAAATATAAAAATTGTACTCAGAATTAATGTAATCGAATATGAATACCGAATAAGAATACTTCACCGCTGGTCTATTGTTCTCAGAATAAAATCGTTTCATTCCTGTCCAAATCGAATCATAATTCTCAGGCCCAAATGCCAGAATGAGACTTGAGCCAGACTTGGATGTCGGCCTTGAGGTGGTCCCAGACCTATGCTCATGGCTTACACATTACGAGTAGGACTCAGCCAGTCTGACTCGGCTATAGGCTTGCCATATGCTGAATCGAAGCTCAAGTATAACTTCACAAAGCTGGGTTCAAGTCGAGGACTGGCAGTACACCTTCGAGTACATTCAAATCAGCCAGTCACAGTGCCGACTTTTGAATTTGCAATTTAGCAACTAAGGGAAGATAAACCAAAAGCTTCTGTATAAAAACGGTAGATAACTGGTACCTACAGTCAGCTGTCATCATCTGAATGAATTTTTCCGTACTGAAGCTTGGTTAGGTCACATTTTATTTTCAGACATTATTCGAGTATTATTGTATCTCATGTGGTAATGCTTACTTTACTTTTATCCAGTAAATTACAACATTCATTCGGAAATAAGTAAATTTACTTGATTACAGCCAAAGAATAAAACTCAAAGCCAAATATTTTTTTCCCAGCAGTGAAGGATAGTACGCTACAAAACTTGTAATATACTATACAAGAAACGCCCAACCGGTTACTATATTATTATTCCCGCAATGATGGACAGCTGTTGTAAGAATAGCCTTCATTATACTCTTCCAACAAAGAAATCTAGTAAAGAATATCATGGCATAACCTACAATAGTGACTGGCGTGATTTTGTCCTGTTGTATCCTAATTTCTCTAGAAATTTGCCAGAATTCTCTAAAACTATATAGAATCCAAATAATGCAGAAAGTATATTTAATAAAAGCCAGATAATTCGCCCACGAATGCGTATTGCCTACCATCACTAAAAAACTAGACCAGTAATCCTCTGGCAATCAGAGGAATCTCATCACAGCTTCGCCAAAATTGAAAAAAAAAAAAAAAAGACTCAGGATTTCGCTGTTTACTCCTAGGAAGTAAAATATGCTAGCATTCAGGAGCCTGAAGTCAGGGATATTATGGTGAAGATCACTGAGTATAACAAGCCTTTGGAGAATTTCTCACAATTTCCCTTTAAACAGCCGTTCTTCGTTGAGCGTAAGATGGAAATTGGTGAATAATGGGAAGTGAAAAAAAAAAAGTTAAAGGGTATTTTTCTTGTGAAATCCTCTGGCAATCAGCGGCATATCATCATTGCTTCTCTAACAAACAAGCCATATATCCCAGGCTACTACCCACAAAATTTGGATACAATTTGCCCACTTGACTTTGAGATATTTTGGTAACAACCAGTCCCACATACTTACACACAGATGCAGGCGATTACCTTATTGACTCTCTAGGCAGGAGATAATAATATGAAGCAGAGCGAAGAACAGTAGTAACACGGAAAGATGGCTGTGCAGCGATTCAAGTCATTATACATGTTTAAAGAGAATGGCAACAAAAATTATGCCAGCACCTACAAAGGGATGAATGGCATTCCCTAAGCAGTTCTGGCAGATACGCTAATGCACCAACACCAGTCATTGTTGGTGGGTAAAGAGATCACAGATTATGTATGCTAACTGTAAAGATGCAATAAAAGAAAACCTAGGGATAGAGGCATTAGCCTTCCATTAAGGAGAAAAGATTTGGTGATTCTATCACTAAAGTTATGCATTTGAAAGTGATGATAGTACTCAGTAAAAGCAGCGAGCGATACGATCAAGTAATGCAAATATGGATATAAGGTATTGCCAGCAAGACTTCTAAGTAATATAATCAAAGAATGGAAAATTATAATAGCAAAGTTTAAACAAGTGAACAAAATGCAATCTATATATCTTCCTGACAGCCAGTTACTTTCAATGTATATCAAAAAAATTTTCTTGAGAGGTTATGCAACCACTGCCTATTGTTGTACCAGTGATTGTTGTTTAAGTATTCATAATTTTAGAAGTGAATCTACAGAACATGATCATCATGTTTGGACTTGAGAGCATCAGCTCGGCCTGTGCGACTTACAGACTGACTCAAGCCCCTAGTCCAGCCCAAGCTTTGTTTCTGCAGGTTGGTTTTCAGCGGGCACGTCTCAAGGCCGACTTAAAACCGACTCAAGCCCCAAGTCTATCTTAAGCCTCGTTCTTGCATTCGGGCCTCAGAGTTAAAGGGCCAAATCTTTGGTTTTACCCTGTGAGATTTACCTTTGACAGATTGTTTTCAATACCGAATTACTTCATCTGTTCGTTATCAAACTCTTCTACCAAGTATGGTTAAAATTAAATTAAAATTCTTAGTTGATCTTGCCTTGACCCTTGGCCTATGATATTTTGCAGCTAAAAATATATCGTTCGTTCCTCTGATAGTCTCCAATCAATATTCCACACTTGATGCAGTTAACGCGAATGTTCCTTAATCTTGTTAAAAAACCGACAAAGGAGAGACAGACAGACAAAAAACTAAACAAAATATGTAACTCCTTCACACTATGTACTCAAGTGCTAACAAGAAGAAGCACTCACATAATGCAATATCCATGCCCTACAAACGATCTGAGGCCCAAATATTTGATTTTTTCTTGTAACTTCGACCTATAACCAACTGTTCTTAGATCTGAATGACCTCATTCGTGCATGGCCCTCAACCCTTCCACATAGTTTGATCCAGATCAGACTGGAACTATTTGAGTTATTATTGCCTCGCGAACTTAACCTTCGATGTATTGGTTTCAAAATTGCATATCTTCATTCTTGGTTGACAGTCCTGTCACTAAGTTCTGTTTAAATGGAATAAAACTCTTTGAGTTATCAAGTTAAACACAGGAGCCTGACTCTTGACTAATTCTCAAAACAGAATTCCTTCGTCCTAATGTTACCATGAACCCTTCCACGAAATTTAGTCTGAAGTGGATGAAACCTTGTTAAACTGACTTTGCCATGTGATGCTGACCTTGGACCTTTTGTCCTAAAACACAGTGGGGCAACTACACGGCCGACTCTTAACCCTCGCACCAAGTCTGGTTAAAAACAGATCAGTTATTATGTTAACACGCAAATGCACATGGGTAAAACTTTGACCTTGCCCTTTGAGCTTGACCACTGACTAAGTCTTCTTAAAACTGAAACCTTTCATGCTTACCCTACTCTCAACCCATTCATCAAGTGTGATCAAAATCTTATGAGTTGTTTACTTGGCTGACCCTCAGCTCTTCCATCAAAACAAGCCAAAACTGGGTCAGAATTGTCTGAGTTATTTTACTGACACATGGACACACATCCGCCGAGCAAAAACTAACAAGTTGTAATAATAATAATAATAGCAATAAAAATAATAGCAAATAATAATAATAATAATAATAATAATAATAATAATAATAATCAGAGAAAGAAGGAGAAGAGGAAAACAAAAAGAAAAAGAACACTGAGAGTGCAACACCCACGCCCAGCAATCGGTTTAAAGGTCCAGGTTTTGACTTTATCCTATGAACTTGACCTTCGACCAACATCTCTCAAAACTGAACTGCTTCATTCTTGGCAAACACTCACTCCTTCCACCAAGTTTAGTCCAAATGAAATCAGAGCTGTTTTAGTTGACCTTGCCCTGTGATCTTAATCTTTGATGGATTGTTTTCAAAGCTGAATCCCTTTACCCTTGCCATACGCTAAACCGTTTCACAAAGTTTTATGTAAATAGCATAAAAACACTATTGAAATTGACCTTGACACGTGACCTTGACCTCTGACTTACTGATATATATATATATATATATATATATATATATATATATATATACTGTATATATATATATATATATATATATATATATATATATATATATATATATATATATATATATATATATATATATATATATATATATTACGTTTCCGACTCTTGGCAAAGGCTTCAGGGCCTATCCCCACGTCCCAGTAGTCCTCCTTTGGGGCCCAGTAGTCCTACACCTCCACATGTCACCACTTCGGCGCCAAGACCCACCATCCACAATGATTACATACTAGGGCTGTCTCATTCAGGACTGGTGTACTGGTATTGGCAGGGGTATTTTTACATGTTGGCGGGTCTTCTGGTGGAGCAGTAAAGTCTGCTTTAGTGAAATTCAGATCCACACAATATTCCCTGCCCCAGCCGGGATTCGGACCTGGGTCCATGAGGACTGCAGGCCACCTCTCTACCGATTCAGCCAACAAATAAACCCGTCGAACAAAATATGACACGCACTCTCGCGAGCGCAGGTGTAATTAATGCGTAGAAGGAAGTTAGTAATAACAGTAACAACTGGAATGGGTTTAATAATAAATGGGATACGTGAGTAGGGGAATAACCATAATTGGAATGGGACAAATAATATCTTGAATGGGACAAATAAGAGCTAGACTAGTACATGTTAAAAATGAACTAGATTAATAATGGCTGGAATGTTACTTAATATAACTGAAGTAAGAAAAATAACTGGAATGAAGAAAATCAGGTAAAGTGGTACTGAAAACAACTGAAATTTTACAGTGAATGTCTGCAGTGGTAGTAATGACGACCTAGAATGGTTCTAAGAATAACTGGAATGGGAACAACAGTTGAAATAGCATCAAAAATAAGTGAATTTGTTACAGGTGAAACGAGAAGAGTTATAGTTGTGACAAGAAGATTGTACAATGGAAATAACTGTAAACGGAATATTGGGGATATAAGGAATGGACATAACAATAACTGGAACTATACTAATGGTAGTTGGAAAAGGAATAACAATCATCGGAAAGGTACTGAGAACAGCTGGAATGTGAATAAGTATGGCTGGAAAGACGTAACTGGTGTGAGACTGTCGGTTACCTGAAATCCTGGAATCCTAGAAACTCTACTGGAAGTTTGGAATGTCCCTGGAATTCTGAGTGACTGGGGAAATGGGGGAAGAAGAGAGAGAGAGAAGAAAGTGAGGAAAGGATGGGTACATTTGGAGGGGAGAGGGGAGGAGAAGAGGAAGAAGAATTGGAGGAAAGAGAGAAGAAAGAGAGTAGGAGTGAAAGAGGGAAAAGAAACAAGGAGAATAAAGAATGAAAAAGGACGAGGAGGGAAAAGGTGGGGGGGAAGGGGAGGAAAAACAGAAGAGAAACTAGGAGGAAGAGGAGGAAAGTAGATGAAAGATGAAGTATATAGGAAAGAATAAAGAAAGAATTGCGGAAGGAGGACGAGGGAAGTATGAAAGGGAGAAAAGAGAAAGAATAAAACAGAGAGAACGAGGAAACGAGCAATACAGGGAAAGGAAAAGTAAGGACGGAAAAGAATAATTAGAAAGGGAGGAAAAGAGAAGGAAGGAGAAGGAGAAGAAAAGAGAGGGAAGAAAAAAGAAAAGAAAAAATGGAGGAAAGCTGGGGAAGAAGGAAAGGAAGGGAGGGGAAATAAAGAGAAGAAGAGAAAAGGAGAGAAAGGAAATGGGGGAAAGATAGAAGGAATGAAAAAAAATAAAAAAAATGATGGAGAAAGAGAAAGAGAGAAAAGGCGAAAAGAAATTAAGAGGAAAGAGGAAGTATAATAGAAAAAAATAAATGAGGTAAAGATAGATCAATGAGATATATATACAAGAAAGGCTGAGGCAAGGAAGGCGAGGACAGATAAAAATAGAATGATATAGAAAAGTGAAGAGAAAGTCATAGACGAAGGGAAAAATGGAGAACAAAGAGGGGAAAATAATGAAGGATAAAACGAGGAGGAAGGGAGGGAAGGAAAGAAAAAATGGAAAGGACAGAAAAGAGAGACAAACAAGACAGTATAACGAGAAAACGGAGAAGACGGAGAGAGAAGAAAGAGAGAAGTAGGGAGGATGGAACAACCAGATGAGAAACAGTAGGAGAAATGGAGAAGCAAGGAAGAATGAGGGAAGAAAAAGAATGAAACAAAAAGAAAAAAAGAAAAAGAGACGAATAATAATAATAATAATAATAATAATAATAATAATAAAAATAATAATAATACTGATAATAATAATAGTCCATCCATCCATTCATCATCCAATCCTACATTGCCCCATGAACAGCGTAGGAGCCCGGGGCTAGGCAGTTAGTCTCGACATTTAAGATGGGAGTGACCAACCTCACTCATCCCTGAGTGGCATTACATAAGCAATCAGCCTCAACCACCTCTTGGATATAAACCTTCACCGGCTAATAATCCATCCATCATCCAATCCTACGTTGCCCCATGAGGAGCCTAGGAGCCCCGGGCTAGGCAAGTTGGTCCTGACGTTTAAGATGAGAGTGACCAGCCTCACTCATCCTTGAGTGGCATTACGTGAGCAGTAAACCCCAACCATCCCTTGGATATAAACCCTCACCGCCTCAATCCGATTGGAGCGCCGTAATTACTCACTAAACCACCAGGCGCCAAAATGGTTATAATTATGGTTATCACCCAGCGTAGCAAATGGTTTCCTGGTGTACAGGAAACCATTTGGCTTGTCACTCAGTGTAGAGTCACACACAGGCAAAATTAAGAGGAAAGAATGAAGGAAAGAAAGACAGAAGAGGGAGTGTAAAGTCACCCGTAGGCAGATGGATGAGGAAAGACAGAAGAGGATGGAAGGAAAGAAGGATGGAGGAGAGGAAAGGGCAGGCACCCGAGAGCAGCACTACATCGAGGGAATGGATGATAAGCGTCCCCATCTACTACATAATAAAATAATAACTAGAAAGCTTTCAGAGAACGCATACCTCCACCAATGTCATTAAAATGGATCCGGATCCGGATCCGAAGATATAAGATCAAGATCAGGATCAGGATCCGCTCCAAAACTTTGTCAATTCTTTCGTGGTCCAAGTTCCACCTTTCCACAAAATATCATCAAAGTGTTTGAGAACATTTGGAGATATTGTGCGGGATACTCCGGATCAACCGGATTCGTCCCGAAACTTAACCATTTCTTCCTTGGCCGATGGCCCGCCCTTCCACAAAACTCATCAAAATTCGCTAGTAACTTTTTGAGTAATCCCGGATCCGTATCCGGATCTGCACCAAAATTTAGTCAATTCTTTTTTGGTCCATGGCCCACGTTTGCGCAAAATTTCATGTAAATTCGTTTATAAATTTTGAAGATATTGTGCGGGGATTCTCCGGATCTGAATCCGGCCCAAAATTTAATAATTTCTTCCTTGGCCCACGAACCACCCTTCCACAAAAATTAATCCATTCATAACACTTTGAGTAATCCTGCTAACAGACAGACAGACAGACAAACTAACCAACGCTGGGTAAAGCATAAGCTTGGCGAAGGTAATAATAATAATAATAATAATAATAATAATAATAATAATAATGTAGTCGTGAGGTGTAAGAGAGAAAGGAGTGAAAAAGTAAAAATGCAGAAAATAGTAACAAAAAACGAAACAACAGGAAGAGAAATAAACAGTGAAGGACACAATAAAATGGAAAGAATATAGTAAAAGGGAAATGATGAATGGAAAGAATCAGAACTAAACAAATATAAGTGAAAATATGTATCTATATCAATCTATGTATGTTTATCTCTCTATCAATCTGTATATATATATATATATATATATATATATATATATATATATATATATATATATATATATATATATATATATTGTTACGGAACAGAGAAAGATAACGTACACTTTAAGTGAGAATACGAAGAGTCACTACTGTCCCGTAAAGTTCCAGGTTCAAAACAAAAGAGTTAGGTAAAATTACAAGTTAAAGTTTAATGCACAAACTAACAACAAAACATTCAGAACTCATAAGGATAATGTAATGGCAAATAAACAGGTTAAATATATGGTTAACTGCAATAGCCTCTATTAACACGAAATTAGCAAGAATAAATTTATCTAAGTCAGCCCTGATAAAATGAGATACCAGATAATACTCAGTGAATGCCAGATAAATTATTACAGATACAAAATAATATTAAAACTGATGGACATAAAGATCCCTACATGAATTACAAAAAACTTCACTAGGCCTACAAATTAAACTTATGCTATACAGTACAAGAAAAAATACAACAGTTATACTCAAATTACACACAGCTGCTAGATGGTTGGAGACTTCTTGAGCACTCACAATAATATCTGTACAGGGGAGGACAGAGATGTGAACAAAATGAGGAGCAGATCTAAGTGGCAATGATGCAGAGACTGAGCTCATTATATAGGGGCTGGCAGAGCCTGATACAACTTGTAAGAGGACGCGCAAATGAAAGCCATAGGGACATAGAGTTCACAATCCCGCTCTGGACAACAGAGAGAACGACTTACTCTACTATAACGGTAGAAGGGGGGGACTGAGGCAGAACACGCTCGTGATCAAACATGCAGCATACTGTGCGTTAAAATTACACAAAGGATGATGAAATCATAGGCTATGTAACACCTCCCCACAAAGAAAAAAGAAATTTACAAAGGAAATTTCTTATTACTCTAAAACAATCTGTAAATGGCATTACAGAACATGCAACAGTTTTTCCTAATGTTACAAAACATGAGATCTCCCTAGCACGTTCAGTCACAGGTACTTGCCAGTATCCCTTTAACAAATCAAACTTACTTATGTACCTAGCCTTTCCGATCTTGTCTATGCAATCTTCCACACGAGGGAGAGGGTAAGTGTCTGTTTTAGTTATCTGATTAACACGTCTGTAGTCGATGCAAAGCCTCTGTGACCCACCTGGCTTAGGGACTAGAGTGACAGGAGAACTCCACTCTCTCTGACAGGGCTCAATCATCTTGTGGTCCAACAAGTAGCCAAGCTCCTTCTGGACGAGAGGAACTTGCACTGGGTTCACACGGTAAGGAGGCAATTTAATTGGCTTTGCGTCTTCAACATCGACATCATGCATCAACACAGTGGTTCTTCCTGGAGTAGCACGGAACACTTGCGGGTACTCCTGCAGTAACGCCGAAAACTCCTGCCTTTCCTTCGGAGGTAGATGAGAAAGCTTAGTCTGGAGATCATTCATGATATCAGGATTCTTCCCCAAACTATCACTCAGGCTCATACTGCATGGGAGAGCTTCACTTGCAGACTCGGGTGGAACAGCTACAGTGCAGACTGGATTATTTTCGTCCCGCCTGTGATATAACTTTAGCATGTTGATGTGACATAGTTGCTTGCTCTTTCTACGATCTGGTGTGGCGATGACATAGCTGACATCACTGAGTTTCTTCTCCACGAAATAAGGGCCACTAAACTTGGCTTGAAGAGGTTGCCCATGAACTGGTAGCAGAATCAAAACCTGATCTCCTGGCTGAAAGTGGCGTAACCTGGACTTCTTGTCATACCAAGTCTTCATCTTCTCCTGAGCAGCTCCTAAATTCTCTCTCGCCAGCTGTAAAGCAGTGGACAGCCGTTCTTTGAAATTCATCACATACTCCAGCAGGTTGACGTCATCTTCCTCCGACAGCCAGCATTCCTTGAGTAGCTTAAGGGGTCCTCTTACTTCATGGCCAAACAGTAGTTCAAAAGGTGAGAAGCCCAGTGATTCATTTGGAGATTCTCTTGCAGCAAACACAACGAATGGAAGACCTTTATCCCAGTCTTTCTGATGTTCCAAACAGTATTTCTTGAGCATCGATTTGAGTGTTTGATGATATCTCTCCAACGCTCCTTGGGTCTGGGGATGGTAAGCTGAAGACGTGATCTGGGTGATGCCCAACTCTTTCAGGGACTGTTTGAAAACGTTTGACATGAAATTACTTCCCCGGTCTGACTGTACCTCCTTAGGCAGACCAAACTTTGTGAAGAACCCTAGCATTTCCTTAACCACGTTCTTTGCTGAGATGTTTCTAAGTGGAATGGCTTCAGGATAACGAGTAGCCATATCAATCATGGTCAACACATAAGAAAATCCTGAAGAAGTCTTAGGAAGAGGGCCCACAATATCCACCAACACACGGGTGAAAGGCGCCTCAAAAGGAGGAATGGGAACTAGAGGTGCAACCTTTTCGGTCTGATTACACTTCCCCACAACTTGACAGGTGTGACAAGACTTACAATACCAGGAAACATCCCTGAAGATACCTGGCCAGTAGAAGTGTTTCAAAATGCGTGCCACAGTCTTCCCTCACTCCAAGGTGTCCTGCCAAACTGGAATCATGAGCCACTCTAATGATATCCTGCCTACAAACACGAGGGATGACAACTTGATGTACAACCTCCCATTCACAGTCGGCTGATGCTGTTGGGGGTCTCCACTTCCTCATAAGTACTCCTGACTTTACATAATAACAAGTAGAAGCACCAGCTGACTCTTCCTCACTGCAAGCAGAGTTAGCTAGACCTTTCAACTCAGGGTCAGCAACCTGCAACTCAACCAACTCTTGACGAGACAAATTATCAACACTACGGGATACTGCCTCATCTGGTGAGTGGTCCAAATTAGCAAGAAAAGTGTCAGCTAGGATAACATCATCATCATCATTATCCTCTAAATCACCAGTAACTTTAGACTTAGCCCTAGTGACAGCACATGCAGGGAACACATCAGGGACATCACAATCCTGGGACGCAGCCACTGGCTCACTAGAGAACTGAGGAGCTGGACACACTTGACTTCCACCAATATCATTTCCAAGTAAGAAAGTTACACCTGACATTGGGAGTGTCTCAACCAACCCAACCAAAACGGAACCATTAACAAAACCAGACTCTAAATTCACTCTGCACAGAGGGACAGAGAAGTAATTATTCCCTACACCTTGTAAGATTACAGTTTCATCAGAGGAATTAAAATTAGAGCCTAGAACACTGGTCAGCATAAGGGATTGGCAAGCACCTGTATCACGATATATTTGAACTGATTTCCTGTCATTACTGTCCAGAGGACTGACAAAACCATCAGACAGGAAATTAGCACATGAACTCTTGAGAGTGTCACCCACGTTACTGCTCAAAAGAGGAGCTCCATCATGAGAATTTAAGTTACCCCTCAAAGCAGGTTCAGTTAACTCAGTTAAAGAATTCTGGGAACTCTCAAGAGTGGACACTAGACCAATTGACTGAATATTTAAAGACTCCTTTTTGTTCACATCACGCTGTCTCCTGAAACATCTCTCCGTAGTATGACCAAGCTTACTACAATAAGTACATTTACTTTTCTGAAATCTAGAGGTGAAGCTGGTATTTACTTCCTGAGAAACATCATCCTTATTCTCTTTCCTGTTACCTGTACTCTGAGTAGAGGCAACGTACTTACTCTCAGCTTTCCCTTTTTCTCTAGAATATCTCTTGTGAGTGAGAACATACTCATCAGCTAAAACTGCAGCATCAGACAAATTATCTATTCTTTTCTCATCAAGATATAGGCTTACATCTTTATAAATACACCTTTTGAAATCCTCCAGCAAAATCATCTGCTTAAATTTGTCAAAATCAGAATCCACATTCTTAGAATTTAACCACTGCTTCAACAAATCTTCTTTGATTTTTGCATACTCAACATGGGATTGCTTATCTTGCTTGAAAGTTGTCCTAAATTTTACTCTATAAGCTTCAGGAACAAGCTCATAGGCCTTAAGAATCAAGCTCTTTACTACATCATAATTATCAGACTGATCCTGAGGCAAAGATGCATAAGTTACTTGAGCTTTACCGGTGAGAACAGTTTGAAGGAGTACTGGCCAATACTCCTTAGGCCAATTAAAACCTGTAGCTACCCTCTCAAACAACTGAAAATACTTTGTTAAATCAGATTCATTAAAAGGAGGGACAAGTTTAACATTTTTAGCCACATCAAAATCATCAGAGCAAGATGATCCAGTTCCACCTTGTTTCATGCGATACTCATGGTCTGCCTGAATCCTGGCAAGTTCAACTTGTGCCTGTATCTGTGCCTCCTGAATCCGTGCCTGAGATTCCGCCTCCTTAGCCTGAGACTCAGCCTGCTTAGCATTTGCCTGAAATTCAGCTTCTTTAGCACGAGCCTCCTGCAGAGCTAGCTGTAACTTAGCTAATTCAATCTGCGTTTGCTCATTTGGAGGAGTTACATTAAACAAGCTTTTATTAATCATGCCAACAATTTGATCCTTAGAATGATGAGAGTGAACTGCAATTCCCAATTGTTGAGCAACAAGCTTAAGTTCATTCTTTGTTCTGTTTTCTATATCACACACCGTTTGCACATTTGACAAAAAATCTTTGGCTTCATCAAGTGTAGAAATAGTAGCCATCATGAATATATCACAGTCACAAAATATCAAACAATATCCTTATGATAATATCCTGAATATCCTGATATGAGGTCGCCAAATTTATGTTACGGAACAGAGAAAGATAACGTACACTTTAAGTGAGAATACGAAGAGTCACTACTGTCCCGTAAAGTTCCAGGTTCAAAACAAAAGAGTTAGGTAAAATTACAAGTTAAAGTTTAATGCACAAACTAACAACAAAACATTCAGAACTCATAAGGATAATGTAATGGCAAATAAACAGGTTAAATATATGGTTAACTGCAATAGCCTCTATTAACACGAAATTAGCAAGAATAAATTTATCTAAGTCAGCCCTGATAAAATGAGATACCAGATAATACTCAGTGAATGCCAGATAAATTATTACAGATACAAAATAATATTAAAACTGATGGACATAAAGATCCCTACATGAATTACAAAAAACTTCACTAGGCCTACAAATTAAACTTATGCTATACAGTACAAGAAAAAAAACAACAGTTATACTCAAATTACACACAGCTGCTAGATGGTTGGAGACTTCTTGAGCACTCACAATAATATCTGTACAGGGGAGGACAGAGATGTGAACAAAATGAGGAGCAGATCTAAGTGGCAATGATGCAGAGACTGAGCTCATTATATAGGGGCTGGCAGAGCCTGATACAACTTGTAAGAGGACGCGCAAATGAAAGCCATAGGGACATAGAGTTCACAATCCCGCTCTGGACAACAGAGAGAACGACTTACTCTACTATAACGGTAGAAGGGGGGGACTGAGGCAGAACACGCTCGTGATCAAACATGCAGCATACTGTGCGTTAAAATTACACAAAGGATGATGAAATCATAGGCTATGTAACAATATATATATATATATATATATATATATATATATATATATATATATATATATATATATATATATATATACATATATATATATATATGAAGGAAGGAAGGGAGGGAGGGAACTGGAAAGCCTACAAGGCGGCGAGGGAACTCGGAGAAAGTTGGAAAAAGTGAGGAAGGGAAGGAAAGAGGGAGAAAGAAACGAATAAAAGGTTTAGTGCAAAGAAGTGTTGAAAGATACTGAAAAAGAATAAAGCAGAAAAAAAAATGAAAAGATGGAGGAAGGTAAGAATGGGAAGAAGGAAGGCAGAGGGATAGGGAGACGGAAGGATGGTAGGAAGGAAAGATGGAGAAAGGAAGAGAAATAAAGGAAAGGAAAAAACAAATCGAAGGAGGCAAGAAGGAAGGAAGGAAAGAAACGAAGAGAAATGAAGGAAGGAAAAGAGGACAAAGAAATGAATCAATGAAGGAAGGAAGGAAGCGAGGGAGGGAAGAAGAAAGATCGTGAAAAATAAGGGAAACAAGGAATAAAATGGAGGAAAGAAAGTGGAACTGGAGGAAGAAATGAGAGATTAAAGAATGGGAAGAAGTAAATATTAAATGAAGGAAAAGGAAGACAGGGTGCAAAAAAAGGAAGACACAGAGAGAGGAATGAAGAAAGGAAGGGGGTTGGAGGAAGGAA
This sequence comes from Coenobita brevimanus, assembly GCF_032717465.1. NCBI lineage: Eukaryota > Metazoa > Arthropoda > Malacostraca > Decapoda > Coenobitidae > Coenobita > Coenobita brevimanus. The sequence goes on along the minus strand of NC_137010.1, from coordinate 43,090,264 downwards.
ACAAGGAGGAGAAATAAGAAGAAATGAGTGGGAAAAAAACGGAAAGAGAAAGGAAACAAGAACGGAAGGAAAGGGAGGTGAATGAATATAAGGAAGGGAGGGAGGAGGAAGGGAGGGAAAAGATGGGAAGAAGAAGAGAGGAAAGGAAAGAGAGGAGGAAAGAGAGATGAAAAGGAAAAGGAAGCGATGGAAGACAGGGAGAGACGAAGAATGGAGAGGAGAAAAGGAAAGGAAAGAGAGAAAAGGAGGAAGAAAGGAGAGAATACAGAAAGAAGATAGAAAGGAAGGTACAGAGGGAAGAACAATAAAAGGAAGTGATGGGGAGAGTAAAAAAAGAATAAAAGCAGGAGGAGAAGCAGGGAAAAGAAAAAGAAAGTAGTGGGAAGGACTGAAGGAAAATTGAAGGACAGGAAAAAGAAAGTAAGGAGAAAAATGAAAGAGTGAAAGAAGAAATAAAGGGGAGAGAATTAAGTGTAAAGACGAAAGGAGAGAAAATGAAAGGAAGGGAAAAAGGTAAGGAAAGTTGGAGGATATATGGACGATAATAATTAGAATAGAAGGGAGAGAAAATGAAAGAAAATTGGATAAGGAAGGAGGGAAGATTGGGAGTGGAGGAACTGACAACAGCAGATGGAAAAGGATGGAAGGAGAGGACAAAAGTAAAGGAAGTGAGGAAGGGAAACAGTGAGATGAGGGGGGGAAGTAAGAAGATAGAGAACACAGGAGGTGAGGAGGAGGGGAAGGATGAAGAGACGACAAAAAAGGAAGAAGGGGTGAGGGGAAATTACAGTTCAAGGAGAGAGAGAGAGAGAGAGAGAGAGAGAGAGAGAGAGAGAGAGAGAGAGAGAGAAAACAGGTGCCGGGTGATAATGGAAAGTTAAAGGAAACTATTAAGCTGAGAGAGAGAGAGAGAGAGAGAGAGAGAGAGAGAGAGAGAGAGAGAGAACAGGTGTCGGGTGATAATGGAAATTTAAAGGAAACTCTTAAGCTGAGGGAGAGAGAGAGAGAGAGAGAGAGAGAGAGAGAGAGAGAGAGAGAGAGAGGTTTCGGGTGATAATGGAAAGTTAAGGGAAACCTTTAATCCGAAGGTAGTCTTCTCTCTCTCTCTCTCTCTGCTAAATGTCCGGTTCTCTGGTGGACCCCTGAGTGCACCTCCTCAATGAAGGCCAAACATTGCCTTTCTCTCGGCTTCCCCGCCATCGTGGAGATCCTCAGTATTAAGCAGAGTTTTGTAGTGGAGACGGGAGCTCATGCGCGGCGTGTGTTGAAGGAGGCTATACGTGCTTCGTAGAGGGGTAATGTTTCCTCCATTAACTCTCTCTCTCTCTCTCTCTCTCTCTCTCTCTCTCTCTCTCTCGTGTGTAGAACTGGGTGCGGAAAATTTCAGGAAGGTTTACCATTCCCTCGACTCATGTTGTCTGGTGCAGGCTGGACTGTGGCTAATTCTTTTGCTGTTGTTGATTTGTTTGTAGATCCCTTTTTTAGTGTGTCGAAAAGAGCTACAGAATCGCACTTAGTATCCCACCGTCAGTGCTTGGAATATCATGGTACCAGTTTCACATCTTCTGGAAGTAAGTCTCACAATGCCCTTTTTCCTGTTTCTGAACTTCACGCGGCTTTGTCACGGTGCCATGATTCATCTCCTGGTTGTGATGATATCCCTTATACCTTTTTATGTCATATGTTTGGCAGGTTCTTCTCCTTTTTGCTGACGTTGTATAAGAAAGTCTAGTATAATGGAGAGCTTCCGGCTTGTAGGGGTTTTCCTGTAGTTGCTTGCATCCCCGAGCCGGGAAATGATCGTCTACAGTAGAGCCAAGATTTTTTCATTCCATATCCCAGACTTTTTGCCTTTGCATGGTGTTAGAGAAGATGGTGAATGGTTGGCTCATGTGGTATTTGGAGAGTTGACTTATCACTGGTCCTGTATGGTTTTTCGTAAAATGTGGTCTACGTTTTATGCTCTTCTTTCCCTGGAATCCTTTATCTGTGAGGCTCATTCCATTAAGCAGCACCAGCTCACGATCTTCTCTGATCTGGAGAAAGCATATGACACTGTCTGGCACCATGACATTTTTCATTCTGTTCCTGGTTTTCGTTTGTGTCGACTTCCCATTTTTAGTCGGCAATTTAAGGGTTTGGGTGAGGTACCTGCTTTCTAAATCCTGTACACTCTAACTCTAGGATGGGATGCTGCAGCGAAGTATCCATAGTCACTCGTTTCCCGTTGTGACCATCAACAGTGTAATAAACGTGCTCCTATACTCAGCTTTTTTTTATTGAGGCGAAGATGCACTTGACAGGTTGGTGATGACTGGCTGAATGCAACATGTCCGAATAACATTTTCTAGCCCAAATTTCCCCCTCAGACATATGTTGTCAATTAACAATGCTAATGAGTAAAGAGATTATGAAATAAAGTTGTATCCAGGCAATCATCACCAACCTGTCATGTGCATCTTCGCTTCGATAAACTGAGTATAGATGGTGTCTGCTATGTAGATGGCCTTTCCATCTCCTTCACTGATTCTGGAATGCCTGTGATTGAAGGAAGAGGTAGGTGGCTCTAAAGAGAATTTCCCAGTGAGCTGAAACTCGTGGCTTCCATTTTTCTTCATTCTCTTGTGGTTTACGCGGACACACATCTGTATATATGAAAGAGCCGCATTGTTTGTTTGTCCTTCAGTCACACCCAAACCAGGGGCAGAGACCCCAGATCCATATATACTCTGAATTAGGGTGACCCAAAGATGGTTTTAGGGGGTCAAAATTCAGATCTGGGTCAATTGAAGTCACCAACTGAATGTTCGCCTTTTTGGCCCGGGCAACACCGGGTACCCTTGCAGCCCATTTTTTGGCACAGAGACCCACATGACTTCCAGTTCAGACCTAGGCTATATGAAGTTGACCCCCGAGGTCATTTGAGGTCACTGATCGGAGGTCAATTGGTCACCGGCAATACACGCTCGTATTACTGGACCCAGCAGCCCAATTTTTGGCATGGAGACCCACATGATCTCCAGTTCGGACATATGCTATGCGAGGTTGACCTCCAAGGTCATTTGAAGTCACCGGTAATAGTACACGTGCGCAGAAATACTGTGTGTTAGTCTGTGAAAGCTGAAAAGTTCCTAGACCTTTTATAATCTCTCTTCAAAGGCATAAGTGGTACAGCCGTCAGCACAAATTCGCTGCAGGCCTGCTCGTGTGATGTGCGTCGTTTCGTCTGGCAACGGTGTATAGGAACTAGTTGCCACACAGGCTTTTGTACGCTTTAAAGAGGTGTTTGTAAGACTTAGTACCATAAATCGCCCAGAATGCATTAATTCTTTATATTGATTAGAGTAAAATGGTGCGAAAGACAACAGATGAATGTTGTCGGATGCTGAAACCTCCGTTCTCTTCCTAGTATCCATCCCATGTCCCTCCTCACCCTCCCCTCCTCCTTCCCCCTCCCGCTCTCCTTCCTCTTCACTCCTCTCTCTCTCTCTTTCTCTCTCTCTCTCTCTCTCTCTCTCTCTCTCTCTCTCTCTCTCTCTCTCTCTCTCCGCCTATTTGCCTTAGGGTGCGTTCACACGTGCTCTCGAACATATGTTGGCAACACGGCAGGCAACATGTTCGAGAACATGTTTGCAGCAGTATTTGGACAGATGTATGTAAACATGTTTCAGTGCAGCTTCGAACACTGGCAGGCAGCAGAGGCGATGGGATGTGTGTGTCCTTACCAGGCAACTGAGACTTCATCATGATGTTGCCAACATGTTTGCAGCATGTTCGTTACTGTGTTGCTTACATGTTGCCAGCACTTGTTCAAGCACACGTGCGGACGCGCACTTATATTACCCACGGAGCTAATCTATACATAATAATCCGCACTCTTCTCTGTTTCTGGTCTATTCCTGTAACCTTTTTGCTCCTCAACATTCGCGTTACTCCAAACATGATGCAGTAGTTCGAAACATTAGTGGTTCTGATACTGCTTCATGATTCAGTGAACAGTATGAGGAGAATGGGAACATATTCCTAGAGAGAAGGTGAGAAGTAGGAGTGGGCACAGATGTTTGTTTAATTTCGCCTACTGACATAATAGCCACCGACTGCCAGGCTCACTCAAATACTAAACCTCATACCAGTTAATCTGGCCAGGCATGTATGGCAACACTGTTCCTGCCGAGATTCTGATTGGCTGGAGGTGTTTGTTCGATTTCGTTGTTGCTTAAACCGATACTTTCTTTATTATCAGATATGATACTGAGTTTATCGAAAATACAATCGTCAAAAGCAATAAGAAATCCGTTATATACTTAACAACAATGAAATTTGCGTAGGAAGATGGAAATATGAGTCAACAAAGTATTATAACAGTCCAAGTCAAGGTCAGCATTCGAACAATTCCTTTAAATCTCCGACACTCGATAATGTAACAGAAAATTAAGGAAACCTGCTTAATCTAAGCGTTGGTGTAAAACATTTAAATTTTAAGATCAGTCCGCACCCTTAAATCGTGCCACAACTCTGAATGATTAAAAATTCTGATGAAAAGACGAGTTGTGCGGGAAGGGTGGTTTGAAAAAAACTGCGAAAATCAAAGTAGGCTAAAGGAAAACTATTTCATTATATCTCCTCTATTATCACAGTACGGGCTGATCTTAAAATTTAAATGTGTGTTACACCAACGCAGAGATTAAGCAGGTTTCCTTAATTTTCTGTTACATTATCGAGTGTCGGAGATTTAAAGGAATTGTTCGAATGCTGACCTTGACTTGGACTGTTATAATACTTTGTTGACTCATATTTCTATCTTTCTACGAAAATTTCATTGTTGTTAAGTATATAACGGATTTCCTATTGCTTTTGACGATTGTATTTTCCATAAACTCAGTATCATATCTGATAATAAAAAGAGTATCAGTTTCAACAACAACGAAATCGAACAAACACCTCCAGCCAATCAGAATCTCGGCAGGAACAGTGTTGCCATACATGCCTGGCCAGATTAATTGGTATGAGGTATAGCAAGGAATACATCTCTAGCATGAGACCTCAGTGTTCCTTTATCTCCCGGCTGTTGGTAGTGACAAAGGTAGAGAATAGAAAGACAAATGGAAAGAAGTAGGAAGGAGACGGGGAGGGTGAGAATGGGACTAGAACAGGAAGGAATATTGATAATAAACCTTGGATATAGTTGGTAGTACTGCAGGGAATTGGGAAAGAGGCAGACTGGGTTTAGTAAACAGTCAAGAGAGAATTGCGATGCGCCAGTCAGGTTAGTACTGTGGATAAATGAATGAAGATAGAGAGGGTGGGGAGAGGAGACAGTGGAGAGGCATGAAAGTGAGTGGAGGATGGGAGGGAGAGGGAGGGGTCGGGGGGACATCAGGAGGAGCAAGGGGGAGAGAGGGCAATGGAGCTTAGACACTTATAATGAAGAATACCAAAGTATTACGATCATACTTCGTTCCATAACATTCTGTCAGCTCTTGCACTTTTTAATACTATTCAGTTACGGTATACAGAATATTGCACTCTAGGCAGTACCACTTTTTAAAAACACGTCGTTAAAGTGTATAAAAGTCTGTGTGGCAACTCGTCCCCATACACTTGCCAGACAAAAGGACTCACATCACACGAGTAGTCTTGCAGCGAATTTATGCTGACGACTGTACATGGTCTTTCTGGAGTACAAAGAAAGATTGAACTAGAACAAATAGGATCAGAGTGTTCGCCTTTTTGGCCCGGGCAATGCCGGATACCCCTGCTAGTCTGTATGTATATGGGTGAAGAATCTTTTAAGTAAAAAAACGGTTCCTAGGTCTTTTTTTTTTTTTTTTCTTTGTAGAAGGTTGACTCGTATTCCTCACTTATGATGTATTAATGCTGCATGTGTTGGAGCTCTGGGCTTTCTCAGGATTCTGGTACACACCTCTTATGTGCTGACCATCATGAAAACTCTTGTTCTTGCACAGATCTTTTTTTTTCTCTTCTTAAACGTGGATATGGATGCAAGGTCTACTCCAGTGGTACAGATGCCCATATCCCTGTGTCGGATTTGGTACATTTGTTGGTGTTCGTCTGACGACTGGGGTGTTGAAGTCGTCCCCGATTTCGATTTTGTTAGTGGATTCTGATGCCCTTCCTTTGACTTGCACCACCAGTCATTGATGGTGAGGTGTTGGTACTGTATCACCTTTACTGCCTCCCATACTCAGCATCTTGTGTCATGATCTCCCAAGATCCCAGATCTTCTTTTTAATGCTACACCCAAGCTTACCAAAGCCCTTTGTTTCCAGGATTCAGTCTATTAAGGTTTGCTTTTTCTGTCCCTTCCCTACTGGTTTGCCCCCATCGAGTCACGAGAATAGGCTATTGGCTTCTCCCTTACCAAACGATTTGTGGGTACCTTTCTGATAAAAAATCTTCCTCCCTCTCAGGTGTCACTCCTTCTCTTTTTACAGTATGCCTCTACACATGAGAGCTCCATCCCTGTCTATACAGATGGATCCAAGACCGATGCTCAGGTGGACTTTGGTGTTGTCTTCTCTTCCTTCTGTTGGCCTGGTAGCCTTCCTTGTATCCCTTCTGTTTTGTGGCAGAACTGACTGCAGTTTTACTTGTTGTTCAGATTATTTTTACTATCCTCCAAACTGATTTTATGGCTTTTAGTGACTCTCATCACCAAATTTTTTAGTTCAACCCTTCCGTTGGATTAATCCATTTTAGAATGGCTATTCCTTCTAGGGCATTGTGGCAATTGAAAGTGGTTTGGCTGGGTTTCGACCCATGCAGGAGGGACGGGGAATGAGTGAGCCAATCTGCTGGCTGAGGTAGCAGTGGTTCGTCCAAATCAAGCCATGGTAGTCCCGCCTCCTCAGTGTCGGCTACCAATGCCAGATTTTTGCCTTGTTCCTGATGGACAGGTTCGACATTGTTGTCAGATACGCTGGAATGTTGTGAGCACCAACAAAATACACACAGTCTGTGAAAAGGTCAGCTCCTTCAGTTATCGTGGCTTGTCTCACCAGTGGGAGACAGCTTTATGCAGCATCCTTACTGACCGTTATCAATTCTCTCAAGACTACTGTATTTGGTGGAGAAGCCCTTTGTGTTAGAATTGCTTGGATCCCTTGACTGTTCGGCATTTGCTGATCTTGGGTATTTGCGCCATGGACACCTTTTCAAACACTGGCTATTGATGAATTGTACTGTCTTTCATTGGTGCTTGGAGAGGATACCTGTTTTATGGTATGATGAACCCTATCTTTTGTGGGGGCAGACAAGTTTGTGGAAGCAGCCAAGTTTGTGGAAGCAGCCAAGTTTGTGGAAGCAGCCAAGTTTGTGGAAGCAGCTGAGTTACTTTGTACGATTTATTGTGTTCATTTTCAGTGATTATATTTTGTTATTTCTTGTATGATTATAATCTGTTTAAATGTCGTGTTTTAATCTGAGGTTTATTTATTGACCCTTGGTGACCGGCAGCATACGACCCTGGCAGTTGTGCTGCCAGTAATGTTTTTCATTCTCTCTCTCTCTCTCTCTCTCTCTCTCTCTCTCTCTCTCCCTCTCTCCCAGCAAGGGAATCCTGCGGTGCAGTAGTATATCCAGCTCAATGATGGGGAATCCCGAGTCCGATTCCAGTCCGTTCAGACATCTGGCCGAAGTATGTTTCTCTTTGCTCCTGTTTATCCAGCAGAACAACTAGAGATTTGTATGTAAATCTGATCGTTCTGTGTCGTATTCTAGAAGACTGAACCTTAGCAAAAGTTAGCTCCCTTAATGATCGATCAGATTAATCCTCAGCCGTCTTGTAAGAATTGCTAATTTCATAGCGTGGCCTTTGCTTTGTCTTTTCACTCACTTCTTCACTTCTACGTTGTTTCATTCCCATCCCACATATACCTCTTCACTCCATTCTTCCCTCATATTCTTGGTCTCTTCCTCCTCCTATCTCTCTCCACTGAACTCACACTCCTTTAGTCAGTCTCTCATTCTCCCTCCTCTCCACATGGTCAAACCATCTCAAAATATTTCTCTTAACAATTTCAATCACATCCACATCATTCTACGACACTCCTTTACTTCCCCATTTGCCTGTCTGTCTCTCCATGTAACTCCAGATGCTCGTCTCAAAGAACCTATTTCCACTGCCCCGAGCTTCACTTCGTTATGCTAGGGTGGCAATCACAAGTCATGTCATGGCAATCACAAGTCATGCAGTGACTTTTTACTACTTCCATAGTCACTTCCCTGTTCTTTATATTTGCTTTCAGTGAACTAGTAACCCTGTTGTACCCTTTCAAGCACTTCATCCTCTAAACTTCAGTTCTAACTCATCAAACTGCCTAAGTATTTTGAATGCACTCATGTTCTGTTTTCCTCACCATCCAACTTGTGCATTAAATTGGTCCTTGTTTTCGAAGTTGTAGTTTTATAATGGGCCACCCAGCACTTTTGTTCCTCTTGGTACAAAAACCCTACCTGCCAAATTTCAGTCTTCTACTGTAGTATTTGCTGGTGTCCCAGCGGCCTGGAAGTTCACATTTTGTGTCATCAATGCTGAATACCCCACCAGCACACCTAGGTCCCCCTTACAGTGCAGGAATTAGCCCCTCATTGGCAGGGGTGAGTCATGGGAGCCGATCCCCCACTCAGTGTTACCTAGTTTGGGATGTCACAGTAGCCTTTCGAGTGACCAGGACTTGTTGGCGATGAGCCTCTATGGCCTGGAACAGGATTTGCCATAGCTCCTCGTCCTTGGTGAAGGAAGGGATGAAGTCCTGCATCAGCGCAACTCCTCGCTCAGAAGTTGTTCGTTACTTTCAGTGACTGGATGCATTGTTTGGCTTTCTTGTAGTCATCTCATTCCACCCACATGGATGGGTCGATGTTCAGGAATGAGCCAAGGAAGGATAGAAGATGGTGAGTGGTGCTCGTGACGAAATCGAGTAGGGTCTTCGCTAGAATGACAGCCATATCCAGCTCCAGAGTCCTTCTCTTCTCAAGCTCATCATCCCCCTCTTTCTCCAGGTCTGCAACCATGGCCCTCTTCATTTCCAAGTTGAAGGACTCATCAAAGAAAGCCAAGCCAACCAGCTCCTCAGAGAAGTACCAGAGATGATGACTGAAGGCCTTCACAGCAGCAGATGAGACGTCTGAGTCACCACAGTCAGGATCTTTTGAAGGAACTTGAGGTCGTTCCAAGGAGCAGATGTAGCGATTGGTGCTGTGGACTAGTACGGGATGTGGATCGTGATGCCAAAGATGATGAACCACTTGCATGTGGCGAGCTCTCACACAGTGAGCTTGAATTGCCAGTGGAAAAGGTAAATCGTACCTGAGTAGATGATTTTGGCCATCCAACAGGCAAGACGGTAGGTGTCAGGCCGCAGAGTGTGGAAGCCAGGAGGAACTCCACTGGTGACGATCACCATGAACTCAAGCAACTCCCAGTATTCATCCAGTGGCCGTTGGGCAGCAAGTTGAAGACGACAGAGGGGCGATGACCTTGTCACAGTGGGGAGGAAAGTTGGCAAGTGGCTCGAAGTGATCTGCTGTGATCGAGGTCCATCCCTGCTTGAAAAGCTTGAAGAGAGGGATGTCCAGCCCTAATGTGATGATGCCAGTGCAAACTGTGAAGACTTCCTGGATCATGATCTCACTGATGTGCTTCCTGCTGGCTAGGTGGAGAAGTTCTTTTTTTTCACCTTCTGCTACCGGAGAATGCGGGCCCTAGAGCGAATTCTGGTGTTGCCAGCAATAGTGTCGTAGGCCATACTTGCCATCAAATCCACCAGGTCCCAGTCTTGCAGGGTAGTGAAGATTACCTCTACCATGGCAGCTCCTGTTCCTGACCACAACTTAGGGATGTTCAGCAGCTTCACAATTCCCTCTCCAGACACCAGGATTGGTAAACTTTCGAACTTTTTTTGGCTAGGTTTATCAGCAACGAACTTACTGTCCTAGTGAATGGTGATGGGAACACAAGGCTTGAAGGATGAGCACAGAGCTACTGCCTGTTTGCCACGGGCATTGATTCACCCCCGATGGATGCTCTGCTGGTTCAAAGCCATTGTTGAAGGATCTTTGCCATACGCAGATGCTGCAGCAGCCACGATGTGGACAGCATTGTGGTCGCTGGTCTTCATGCAGTCCAGAGCATTAGACAACTCCGGAATGATGACGGATGCACATGCTTTGAAGTGTCATTGTTTGGGTGAGAATGCAGTAGCTGACATGGATGGTCCAGAAACAGGTTCTTTGTCTTCTTCACCTTCTTCAGAGTCCTCCAGCTCCTTGAAAGTTTCCACCACTGCCTACCACTGCTACTTTCATAGCTCCCGAACTCGGGAAGCCTCTTCACTCTCATGCTTCTTTGCTTCAGCATTGGACAGCTTATGGTCAATACCAAGTACGATGCCTTGGCAGCCTTTCTATCGGTAAGCCTTCAGAAACGCCTTGTCTTCTTCGTTCTTCAGCAGTTTCATGGCATCTGCATGCTCCAGGTTGAAGAGATTCTTCCACCTCTGTCTTCCTATCCTTCTGCTTGCCCCGGGAATACCATTCCTGGTACGGATTTTCCATTTTCAGGATCCTGTGCTTGCTGTGTCACTGGAATTCTGGTGTGATACCAGAATCCAATGACCTCAGAGTTCACGAACATTGCAGCATCCCATAGGATCCACTTTTCCTTCCACAGAAGATGGAACAGTCACCAGAGGACCTCACTGTTAGACAGCAACTTACACCAGTGAGCTGGGCGATGGGCTGTCCAACCAACCAGATCTCGGTCTTCTTCCTGGTTTCCCTCTCATCCACAAGATTATTGTGGTTGCATCTTCTTTGGAAGAAGGCTGTTCGCCACCTGTAGCCATTGCAATCAAACCTTGAGACTGACTCACCACCTGAAAAGATTCATCAGATGAAAGACTACAGTATGTTATTTACCTTCGCAGTGCACAAAACAGATGTTTGCTAAGCCAGTCATAGGGGAAAAAGAACATTACTGATGGCCCAGCTCCCTCCCCCCTCACTCTACCCCCATCTGCCCAGGCGCCACGGTGTCTTCTCTCCCCCCTCCCTGTCACTTTCCACCCTTCCTGCCCTAACCACGCCCTCTTCCGAATCATTGAGAGGCTTCCACAGGTATGGTCCCATCCTCCTATAGAAGGAGGAACTTCAGGGCCGTTGGGGCACCAGAATTCTTTGAGCAATGTACACAAAAAATTTATATGCAGTGTTTTTATATCAGTGGCACAGTACTAGGGGGTGGTCTGTGATTTCCCATAGTCAGTTTTCACTAAATACATAAAGACCGCCCTATTGTGCATGCTGTGATTTAATTTCTATCAAAGAACATAACTACTCTTATCTACATTTGCTTTTAGATTTTTTTTTCCTCCATAATTCCCAAGCTCATTCACTAATCCCTGCAGCTCACATTCATTGTCACTTAATAATACAGTATCATCAACAAACAACAGTACAGGAAGGTTCCACACCCTACCCTTGCTGATTAGTGACACTCCAACATCCACTCCGTTACCTAGTGTCTCTTTTATAACACAGTTCATACACTGAACAATCACGAGGGCATCACACATCCCTGCTTCAATCCAACAGTCATACCAAAGTACTCAGTTCACTGTCCATCATTGTGCCGCTGCATTCAACGACTTCCCATCTCATCCCTAAATATTTTTAATACTTTCCACATTCCCTGTTTATTCCCTTTGTCATATGTCTTCTGACCCACGAAGGCAGCATATAATTTCTCTCTCTTCTCTACATACTTTTCCACTAATCATTCTAGAACGAATATCTGATCTACGCAGCTTCTTCTCTTCCTAAGCAACCCCCTTTTCTTTCCTAACTAATTCTTCGATTATTACCCTAACTCTATCAGTTAACCTTCAACCATATAAAAGATACTTATCTATAGAGTACGGGAAAGTCCAGGGAAATCAGTTAGAGAAGAACATGGGTGTTTTAGGAATGGGAACAAGATGATTAGACTAGATAATCATTCTCAGCATTATGATGTGATTATGTCTCCGGTTCTTTTTCACACCTCCCTTTATACCCATCCCCTCACTCCTCCATCCTAACACTGGAACGCCGACATCACAGTCTGAGGGCGATAAAATGCACCTCATTTCCCTCCATCAGGTTCCAGCGTTTATGGATCGTGCAATGAGGGAGAGACAGGTGATGAGAGTGGATTATAACATTGGACTATACAACTTGGTGTTAGGTAATGGGGACCGTCATCCACATACCTGATGTAGTGCTACCTAGTTCTCCTGGAGGCGGCTTTACAGTGGGTAGGAGTTTACTCTCCCTGGGGGAGAGTAAACTCCTATCAGGCGAGTCCCCCGGGTGGTGGATGGGGGAAGCCCTAGAGGAAGTGCCTTTCCTCTTGGGGTGCTCCGAATAACCAATAAGGAGCAATGGACCAAACCGTGGAAAAGGATTGGAGCCCTTACCGTCTACTGTCCATGAAAACCATGGAAAGGCGCACAAGAAGAAGTACAGATAACAGCGTGAATGGGAGCTGTAGCCGAGAAATGGATGCAGCTGCCTTGCTCGGTAGGGATGACCATGCAGGACAGGTGGTTCTAGACCGTCAACAAGCGACTGTCCGAAGAAACACAGAAATCAGATTCGCTACATGGAACGTAAGAACTCTGTATCAAGCTGGAAAATTTGAAAATGTGAAACGAGAGATGAAGAGGATAAAAATAGATATCTTAGGAGTCAGTGAAGTGAGGTGGCCAGATGTGAATAAACTGAACACAGATGACGGATGTTTTATATATTCAGGTGGAGACACAGCAGAAAGAGGTGTGGGAGTAATGTTTGCAAAAAAGATTCCATAAGTCTGATTGGTTATTGGGCGATATTGGATCGAGTGTTGCTGGTTAAACTGAAGGGAAATCCTATCAATATTAATATTAAACAAGTTTATGCACCGATGACTGAAAGCAGAGAAGAAGAAATAGACCAGTTTTATGACAACCTGAACACAGCAAAACAACAATTTAAGACTCATGAAATAATAATGATAATGGGAGATATAAATGTAGTAGTGGGAAGAGGGAGAGTTGGAGATACAGTTGGTCCTTTTGGCCTTGGTGAAAGAAACGAAAGAGGTGATCTATGGACTGACTGGTGTGCAGAAAACAATCAGATGATCGTGAACACTTGGATCCGATTACACCCAAGGAGATTGTATACTTGGAAGAGCCCCGGAGGTAATTATAAAAATCAAATAGATTATATAACAATAAATAAATGATACAGAAACTCAACTAAAAATTATTAAACTTATCCTGGTGCTGATTGCGACAGTGACCATAACCTAGTGGTAGCAGTGGTAAGATTAAGATTAAAGAACATGCAGAGCAGAAGAAGAGAACCAAAAATGAATCTAAAAGAACTGAGGAAAGAAGACATAAGAACGATATACCGTTGCAGTCCAAAACAGATACGAAGCACTTGCAGATGAATGTGACATGAATGAACTGGAAAACGAGTGGAAATGTTTACAAAGAGCATATGCAGAAGTAGCTGAGGAAATAATACCAAGGAAAGAAAGACGAGCAAGACAAGTGTGGATGACGGAAGACATACTTGAGTTGATGGAAGAAAGAAGAAAGTTTAAACACAATAATGCAGTAAGATACAGAGAACTAAACATAATAGTCAAAAGATAATGTTCTGCTGCAAAAGAAAATTGGATAAACGAACAGTGTGATGAGATAGAAGATTTGGCAAATAGGGATACACAGATGATGTACGAAAGAGTGAAAAAACTTACTGGAAGAGGAAGGTTACGTACAGGTGAAGCAATAATGAAGAAGAATGGTGAGATAGCAATGGAAAAGGAGGGAGTACTCGATAGATGGAAGGAGTATATCGAAGAAATGTTCAAGGATGATAGAGCAGAGCAGTTAGAGCTTGATGTAGAGATGACTGGCCCTGCTATTGGTGAGGATGAAGCAGAGAAGGCAATTAGAAAAATGAAGGAAGGAAAGGCAGTTGGAGTAGATGGTGTGGCAGTGGAGATGTTGCGTGCTCTGGGCAGGTTTAGTATTAGAAAGATAACCAACTTTGCAAATAAGATATACAATGGTGGAGAACTCAGTGACGATATGTGTAAGTCAATATTCTTAACTATACCAAAGAAACCGGGACCTCTAGAGTGCAATAAACACAGAACTATAAGTATAATAAGTCAATTAGTAAAAGTAATCTTAAGGATAGTACTAGAGAGAATTAGAGCAAAGATAAAGAATGAGATAGCAGAAGAGCAATATGGTTTTATTAAAAGAAAAGGAACAAGAAATGCTGTATTTATACTAAGGATGTTAAGTGAGAGAAGTATAGAGATGCAGAGAGATATGTATTTGTGTTTTATAGATTATGAGAAAGCATTTGACCGAGTCAAACGTGAAGATTTAATTAATATATTGAAAAGTATTGGAGTAGATGGAAAAGACTTAAGAATTATATACAAGCTATACTGGAATCAGAAAGCCGCAGTAAGAGTGGGGGCAGATCAGAGTGATTGTATAGATATAAGAAGAGGAGTAAGACAGGGATGTGTTCTATCTCCAGATTCTCCCTGTACAGCGAGATGATAATGAGATCAGCTGAAGGAAGAGAAGGATTTAATATTGGAGGACGAAATATAAACAATATAAGGTACGCAGATGATACGGTGTTGATTGCTGACACTCAGGAGAAACTTCAAGATATTTTGACAGTGGTGAAGGAGACGAGTGAAGAAAAAAGTCTGACAATTAATGTGAATAAAACGGAAGTGATGGTAGTTAGTAAGAAGGCAAAAGTCCCTAGGTGCAGTGTAAGAGTGAATGATAAGTTGATTAAGCAAGTGAGAAGATTTTGCTACTTGGGAAGCTACATTACGGAAGATGGTAGATGTAACGAAGAAATTAAAAGAAGAATATTTGAAGTGAAGAAGGCATTTCAGAAGATGAGAAATATACTAAATAATAGACACCTTTCAATACGAACAAGAAGAAGAGCAGTTAAAACTAATATCTGGTCTGTGTTGTTATATGAATGTGAAGCTTGGACTATTAGTAAAAAGATGGAGATAAAGTTGGAAGCTTTTGAAATGTGATGCTGGCGAAGGCTTTTGAAAATTTCTTGGACAGAGAGAATATCAAATGAAGAAATGCCAAGGAGAATGGATATCAGAAGAGAATTACTGGCACACGTGAGAGGAAGACAGATGAGATTTTTAGGACATGTTATGAGAAGAGGAAAGATAGAAAACCTGAGTTTAACGGGAAGAGTCTCAGGTAGTAGAGCAAGAGGCAGGCAATGAGAGAAGTACATGGATGGAATAGTAAGAACAGCGAGGGGAGGATACACGGCTGGACAACCGCTGCAAATGACAGAAGATAGAGAGGCGTGGCATTCCATGGTCGCCAAGGTCTGCAGGGGCACGGCACTTTGGTCGGTACAAGCCTGAAAGTTAAAGTAAGCCAGGGAACCATTTACAACGCTGGGTGGAAAACATCTAACTAAATAACGGTGAGGTGTGCAGACTACTGTGGAGCCCCTGTTTGCTGGGTGAGGAGATGAAAATGTGACGTCCATCCAGAAACCAAACCTAAACACACTTCCCCGCGCCTCACTGTTCAGCATCGCTGTCCACCTCAATGAACCATACGTTCACTGCATGGGATGACCCTGCAGTGTTATTGTTTGCCGTGGTTGATAGGTCTGCTCGGCTAGAAAGACCAGGATTGCTCTGCAACTACTACTACTGTACCACTACTACAATCTACTACTACTACTCTAATAATAATAATAATAATAATAATAATAATAAAAATGATAATAATAACAATAATAATAATAATAATAATAATAATAATAATAATAATAATAATAACAATAACAGTAATCATCATTAGGTACACGTAACGAGTGATGAGAAGGGTGGGTGGTGAGCTGAATGAGCAGAAGGCAATGATTGATTATGTGTGTGTGGATGAAAGGATGAGAAGGTTTGTAAAGGATGCAAGAGTATATAGAGGTTGGGGGAGTGGTCTTTCGGACCACCAGTTGGTGGTGGTCAGAAATAAAATCCAAATAAAACGGAGAAATAGAAGAAGGGAAGGATAGGAGGAAGTAGTACATACAAGGAGGGTGGAAAAGTTACAAGATGATGGGAAAAAAAGCAGAATATAAAAGGGAAGTGGAGGAGCGATTGGGTAAATATGAATTGGAGCAGATGGAGGACGTGGAAGGTGTGTGCAAAATATTCACAGAAGAAATCTGTGCAGATTGTGAGGTGGTGTGTGGGGTGAAGAGAAGACGAAAAGGGGTGCAGGGAACAGCATGGTGGACTGAAGAGGTGAGAGAGGCTGTGGCACAAAAAAAGAAAGCATATAGTGAGTGGATGAGAAACAGGGGCGTGGAAGACGGAAGAGAGAGTTGTATGTAGAGAGGAAAAGAGAGGTGAAAAGACTAGTAAGAGAGAGTAAGAAGAGAGTGGATGAGGAATTTGGAAGGAACTTGAGTGTAAAGTTAAGGGAATGTAAGAAAATGTTCTGGAAAGAGGTAAAGAAAGTTAGACAGGGTGCCAAATGAGTTAGCTGGGGAGTGAAAGATAAAAATGGTAGAATACTAGTAGAGAAGGGAGAAAAAGTGAGCAGATGGAGAGATCACTTTAACGAATTATTAAACCAGAGAATGAAAGTAATGCACATATAAGTGGCTGGGGAATGGCTGGAAGGAGGAGGGATGTGGGAAGAGAGAAAGAAATCAGTAGGAGGGAAGTTGTGGGAGCAATGATGAAAGTTAAAATGGGCAAAGCCCAAGGAATTGATGGAATGTGTGGTGAAATGCTGAGGCATTGTGGAGTGATAGTAGTAGAATGGATGTGGAGTGTGTGTAAATTGTCATGGGAGGAAGGTAAGTCCCGGAGGAATGGAAGTCAGGTATAATTATTCCCCTGTACAAAGAAAAAGGGAAAAAAAAAGCGTTGTTGGTAATCATAGGGGCATTTGTCTTAGTGTAATAAGAAAAGTATACGGTAAGATGCTTATTGACAATGTTAGGGAAGTAACAGAGGAATTAGTCGGGGAAGAACAGGGAGGTTTTAGGAAGGGAAGAGGTTGTGTGGATCAGATATTCATTCTTAGATCTTTAGTGGAAAAGTTTCTAGAGAAAGGAAAGAAGTTGTATGCGGCCTTCATGGATTTGAAGAAAGCATATGACAGGGTGGATAGCCAAGGATTGTGGAAAGTATTAAGGATATAGGGAGTAGATGGGAAGTTGCTGAAGGCCGTGAAGGATATGTATCAGGGTGCTGAGGCTGCAGTGAGTGTGGATAGTGAACTGAGTTATTTTTTTTATTTATAGGTCGGATTGAAACAAGGATGTGTCATGTTTCCATGGTTGTTCAATCTGTATACGGATGGGGTTATAAAAGAGATTCAAGGTAGGGCAGTGGATGATGGAGCAGCCCTAATGAAAGAGGGCAGTGTTTGGAAACTACCTGTACTGTTGTTTGCAGATGATGCTGTATTGTTAAATGAAGACGAAGGGGAGCTGCAAGGCTTGGTGGATGAGTCTGGGAGAGCGTGTATGAAACGGAATCTAAAGGTGAATGTAGGGAAGAGTAAAGTTATGGAATTCGAAAGACATGAAGTCAGTGAATGTACAGTGAGGCTGGCTGAGGAGAAAATGGAGAATGTGAATGCGTTTAAGAACTTGGGGAGTGTGATGAGTACGGATGGAAGTTTAGAGGGTGAAGTGTTTGAAAGGATGCAACAGGGAAGAAAGGTTGCTGGTTCCTTGAAAACAATGATAAGAAACAAGGAAGTGAGCATGGAAGTGAAAAAGCTAGTACATGACAGTATTGTAATACAGACTCTAACGTATGGAAGTAAAGCTTGGACCTTGTTTGAGTGACAGAAGTCAAGAGTGAGAGCAGTGGAAATGAGTTATTTGAGAGAAGCATGTGGAGTCACATGGAGAGACAGACTGACAAATGACGAAGCGAAGGAGCATTGTAGTGTGGATGTGGATGTGATAGGAAACATTAGAAGAAACACACGGAGGTGGTTTGGACATGTGGAGAGGATGGAGAGTGAGAGACTGACGAGGAGAGTGTATGTGAGTGAGGTGGAGGGGGGAGAGGGAGGGGGAGGCCAAGGATGAGATGCAGAGATGGAGTGGAGAGGTATATGAGAGAGGGGGGGTTTGAGTTGGGAGCAGGGCAGTGAAATGGTGGGGGACAAGGCGAAATGGAGGCGATTTGTTTGTGACCACCCCTTACGGGATTAAGGCTTCTGGCAATAGATAGATAGATCATCATCATCATCATCATCATAGTATACGACAATGTAGTAACACAACAGTCCTCCTTTACAATGAAAGAGAACACAGCAAAAACAGTACAAAACTCTGATGGCTAATTGCAATTATTTCCTCTACTGTAAAAATTTTTGATGCTGGTAAGATTTAGTGGTTCATATCTGGAGATGTTGTTGTCTATTACTAATTTACGCGCATTACTGAGTGGGAGAATGTGAGTTGTCTCCTATTCTCTACGATACGTATCTGATGTGTGCTAGTAATTGGAGTCAGGGAGGGAGAGGGGGGTTTAAAAGGACCATCCTGCCTCTCAAGACAGTTTAGTTAGCCAGACAGTAACGGATAGTGCGAATTTGTATGCGGAAGTGAATAAATGGGCCAGTAGCAGTTAGTGCGTGAGAGCCAAGCAGGCAGTGAGTGTCAAAGAGTCAGCAACAGACGGTCGGTGGTGGCAATGAGTCAGTTAGTCAGTGGTGAATGGACAGAGACAGAGACAGAACCAGTGACAGGTAGTAGACTGTAACACCAATCGAGCAGGGCAGTACTCCTCTCCTAAGGTGGATGGTAAGCTGATGACGGAGAGCTCCCGTTTCATCAGCCCTCAGGACTAGCTCCTGGCCATCCCCCTTTGCTGAACATTTTCAAGTGCTTCAGTAACACAGAGAGTAGGCCAGCATCCTCTTAAGTATAAGTTCCTCTTATTGTCAACACCAAACTACATGCACGTTACACACTACACTTCCTATTCAAAATTCAACAAAATGGCATCTTCATGATCAAGCCTCGGAGTCCCTGGGGGGGGGAGGGCGTAAATGCCCCCACCATCCGCCCCTCTGGCAGTGACCACCCAGCAAGATGCGTGGAACTGATGTCTGACTCATTTCTTCATTTCTGCAGCATTTGCAGCCTTTCCTCTAACTTTCCGACAGTTGAGCACACCCTCTTCTCTAAACCTTACCTTCTCTTCCTAACAGAGACTCAACTGCCTGAGGTGACTGATGGTAAATCATTCTCTGCATCCTCCTACTTTCTCTACACTCATTTCAAGGCCGAAGGTGGTTGTTGTGTATTTGTATACGCAATGACATATCTAGCTCTCATGTTCCTGAGCTTGAAGCCTCTGAATTCTGTACTCTCTGGCTTTGGTTTTCCTGTCATTCTCTTATTAAATATATCTGTGCTCTTTACTTATCCCCTAATTCTACTGACTAAGAATAATTCTCCCACTATCTTACTTCTAAGATGGAACACATCCTATCAATTTCTCTCTTCTCTGAAAATTATCTCCATTCTAGGAGATTTTCATGTTCACCACCTTTGGCTCTCCTCTCCTTTCACTTATCCACTTGGTGAACAAACCTACACCTTTTCTATCCTTAATGACCTACAGCAGCTTGTACAGCACCCTACCCATATCCCTGATCGCCATGGAGAGAGTTCCAACATACTTGACCTCCTCCTTACAACTAATCCTGTTTGCACTGTTAATCTTTACTCTCTGTTGGGCTCCTCCGATCACAACCCTATCGCCTTAACCTGTCCTATCGCTCTAGTAAGGCCTGTGGTCCCTCCAAAGAAGCAGCGGCTGTGGCACTTCGGAGCTACTGATTGGGAGGCCCTCAGGCAGTACTTCCTTGATTTTCCCAGAAATGATTATTGCTTTCATGGCTGGGAGCCAACCGGGTGTACTTTGCGCATTACAGAGGTTATTCTTTCGGGCACGGAAGCATACATTCCATTCTCGTATCTTTTGACTAATGCAAAAAGAAAAGAAAATCATGCTTGTTCTAATGCTGTCCACAACAAGGAGAAGGCCTACAAAAGGTACCAGAGCCAACCCACTCCTGACTCTCATCTCTTTTATGTTTCTGCCAGGAATCATGCTAAGACTATTCTTCGCTCTGCAAAAAATAATTTCATTCGTTCTAAATGCTCTGAACTCCCCAACTCAAATTCTTCCCACTCCATCTGGCACATTGCCAAAAACCTTTTTAACAACTTTGCCTCATCATCCTTCCCTCCTCTTTTCCATTCTGATCGCTCTGTAGCTATTTCTTCTACTGATAAAGCAGAAT
The DNA here is from genome assembly GCF_032717465.1 of Coenobita brevimanus. Classification (NCBI taxonomy): domain Eukaryota; kingdom Metazoa; phylum Arthropoda; class Malacostraca; order Decapoda; family Coenobitidae; genus Coenobita; species Coenobita brevimanus. The sequence goes on along the minus strand of NC_137010.1, from coordinate 43,069,835 downwards.
TCTTTGCTCAGGCTTTCTCCTCCAGTTCCACCATAGACAATTCCAGTGCTCTTCCTCCATCACTCCCCCCCCCCCCACTTCCTCATGATGGCTGACATTAGAATGTCTTCAACTGATGTATTTTCTGTCATCAATGGCTTCAGTACTAACAAGGCATATGAGCCTGATGGGGTCCCTCCCATTCTCCTCAAGAACCGTGCTTCTGTGCTTACATCTGGCCTAGATAAAGTCTTTCGCCTTTGTCCATCAACTTGTGCCTTTCCTTCTTGCTGGAAGTTTGCTCTCATTCATCCTGTCCCCAAAAAGGGTGACCATTCCCATCCCTCTAACTTTTGCCCAATTGCTTTAACATCCTGTGTCTCAAAAGTTTTTGAGTCTATATTTAACAAAAAATATTTTAAAGCATCTTTCCTATCACAGCCTTCTTTCTGTTTGTCAGTATGGGTTCCATCAGGGACACTCCACTGGCGATCTTCTCACCTACCTTTCAGACTCCTGGTCATCTTCCTTTCGCGACTTTGGCGAAAGCTTTGCCATTACACTTGACATCTCAAAGGTTTTCGAACGACTCTGGCATAAATCTTTAATTTCCAAACTGCCCTCTTACGGTTTTTAACCTTCTATCTCTGCCTTCATCTCTAGGTTCCCTTCTGGTCATTCTATAGCTGCTGTTGTAGACGGGCACCGTTCTCCTAGATCTACCAACAGTGCTGTTCCTCAGGGCTCTGTCCTATCACCAACTCCCATCCATTTATTCATCAATGACCTTCTACGCTGTACATCTAACCCTATCCGCTCATACGCTAATGACTCCATCCTTCACCTTTTCATTCGCTTCCTGCGGCGTCCATCTCAGTAGTAACTTTAGCAAACAAGGGATGAGGCTATGGCACGCCTAATGTCTGACTTGGCTCATATCTCTGGTTGGGGTAAAAGTAATTTTGCTGTTTTCAATGCCGCAAAAACTCAGTTCGTACACCTATCAACCTGATAAAATCTTCCACAGAAGTATCAGCTAATGTTTATTAATGTCCAGCTCAATCCTGCATCATCTTTAAACATACTTTGGGTTTCATTCACTCGGGATTTATCTTGGTAAGATCATATTACATCTCTTGAAAATTTTATTTAAAGAATTAGGTGTGCTAAGCCGACTCCATGCCTTCTTTACCCCTGCACGGTTGATGACTTTATAGACGGGCTTTATTCGCTCCTATGTAGAGTACAACCCTCGTGTGTGGGAAGGCTCCACCCATACAGTTCTCAACAAGGTGAAGTCAAAGGCTTTTCGTGCCATTAACTCTTCTCCTCTTACTGGTTCCCTTCAACCTCTGTCTCTTCGTCGCACTGTTGCATCTTTATCTCTTTTCCATCGGTATTTCAATGGTCACTGCTCCTTTGAACTGTCTGCTTGCATCCCTCCACCGCTACGGCGGACACATAGAACCCGTTTAGCAACAAACTCTCATCTCTTTTCTATCCAGCTCTCTAATGTAAGAGCTAACCGTTACTCCCAGTCCTTCATGTATGCAACAGGTCAACTCTGGAACTGTCTCCCTGGATCTGTATTTCCTACTTCCTATGATCTCCAGTCTTTTAAACGCAGTGTGTCCAGGCATCTCGAAATGAACGGATCTTGAATTTGACTGTCTGTTGTACTGTTTTTATTTTTTACTTGGAGGGAACGGTTTGTGGGCTCCTGGACTTTGGTTCCTTCCTCCTTGCATGAAAAGAAAGACAAACAGTGAGAGTCAGTCAGTGAAGGATGGCGTAGTCAGTGTCAGTGAGTTACAGTCAGTGAGTCCATGGATGGACAGTGAGAGAATAGTAGTGAGGACGAAGGTAGCGTTATAGAGAGAGAGGCAATAGTGTTTTGCAAGTGTACCTCAGCTGTGCTTGGAAAGAATAAAACCTTGAAACGTTCAGTGGCCTTGGATTAACATCCTGGCCTGTCTACGTGCTTTTCTCAACGTATCAACCAATCTTACAAGGTAACAATTTCTGTATCAGGAGTAGTAGCGATATGTACTGAAAGAGTGTGATGCGTGGATAGGCCGCCAAAACGACGAATATATCTACGGCAGATATACTCACAGTTCTAAAAGCACATCACGAAAAGCAATTGAAATATTATGATGAATAAAAAATATTGTGAAGAACAAAAGAAATATAATTAAAAACAAAACAAATATCAAGAAGCAAAGTAAGAAAAATATAAGGAAGATAAGCTCGCAGTGCTGAGAACACAGGAAGAACGAAAGAACTATTATGAAAAACAAAACATATATCAAGAAGCACAGCAAGAACAACAGAAGGAAAATGTAATCTCAGTGTTGAGAGGACAGGAAGAAGAACAAAAGAAATATAAAGAAACATAGATAGAAGAACAAAAGAAAAACTGAGAACAAAAGAAATATTAGGGAGCACAGCAAGAACAAAAGAAATATCAAGAACAGAAAAAGTCCAGGCACAACACCACGCAAGACTAAAATAACAGCTGAGTGGGCAGAGACAGGAGCTTTGCCAGCTATGTGAGGAGCTGCAGGATGGAACCAGAGAGCTGAAGTAACAACATGAGGTGGTGTACAGCAATGTAGAGAGAATAAGTAGCCAGGAGAATGAATTAAGGAAAGAGGTTTCCTGTATTGTGGAAGATAAAGTGAGACGTGAAATACACGAAATGAGTAACAGGGTCGAAGTTCTTGAACAATGTTTGGTTGAGGGTCAGCACTCAGCACACCCCTTAGGTCAGGGGTCGGCCACCGTTGATGGAGTGGGGGCGGGAACTGCTTTGTAACTCAGCTGGTGGGCCAGGTGTTTTGAACTTGTTAAATAATACACCCGTCCTCCTGTAATAATAATCACATGCATACAACATCTAATCCTGTGTTGTCCCACGAGAAGCGTAGGAGCCCGGGGCTAGGCAAGTTGGTCCTGACATTTAAGGTGAGAGTGACAAGCTTCACTCATCCCTGAGTAGCATTAAGTGAGCAATAAACCCCAATTAATAATAATAATAATAAAAATAATAATAGTAATAGTAATAATAATAATAATAATAATAATAATAATAGTGTATATATATATATATATATATATATATATATATATATATATATATATATATATATGAATACACGAGAATAAGAATAAAAATATTCAAAGTATATTTCCTAAAATTACACTGAGTACAATTTTTGTAAAATTAATGCATTACAAAGAAAAGATATGCCTTTCATTAAAGCAGATATGACAAAGTGTAGCAAAAATATTAAAAGAGTTTCCTAAAAATTATAGTGAATACAATTTTTATGACTAATGCATTTGAAACAAAATAAATAACTTTCATTAAACAATTGTCACCATGTGTCATAGAAATATGCATTCACAGTACTACCTAATTACTTTGATCTTTCAAGGTAGTCATATCGCCAACAAACAGGCAATGAGAGTCAGTGTGATATTTGATGCTGTTTCTCACGCGAAAGTTTCTCAGTACAGTAAGCTCGCCCCTAACACATTCTCGCCGAATGCGCTCGCAGTTATACGCGGTTAGTGCTGGGATGCATATAAGACAACGTAAGATTAAAGACCCATTACGAAAACTATAAATTTACGCAAGAGAGGCCTTTGAAAGGCCAAATCCTCGAACCTCAGCACAGCGTGCACGGTTTGTTTTGATCACGTGATCATGTGATTCGCTATACTGCTTTTCCACAGTACTGTATTTGTAAGTTAAATATTTACATTACTGTTCTGCTAAGTTTATGTACAAGTTAAAGTACTATTAAATAACGTTAAAGCAAGAAATAAAGTCTAATAACCAGTTTACCTAATAGCCGTCGGAATGTTGCCTTTTTTATTTGTTCGTTAAAGATTTGCTGCACTGATTTTCCACAGTACTGTATTTGTAAGTTAAATATTTACTGTTCTGGTATGTAAGTTAAAGCACGTAAATAAAGTTAAAGCATTAAATAAAGCCTTGTAACCAGTTAACCTGATTTATATGATTACCCATGATCGGCGGGTTCCGAGCCAATTCTCCGTCAAGTCAATTCCCCATCAAAACATGAACGCTTCCCCGTCAGGACAATTCGCCCTCTGAACGATTCCCAGTCATTCTATAAATATACTTATTTCGCCTTTGAATTATATTCTAGCATCACCCACAGCTGTCTTCATTAATGACAGCGAATTGTCTTGTTATTGTTGTGATGGCGAATTGACGACGACGAATTGTCCCGAAACCAATCAGCATCGGAATGTTGCCTTGTGTTTATGTATTTGTGTGTTGAAGTATTGCTGTGCAGTACTGTATTTGTAAGTTATAACTTTAAATAAACCTTCTAACCACTTAAAATGCTTCATATTGATTATCAATGGCAGATAACAGCAAAACATCACATTTAGGGGGTCTAGGGAGCGAAATAAGGAGTGGTTAAAACTTACGTGGTTTCGTGCCGAACGCGCCACGGTTGGAACGAAACCCTCGCGTTAGGGGCGAGCTTGCTTTAGGCTTCAGGCTGGACGAGGCGAGGTGAAGTATGCCATTCAAACGTGAATCACTTAGTTGTGGGCGCAACTTCTTCTTTGTGAATTTCATTTTCGAAAAAAGTTGCTCACGTATGTAAGTACTTCCAAAGATACTTGCCATCTTTTTGGCTTGCCCTACTATGTTTGGATAAATTCCAGCTTCTAGAAAATGCTTTTGGTAAAACTCTAATATGGAGATCCTTTCTGCATGAATTTTTTATTTCATCAGTTCGTTGCTTTGAATCTCAATCAGTTCCTTTTGAACGCTTTCAGGAGCTTGGTTTACCTCCACATCAAAAGGAGTAGCAAAAAGCTTGAAATCATCTTTGTGTGGCTGAATGTCTGCAAAACCTGAGGAAAACTGAGTTCTGTGTTCACGGATAACGGCCACATACTTATATGTGTCAGTATGTAGATTTTTCTGCAAAGTTGGGAAATGAGCAAAATTTGATTTTTCAGTCTGGCTCTCGAAAAGTTGAAGCTTCATCTCCAATGCAGGCACTCTGTATGTTCATAGGGTACATTTACTAGCTGACTCCATCATTGTAGTTTCAAATTCAATTCATTTAAGAAGGAGGTATGATCCACTAAAAACTCAAGACTTGAGATACATGCGGGATCACGAAGCTGTGGCATATTTATATTTTTCTCTTTCCAAATATTCACTGATCTCTTCCAGATCATAAAACCTCACCAACAAAGCACCTTGGCTGAGCCAGTGAATATCACAGAAGTACAGTTAGTCAGAGCACTGAGGTATTACTTCCATGAATATCACAGAAGTACAGTTAGTCAGAGTACTGAGGTATTACTTCCATGAATATCACAGAAGTACAGTTGGTCAGAGTACTGAGGTATTACTTCCATGAATATCACAGAAGTACAGTTAGTCAGAGTACTGAGGTATTACTTCCAATAATAGCTGTTGAAATTGTCCATGATTTAAATCTCGAGAAGATATCAAATTAACTGCTTTTATTACCACTTGCATAACCTCTTGCATTCCCGAAGCCTTAGCACACAGTGCCTCCTGATGAATAATACAGCGCAGCTTGACAGTTCTGATATCCAGCTTCTTTCATGTACTTCTCAAGAAGTGCGACAGAACCTTTCTTTTCACCAACCATGGCTGGTGTACCATCTGTAGTTACTGCAACTAGTTTTAAGAGATCTAAATTCATGTTTTTAAACTGATTTGCACGGCTTCGAAAATGTCTGTCCTAGTAGTAGCATTCATCACAGGTACAAGCTGCACAAAGTCTTTCAAAATTTCAATCTTAGATGTGATATTTCGAACAATTATTGCAAGTTGTGCGGAGTTCTCTGTGTCATTTATTTCAACGACCGTAACTGAAAAATGCTGCAATACACCACAGATGTCACATAGTACTTGTTTTAAATCAACAGACATTCTTCAACTCGTCGTGTTACAGTTTTCGCAGAAAGACTGATGTTAGAATATATATATATATATATATATATATATATATATATATATATATATATATCAGCAGCAGCAGCAGCAGCCGTTTGAGTGTCCACTGCAGAACCGACCTATCCTGACCGAAGTGGAGACGATACAGCCAATATATCTGAGGATAGTGGCTTAGGTCGTCTGGTAGAGATTGTTTATTGAGTGAGAAGTGCTTGTAAGTGTAATTGTAGTGCTGGAGTGGCTTAGGGTGTGTGTGTAGTCTGTGAACGAAGTGTAATCGGCCCACGTACGCCGACTGGGTGCAAGCATACCTTATGTGAGACACTGGTTCAACCACAGCACCCCTTATGTCCGCAAAAGCAACACGTGGCCGGAAGAACGGTCCCAAAGTTTATTACCCTGGCGGGGCACGAACCCTTGTTCTTCCATGTACAAAAACGCACACTTTACCACTGCACCAAAGAAGCTCCATATATATATATATATATATATATATATATATATATATATATATATATATATATATATATATATATATATATATATATATATATATATATATATATATATATATATATATATATATATATTTCTCTTGCAAACAATGTCTACTATGGCCATCAGACACACCTTAACAAACTCTCCCTCAGTGAATGGTTTCAAATTTTCAGCTATTAGTAAACTTACTGCATAACTGGCACGTGTACTTCTCTCTGATTCTGCAACTTGTTTAGCAAATATTGAGGAATGTGCTTCCAAATTACACTCACCTTAGCAATTTTGTCTTTTCTTATATGTCCACTTAACTCATTTTGTTCTTGTGTTTTGTCTCATAGTGGTGCTTCAAATTAAACTCCTTGTTGACAGCTACAGATGTGTGCCTAGTCAAGCATAGTGGTTTGCGATTGTGTTTGACAAAGAAATATTTCACTGTCCATGTTTCTTGGAACACTCGACATTCAGAATTCACCTTCCTTCGTTTGGTTGCCATGTTGTGACTGAAAACATATGAAGCAAAAACTAGGCTTACTGTCAAAACACATATTTATGGAGTACAAGGGAAAACAGTACAACATAGCAATGAACAACATAGCAAACAACACACAGGAACAACAACATAGGAAACAAAACAACATTGGAAAAATTGATGCAAGATGTTTACCGAAACCTGCTGACGGACAAAACTCAGCTATCCCTACTAGCGACTGGTAGACTGATGGACGAACGCCAGTATTGTCTTGTTGGTGGGACAGCATTTTTAAATAATCGTTTTTGAGCAAAATTATCGCAGTAGCTTAAATAAAGGCATTTATTTTAAATAATCATTAGTTATTAAATATATTGTATGCATGTTATTGTTTATTGTACAGGCCGAATTAGCTCACTGGGCAATAATTTTTGCACGTCTGACAATGCTGGATCACTGAGCACTGGGTGCAGCACGTCGTACTCTCCTAGTCTGAGCAAAGTCTTTCGAATAAACGCTTTTTCGAACAAACTAACTCGAACTAGTGTTTGCCTTAGTGACTAACAGCCAATAAGACTTACTGTTTTTTTCACTAATTCAGGAAGTGAAAAACAGGAATATTTTTGTAAGTTTGTGGAGCATACTGGTGGGCCGGTCAGATCACCTTTACGGGCTGGGTTAGGCCCGAGGGCCGTAGGTTGCCTACCCCAGCCTTAGGTGCCAGTGACAGGTGTGTGGAGAGAGATGGTGAAATTGAGGGAGTGGCATTCCCAATGGTCATTGACACAGGATCAGACAGAGCTTTGGTGCAGTTGGATGTGATGGGTCAACAACAGTTTTCAGAGACTTTTGCAGTGGATGTGTGGAGCCACAGGGCACTGCACTACACTTGGGGGACCAGTGGGTGTCGTAATACGGCAGGGAGGAAAGGAAGAGAGCCTGGCCATGTGTGTTGTCAACACTGGGCATGAATTGCCTGGTGGCCCGCCGCTGCCTGCTTGACTTCCATTCAACGTGAATATGACTAGGAGGATGCAGTGTCCTGCTGAGGACCATGGAGCATGGAAGTCTACTAGTGGTGACCGGACGGACTTCAGTTATCCCTCCCAGTCAGTGATACTGCTGTCCTGTAAGGTCAGTGGTGTGCTGCACATTGTCCTGACATTGAAGGAGCGCAGAAACCGTGCCATGATAGATGGAGGAGTGATGGTGGGCGGGACCCATCGTCATAGCCAGGTCCTCACTTCGTCCTAAGAAGAAATATCAGGGCACAGTTGTGAGGGTGTGCTAAGAAGTTGGTCAGGAGCCATCAAGCAGTTCATACAAGAGGAGTACGGTTAAGCCCCAGGAAGAACTACCTGACCACTTTGCCAGGAGTGCCCAGTGTCTGGAGAAACCAATGACGGAATGGCTGAGGGGGCTCTGGGCTAAGTGTGCAGATGTCTTTTCCACAGGGGATATCATGGACCTGGAAAGTTCACTTCGAGTGAAACTGAGGACCTGCTGGACACTGGAGATGAAAGAAGACCCAGGAGAGTAGCAGTCATTGATATCATGGGCAATCCAGGTCTTCACACCATGGAACATTGACAGCAGAGGCAACAGCAACAACCCAGGTAGGATCAGGTGGCTGTCTTGGGGATGACACAGTTTTGAGGGAGGTGCAGTGTAGTGCCAGTAGGATTAGGTTAGTGGTTTATATTCATATCTGGATATGTGAAGAACATTCTAGAAATTGTTGTCCCACAGGATTACATTAAAGTTTTATATCTGGAAATGTGAGGAACATTCCCGAAACATCGACATTTCTGTTAGATTTTTTCTTTCTTTCTTACCTTTCGAATTTATTCTTGGCATTATTGCTACTGTATTGTTAATTTACATGTATTATTGCATGAGAAAATGTTAATTTTCTCCTAGGCTCTAGAATATGCATTATTGCATAAGAAAATCTGAGTTCTCTCCGAGGGTTTAGAATACTTTGGTTGTACTGGTAGGTGGACTCGGGGGGGGGGGGTATTTAAAGGGACCGTCCCGCTTCTCAAGACAGTTTAGTGAACCAGAGAGTAAAGGACAGAGTATGTTTGTGTGAAGCAGCAAGTCAGTGAGCCAGGGGCAGTTAGTGTGTGAGAGTCAATCAGACAGTGGAAGTCAGAGTCAGTAACCGACAGTTAGTGAACAGTGAGTCAGTCAGTAAATTAGTTAGTCGGTGGTGGATGGACAGTGACAGAGAGATTAAGTGACACCGCGAGAGTCAGACAGAGAGAGTTAGTCAGTGAAGGACGGCATAGTCAGAGTCAGTGAGTGACAGTCAGTAAGTCAGCAAATGTAGTGAGAGGGTAGTAGTGAGTGAGGACAAAGGTAGCGTACGAAAGGGAAAGATGCAACAGTGTTTTGCATGTATACCCTGAAGCGTTCAGTGGCCTTTTATTATCATCCTCGCGTGCCTACGCGTCGTTCTCGACATAACTACGAACCTTACTGTTCGTAGAAACTAGTAAAAGAAAACCCATGCAGAACAGCCAATAAAACCGTAGCATTTAATGCCGAAATTATAATTTGTATAATGTATGTTTACTTCTACTTTGTCTTACTGTGAAATACTATAAGATTACACAGTTACACTGCACTGGTCTATTAATTTAGTGGCCACGTTATTGACCAGAGGGTTGGGTATTCACTTCCTCCCAAGGGTCCCCAGCAGTCGTATCCTGAACTCGGATATTATTGCTTTTTCTTGTATGAACTCATGAACATGGGGGTCCTATATGTGAAACAAATCATATACGAGCTTGACAAGTTTGGACAACTCTAAAAATATGCATCGATCCAAGATGGCCATTCACTGATGTGCGTGAAATAAAAACAGGACTTTCTTTTAACTGGAACATGATAAAAACAATTAATATATTGTTTAGACATGGGTTTTAGGTATGACATTATATAATGTAAATAAGAGACGGGGATTAGCAATCAATTATTGCTGTTGTATGAAGGAGGAAATAGGAAAATAAGTTTATACTAGACTGAAACATATTTGAAGGATGATCAGAGTATCTTTTTGTTAGAGAAATCAAACTAAGGTTTAATGACAATATTATCCCTTTCACTGGAATTTTGTGGGAAGTGTCACTGCACTGAAGTGGCCGTGCGAAGTTACCCATATGTTACGAGTGGCTGAACAACTAGGAATAAAACAGTTAACCAACATGTAATAGGTGTCCACACTGAAAGCGTGGAACGTGTTCGAGCGAGCGAGCAAGCGAGCAAGTCAGGCAGTGCTGAATATTGTCTCAGGTGGCTCATCATCTTTGATTCCCTGACCAGAAAATACTAAAAAGAACTTATTAGATTACACAAAAATATTCCCTTACGTTTCCTAAAACCAATACTCCTCTTGTATTAATTTTAGGTCTAGGGCTTGGGACCTAGCTGGTTAATAATGACTGTTTTTTTCTTACACACAAAAATTACACTCACCAAATCTCTCTGTGCGTTCCGATTCGAATCAGAAACCAGTAATGCAGAGTTTCTTTCGTCGATCAGGCTATTGTATTAGTTTGATTCGGATTCAGTCAAAATTCCCCCCTGCTGCGGATGTCACTGATTGCATTGCGCAGTTGACCCTTGTGCAGTGTGGTGCGGTGAGGATCTGTCCGTTCTCCCCTTTGGGGCTAAGATGCGAATGAATGTGTTTGAATGGATGAGTTAATGGGGAGTGTGTCGTCCTGTCTCGGCTACCTCCCTTTCCTTGGGGAAAGCGGCCTAGGTATATAGATAGAAATCCTGGTTGCTCTCAGCGATCGTCGGAAAATACTGGTCCGCTACTAACGCAACCTTAGACCGTTACTTCTTGCGCAACCAGCTGCTACACTAATCTGCCTTATAATCGTTTCCTCTATTTTCGGAAAAACTATTTGGAATTACGGGTTGTCGATGGAATGAAAATAATTTATGATTTTTATGTGATTTCCAAATTGGTGTCTCTGTTTCTTGTAACTTCAAAATTGGCTGATATATCCAAAAAATTTCGCTGCTGTACTACAGAGTTTTCCTCCCTCCCCCTCCTCCCATTTCTTGCTGATGCGATAAATCTTTCGCTCGGGTATATATGTCGGGGGTCCAAACTGTGACTAATTTGGTGTGGCACTGTACTCACCACAGTCCTAGAAGCACAGTGTTGTCACTGAGACGTAATTCCCACTTCTTCGTCTTCTTTTTCCTCCTCCTCCTCCTCCTCCTCTTTTTCTTCTTCTTCTTCTTCTTCTTCTTTCTTCTTCTCCTTTCTGCTTCTTCTCATCAAGTGAATGCTCTTGTTAGGACATTTAATGGCAGTAACTGGACCATGGTAAATCAGCCTTGAAACAGCTACAGTTGATCTGTACAGATGCCGTCCTGCCAGTTCTGCAGGGGCAACTAACATCAGTCATCTCGGGAGGTGCTGGAGGTTGTGGCGTTGACTGCATATTGTACAGAACATCATTCACAGTTTCTCAGTCAAAGATGATGATCTAAAGGGGTGTGAGGGGAGGAGGACTTTTCTTGTGGTTTGTTTTTTAGTTCATCACTTGCAGATGAGTCCTCAGTATTTGATAGCCTACCAGGGTTTTTGTATTGGTCGAATATGGTGCTTTCATGTGAGGAGGTTCTTTCTTTGAGTAAAATGTTTATTTTGCTACTTTCGAACCAATAGACCGCTGAATGCACAGAAATTTGTCATCCCATCTCCATCAGATCCTCCCAAGGTCACTGAACAGCTTTGGAAAGTCTTCAGCCATAAACCTAATAAATACCGTTTCAGCAACACAGCCGATCAGTGTATGCTTAGTAAGAAGCCCAGAAGCTTCCTTGACTTTTCTCCTAGTTCTCATCAGTTTTTGTGATATGAAGCATGAATTGTGTTTTCATTCCACTCCACCATTATATATTGGTCCTTAATAATGCATATCATACAAAATAGATGAGCATGAAATGATAATCTTTGTCTCCAGTAAGTACATCAGTAACACCCTTTCCTTCACAAGCAGCCCACAGAATCTTACTAGCTGTGTTGACGTCAGCCACTTTATGGTTAAAAAAAAAAAAAAAAGTTATCCTCACCTAAATCAACACATTCATCCCAAAATCACACACGCTAAACAAGTGTGAGACTTCTGCAATTACCTGCCTATTCATAATGACAAGCCTAGCAGAAAGCTGCTGTAAGGATGTCGATATTGACTGTAATTTTATGAGATATTGATATCGACCAAAATACGCAGAGCAACAATCTAGTCGTACTTCTGGAACCATCTGCTCATACATGCACCTAAAACCGAGGCACTGCCTCCACGTGGCCGAACGTAGCGGCATGGAAACTGCTGTGCATCCAGATTAAGCTCCCTTGGCTTGCATATGGTGATGAAGTGCTCATTAAGATTTGGCTTACTGTCTTTGCGGAGGAAACCATAATTATCCAGAATTGCTGGTGGTATTCCGTACAGCTTGAAGATGTAGTGAGATTCCAAGTCTGACTAGGGTGTAGCAGGTGCCTGAACAGAGCATCTGTGCTGCATGTTATCTTCAACGTAATTTTGATAACCGTCTTCATGATTTTCAGGTGTGTTCACTTTCCTGTTGATAGGTATGTGAAAACTCTATGATAAGAATTCTCTGAAGTTGTGTGTCACGTCTTGTCCGATTGGTTCATCGTCGGCCTTACTGAATGACTTACAGGAAACCTTGTCATTTACATATTTGAACAATTCTGTTGATTTCTTTGACAACTGTTCAGATATATGACAGTTCATCTGCCACGTAATTTCGACCATCACTGTCTGATTTCTGGTGTTTCGTGCAGTGTCATTTACATAACTGCGTACAAGCCTCTCACGGTCCCATGGACCACTTACCATTTACCCAAATAAGAATCCATCAAGCTCCCAGTTCAGCAGAAAGTCAGATCAGCTAGGTTTTCATTTGATTTCGTTTAGTTAATCTAGACCTGGAATTAAAATTGTACAGTAGTCCCAATGATTCACACCCTCTTATGCCTACCAGTACATATCATTGCCCCAAGCTCCACACTTGCTCCATCTGAGAGAGAAGTCCTCTTTCCTGACTTTCTACAAAGGATGTATCAGCCTTGATTGAAATAACAAACTGCATAGAATCACAGTAACATTAGGTTGTTGCAGAACTCTTGGAGGATATAGTCTCCCTCATACTATGCCTTATTCCTTTCACTACTGCTGATGTCAGCTGATACCCGATAATGCCACTGCTGTTGGTGTCAATCTAGCTGGCACAACAACAACAACAACAATAAATAAATAAATAAAACTGTGTGCTATATTCTGGGAGCTATCGTGTATGTCAGTTATCTACAGGCACCATTCACTCGCCACCCATGATGTCGTCACGTTGTTCTGTAGTCATGTGTAATGTATTTTTCATGCAGTTTCTTACTAATAATAAATGACACTATTTTTATGTGCATACTACTTAGAAATTTGTGATGAATATTACTTATTTTCATTACCATAGCTGATCACTGCATAATATACGGAATTGTAAATCTACTTATAGTGTCTCTGGCCATATTGTTCTAAGTACCAGCCTTGGAAGGGGGACTGGGGGAAAAACTATAAATTCAATACTCCCATTTATTTCACATAAAAAAAGGCACATTCAACTTTCAACAAACAGTTACTGCATTTTCTAATGTCTCTTCCAGCCGTTTTTAAAAACTGTCATGTCAGGACCAGTGCATCTTCTCCCATTGGCAGTGACTGGGAGGGACTGAACCAGAAGCTAATATTGCCACAGATAGTGCACAAGATACAGTTTTACATTTCTGCAAAGGCAAGACAATTTCCATATGCAAAGCCTGAAAATCACCTCCGGGACGAGCGTGAGGGGATTCTTAAGAAATCAGACTTTGAAACGATTGAGGAACTCGTGGGTGATGATTGTTTGCTTAATTAGACCGTCCATGCACTACTGACCACTGGGATACTGTCGAACCTACTCTTGGTGTGCTGCAAGTTCTTAATTGGAGTACTGTTCTCTACTGAAAGAGTCATTCCAAGGTACAATACACATCATTCTCAAGGCACACATTGAACCCGGCCTGTGCTTATCATTTAGTATGCTTGTCAGCCCCTGCAAGATGCTTCCTAAAGCATTTTCAGACCAGACCCAATCATCAGTGGCGCAATGCACCAAACACATTATATTATGTGCATACAACTAGCATTTATCCTGACATTTCTACATCTCTCAGGATTCTATCATTTCACTTGCTAGGCCCCTACATACAACAGAATGCTAAGCAAAAGGTGCAAAGTGGGCATAATAAACACCCTAGTTACAAGTTACATCCATTTATCTATTTAATCCCTGTGGGTTTTTGATGAGTGCTTGTTGTGAGAGTTGTCCAAAATTGCAAAGCTGGAATGCAACTGATTCCATATCTAGAACCTTTGTGGTCTGAGAATTCATATACACAGCAAAACTTATTGCCAATAATTTGCGCTACCACACTCGTAATTTCAGCTGGTGGCTACTTAACATAGTGGTTGACTTTAGGGTATCCAGTCACAAAGTGCACCAAACTTCACCATTGTCCTTCAGGTAGGGTAAGGCCCTTAGTCTCGTAACTGGAGGGTGCAAGGCCTTATTTTCTATCATTTATTATCAGCATAAAAATTTATGTATATGGATTGTTACATTCTTTTACTGTAATGTATAATATAATAAGCCTCTCCATATAATGTACTAAGATAATTTTTCTTGATCCTCAGACGACATGCTGAACTACGATGTAGCGCAAGGTAGGATTTTAAAATTATCTCACTCAGATGATCCCTAATGCTTGTAATTTAGTTATTCATTTCTTTGCTTAGTGTTAACATATGTGTGACTAATATATCCTTACAGTAAATAACACACACCTGAATAGTGATCCATAACCGTAGTCAGCACTGCTTTTATACCGTTTTAACGCATCAAAATGCAAATTATTTAGTGTATTCCTAAATTAATCAAAACTATTCATATGGATTGGAAGCTCGAACCATTACTTCGGAGCCTCACAGATATATAGACTATTATTGTCCACAACTGAACAATGTCGAGAAATAAACCTGTTAGACAAGGGTGCAGCTGACCCACAAAAATATGGTGGTGAGCATTAACGCTGCATCTTGACAATGGTGATACCTTAAATATGCAAGACACACTCTGTAGAAACTTCTAAATTATATGAAGCTGTAAGAAAGAGACTATTTAGATACTGAATACTAAGGCACTACATTATTAAGAAACTAATTATTAAAACAGTCATTATTATATTGATACACGTAGAAGCTTCTAAATATTAAGGTGCCCTGCCAGCAGCAGGAACCTGTGATTTCCTTAATTCATTATACTTCCTCAAAGCAAACTGCTATCATCGCCATGAAGGTCATCATCGCCACCAAAAAGAACATGATCCACAGATGTAAGATAATTTATTCTAAGAAACTATCGGTAAGCATGAAAGTGATTAAGAAATGCTGGAGTTCTTACTAAAATACAGGGTGGTCCAAAAATAACGCCCCACTTCCACCTCGCAGGGCAATTTCTCGTGTATTATGGGACTGCCTAGTCAATGTTATCGGTATCTATCCTGCATCATTTATTCATTTCCCACCACAAATACCACAACCAGGCCCACACTAGCCGAATTAGCCCTCCCAGCACAATATTAGATACTGCTACGTGAGCTTCCAGTGGAGCGGTGTTTACGAGCCACCCAGTGCATTGTTTTGAACAAAGATTTTTACTGCTTCTGAATGATTATATAGATAAGAAAATAGGTGTGTGTGTGTGTGGGGGGGGGAGGCATTAATGTGAGGTTGGCGCTCAGTGTCTGCAGGACTCCCTCGGAAAGCCTGCAACGCCTAAGTCTTTCCTTACGATATTTAGGGTTAGGAAGCAAGCCCACTTCATAAGATTAAAGGTCTGTCAGATGATGTAACATTCACTGCATTCATCCATCCCCAGTACGAATATATTCAGAACAGGGGAGACTTTTTCAAGTAGGGAGACTGAATATAGATTTCACTACCACTTCACTAAAAAAGGTTACCCGTAAGAAAACAGACATAGAATCCGTCAACTGATTCACATGCATATATAAGGTTATCACCGCCATCTTTAACACTATGATACCTACCTGAACACCTTCCAGCTGGTAAATACAACGGAAACTAAGACAAAACGAAAGTTTGAGAAATTCTTATTAAATTGCGTAACGAAATGGGACGTTGTTATGTCGATAATGACAAAAGACATGTGTACTAGTTCGTTATAGTTCACCCTTATTCACATGCTAAGGCTCCTATAGCTCATCTAAGCCGCAAAAAACCGCCTGACCCTGGCTGAAAGAGAATATCAAGGTCCATACCAAGGTGTGTGTAGATTTAGAATATTACAGTATTAGAGGTGTCTTGACTACGAAATGTTAATGGTCTCAGTCTCCTGTTAGAACACTTCAAAAAAATCATTTGCTGTCAGCTGAAATACAATACTAAAGTTGCCTCGATCATAAGGGAGTTAATGACTTATATCGTTCACTCTCTCTCTCTCTCTCTCTCTCTCTCTCTCTCTCTCTCTCTTTCTCCTTTAATTTTAATCCACTGTTGATATTTCACATCTTTTTCCACGAAAACATGAACGTTGGTCTAGGTTACTGGCGTAGGCAGCATTCAAGAAGGGAAGTGTAACAAGAAAACTTTAGTTTTCGACAAATGCCAGGTCTTTTCTCTGTCATACTCTCCACCTTGGTGCTGCATTCCTCCTTAATGCTGGGAACAATAGTGACATTACAGATCCCAGATAACATTTCTGCCGACACTAAAATCACTTCCTGCAGCTTACGATATTTTACGAATTTATCAGCCCTACGAACAAGAGGTATAATACTCACATGTTTATACTTTTATGCTAGGAAATTTTGGAACTTCTATCGAACGTTTATCTGCCCCCCCCCCCCTCTCTCTCTCTCTGAATTTCAGTTATTCGAAGTCATTCCAAATACTCACTTCCACAAAAACACTCATATACGTACTAATACTGTATACACATACAAACGTAATAAAAACATCACTATTACAAAGATTTAGGGACATAAGACACACACACACACACACACACACACACACACACACACACACACACACACACAAACACATGAATATGTATGGGTGTGGGTGACTGTGTGCTTGTGTGTGTGTGTGTGTGTGTGTGTGTGTGTGTGTGTGTGTGTGTGTGTGTGTGTGTGTGTATTTAGAAAATCTACTAGACTGTGCTACTGCAAAGCAACGTCACTCACCAGAAGCACACAAAGAACTATTAGAAAGGACGGAGAGGGCATACCCCCGTCAACGAAAATAAGACTTATTATTTACTCGTAGTGCTGTAATTGCCTTTTCTATGTAGACGAATACCATTACGGCCTCAAGTCAATTAATTTTACGGTCTTAGTCTGTCCTGTTACAGAATCTTAGAGAGTGCATACCTCCGCCGACGCCAGAGTTATCATTTTGTCCTGCATCTGGATCCGCATCCACTTCAAAGTCTAATCAGCTGTTCCTTGACCCACTACCCATCAATCCACCAGAGTTTACTGAAATCTGAAAACAACTTTATGATAGACCTGGTTCACAAACAAACTCCGGTGAATGCATAACTTTTGTCCCATATCGTTGGCGGAGATAACGGACAAGATATTCCTCCAGTCAAACTATACATTATCGAACAATCGAATAAATATAAAACATCTACACAATAACTAATCAGTAAACCGGTATTTGTTACCGGAACAAACAGCCCCACAAATGATGACGGTTGCACACACACACACACACACACACACACACACACACACACACACACACACACACACACACACACACACACACACACACACACACACACACACACACACACACACACACACACACACATTCGGGGTTAGGCAGAGGATGGTGTTGGAGAGGGACGCCTATAAGTGATGGGGCTAATATAACCTGAACCAACTGCCTGATTATACTGTACAAACGCCCAGCTAATTCCAAGTCCCTAGAGGGGAGGATGGTGGACTGAAGGCGATGCAAACTATGTCGACATTAACACGACTTATATAACATGGAGGAGAATGTTAAGATATAATATGGAAAAAAATGCTAAAGAAGAAATGCTACAAGACCTCCTATGCCCTCTAGAATTCAGGGCAGTGCAGCATGAACGTGTCTTTATACATGACTATATGTGTGTATGTAATGTGCAACAATGTATTAGTGTGTATATGGATGTCTCTGGAAGCTAGACGCCGTATGTGTATGCGTGTGTGTGTGTGTGTGTGTGTGTGTGTGTGTGTGTGTGTGTGTGTGAATGCAGGCTCCACACTCACTCGTCGGTATAGTATCAAGGACTTCATAGCACCAATCATTTTCCTACTTTGTTTCACCCATCCCCTCCCCCTCGCTCTCTAATTTCCCTAATCCCTTCCTCTCCTCCTGTGACTCTTATCTCCTTTTTGTTTTTCTTTCCTCTCTCCCTCTCCTCACTTCTTGTTCATTTACCTCCTCCCCACCCCTTCCCTCCCCCTCTTCCTCACCTCTCCTGTACTTATTTCTCTCCCCCTCTCCTTTCTTTCTTACTACCTTTACCTTTCACCATTTATTCTTTGGTTTCCTTCCTTCTTTTCTTCTAACCTGCCTTTCTTCCTTGTCTCATTCTACCTTTAACTTCCTTTGCACATTAACCTATCTTTTCTACTACCGCAGTGCGGGTATGGGACGCCTTCACGTGGTGGCAACAATATGACCAGTCGGAGGAGCTGCGAGTTCTACAAACATCCCTCAAGCCCCTCCCTGTTCCCCTAAAAGAGAATGAGACTGTAGGAGGGGGGCAACTTCAGTATGTAGTCCATAGGGTTCACGTCCAATCACCACCATGTCAAACTGAGGATCGTACTGAAAAGGCCTTTATAAGCTTCGTAACACCTTATCTTAAGGAATTTAGCTTGCAGTATTACATCTAAATGTTTTCTTGTACACGTTAGTTATTTCACTGCACTGTCGACGTTGGTTTCATCCATAACACACAAAAGGATATTGAGGTGCAATGTGCAGAACAACTCGCTAAGGAAGAATTGTTACGAATTCTTCAAAGCCATTCAGAAAAGATCCCTAAGAATTGCCTTGTCTCTCAAGAACAATCACTGTACCGTTAACTCGGTTCATTTTAACAAGGCGAAAAGTTCCCGTCTCTCCAGCACGAATGTTGAGCTGTAACAAAAGTTTACTAGCAGCTGAAGGTGGTGGAAGTCACGAAGAAATACTATGCAAAGGCTGCTGAACTTTAGCATTGTCTGATTCTGCCACTGAGCAAAGAGATATATGCTGCAAAAGGACGAAAATCTCCACCGAGATAAAATGAATGAACTACCCATTATTTCCATACACAACTCTCACAACCATCCACTGAACCCTTCAACAAGTTGGTCCTGACATTTAAGATGAGAGTGACCAGCCTCACTCATCCCTAAGTGGCATTACGTGAGAAGTAAACCCTAACCATCCCTTGGATGTAAACCTACACATGCCCAATCCGACTGGAGCGCCTAAATTACCCACTAAACCACCAGGCGCCATAAGGTTATATGGTTACCACCCAGCATAGTGAATGGTTTCCTGGGCTACAGGAAACCATTTGGCTTGTCGTTCAGTGTAGAGACCATAACCCTAGAACACAAACCTTGGGCCTGACACACCCACCCCAATGGTGTTCACGTGATCACTCCGTGTGTATGGGTGCTGGCGCACTGGCCCCCCCCAGTACCCTCCTCCCTTGTGTTGCTCTTGTAGAGGAAGGTCATATCTGTCTACTATCTCCTTATCTTTTTTCACTAGACCTGTTTTGGGTCTCACAGACCCAACGTTTGTCTTACTGTACATATGTTTTGTTGAATGGTGGTGTGATTAACTCCTGGGTTATACACAGTGCAAATCTGCAAAGGGCAGGTGGCAAGGCTTTGAACAGGTGGCGTTACATGCAGCACTTGGTAAGGGCTTTCATCCATCCCTGGGCACAGCATAGGCTAAGAAGTTCCAACCTTCTACGAAACCTGAAAACACTCATCACGGACGTCTGTAAGCTCCCCACACTAGCCAGTGCTATTACTGTATGAGGGTCAGTGGTTGCAGAGAGAAGTCATCCTCCAAGGTGCTGCAAGCACTGCCCTGTATCCAAAGACAGGAAGACTCGCTTCCGGTGCCTGAGGTGTGAGACTCCTGTCTGCCAGAGCCACTACTATTCTCTCTGTGTCGACTGTGGAGAATCCGAGGTAAGTGGTCTGCAAAACATGTAAATAAATAAAACCAAGGGAGGAATAAACATCATTTATTGTTCATTTATAGTGGTAAAAAAAAAATAAAAAAATAAATAAAAAAAAAAATAAAAAAAAATAAATAAAATTGTGCTGGAAAGCAAGGAGTATAGCCTTAGGAAGGATTAAATGTCAGGTGGTGTGCATTTACAGGGGTACATAACTAAAAAAAAAAATATTATTTCATGTACAGTACATCAATTTTTTACTCTAAAAAATTACACCTTTTTTGTCTATCTCCATTACAGTAAGCTGTTGTGCCAGAGGGTTATGGCTGCCTATGCTGATAGTCCAGGGATCTGGGAGAGTGTCTGCATAAGGACACCTCTTTTTCTTTCATCGTTCAGGAGCACCATGTCTTCATTTAAAAACTTTTCTAATTTTTTGAGAATTTCATAGTTTTTTTAAGTCGCCCCTGAAGCACTGAAATTTTCTTTTGATACTGTTATTTGTATATGAATCATAATCTACAATGTTTATATTTTCTTCCTTTATTTTTGGATTTAATAAATTTTGAGTATAAATACTTTATTTTAATTTTCCAAAACTGGGTTTCTCACACCCAACGTTTGTGTCACCGTCACACTTTAGGACGTTTGTGTTCTAGGGATAAGGCAACACTGCATTGAGCGCGTGAATGATGGGCACCAACCCTACCACCAGATAATAATAATAATAATAATAATAATAATAATAATAATAATAAAATAATAATAATAATAATAATAATAATAATAGTAATAATAATAGCTAGAACTCTGTAATTGTCCTGCGGACAGTCACTAGTCTCCATTACTGTTTCTTACAATGACCCTGACCCCAGTGGGGAGATTTGGACTTTCATTTCTATCATCAATGGCTCATACCAAAACACATAACCTGGGCCTTTAGATTTCTTGCACAGGTCGTACTGAAATCTCCAGTAGACATGAGCATCTTACTTCGTTCACAATATAATACTGATATGACTATTTCTGACATGCCCTTCCACTCCACATAAAGGATTTGGCTTTTTTTTTTTTCCCCCTATCAGCAATGGCCCATGCCTGGACACATAGCCTGGGCCCTTTAGATTCCTTACACAGTCTTCGGTTCTCCTAGAATCGTCGCGAGACTCTGAGGAGGGACTGCTAATAATACCAGCGAAAACAATAGGCTCCACCTATGTAATGGATGGAGACTAATACCACTGACGAAAACAAGAAGCTTCACCATTTATATGGCAAAGCTTAATAGTAATAATAATACTGACGAAACTGAGAAACTTCACCATTTTTTTTTTTTTTTTTTAATGTGTCCGACTCTGAGCATAGGCTTCAGAGCCTGCTATCAAGGCCCAGTAGTCCTCCTATATACCATACACCTCTACATGTCACCACTTCGGCGCTAACACCCACCGTCCATATTGAATAAATGCTAGGGCTGTTTCATACAGGACTGGTGTATTAGTATTAGCGGGGGTATTTTTACGACATGTCGGCGGGTCTCCTGGTAGATCGTAAAGCCTGATTTAATGAAATTCAAATCCTTAAACTGTTCCCTGCCCCAGCCGGGATTCGAACCTGGGTCCGTTAGGACTTCAGGCCACCTCTCTACCGATTGAGCCACCGCCTCACCCTATATGTATATGGTGAAGCTTGTTAATAATAATGATAATAATAATAATAATGATAATAATAACAATAATTAGACAGTCACTAGTCTCCACCTACTGTTTCATACAATGACTTTGACAATTTTGGGGAGATTTGGATTTTTTCTGTTAGCAATGGTGCATGCCTGGACACATAGCCTGGGCCCTTCAGATTCTTTAATTAAGCAGTCTCTGTTCTCCTGGAATCGTTGTGAGACTGAGGAGGAAATAATAATAAGACCAGCGAAAACAATAGTTTCTGCCTATGCAATAGGTGGAGACTAAAGATAATCTATCTATCTATCTATATACCTAGGCTGCTTCCCCCAAGGAAAGGGAGGTAGCCGAGACAGGACGACACACTCCCCATTTACTCATCCATTCAAACACATTCATTCCCATCTTAGCCCCAAAGGGGAGAACCTAAAAATAATAATAACAATAATAATAAAAATAATAATAATAATAATCTATCTGTTTATCTATTGCCAGACGCCTTAATCCTTTAAGGGGTGGCCACAAACAAATCGCCTCCATGTCGTCCTGTCCCCTGCTATTTCACTGCACTGCTCCCAGCTCACACCTCACTCTCTCATATACCTCTCCAAACCATCCCTCCATCTCATCCTTGGCCTCTCCATCCCTCTCCCCCACTTCACCTCATTCACATACACTCCCCTCGTCAGTCTCTCACTCTCCATCCTCTCCACATGGCCAAACCATCTCAATGTGTTTCTCCTCCTAACGCTTCCTATCACATCCACATCCACACCACAACACTCCTTCACATCGTCATTTGTCAGTCTGCCTCCCCATGTGACTCCACATGCTCCTCTCAAATAACTCATTTCCACTGCTCTCACTCTTGACTTCTGTCCTTCCAACAAGGTCCAAGCTTCACCTCCATACATTAGAATTGGTATCACAGTACTGTCATGTAGTAACTTTTTTCACTTTCATGCTCACTTCACTGTTTCTTATCACTGCTTTCAAGGAACCGGCAACCTTTCTTCCTTGTTGTACCCTTTCAAGCACTTCATCCCCCAGACTTCCATCTTTATTCATCACCTTACCCAAGAACTTAAACGCCTCACATATTTCGTCCTCATCCAACCTCACTGTACATTCACTGACATCAATTCTCTCGAAGACCATAACTTTTCTCTTCCCTACATTCACCTTTAGATTCCGTTTCTTACACACTCCCAAACTCATCCACCAAGCCTTGCAGCTCCCCTTCGTCTTCACTTAACAACACAGTATCATCTGCAAACAACAGTACAGGGAGTTTCCAAACATTAGGACCGCTCCAACATCCACTGTCCTACCTTGTATCTCTTTTGTAATCCCATCCATGTACAGATTCAACAACCATGGAGACATGACACATCCCTGCCTCAGTTCAACCTTCAAGTAGAAAAATTCACTCATTTGACTATCCACACGCACTGTAGCCTTAGCACCCTCATACATACCCTTCACAGCATTCAACAACTTCCCATTTACTCCATATATTTTTAATATTTTCCACTTCCCTTGCCAATCCACCCTGTCATATGCTTTCTCCAAATCCATGAAGACCGCATACAACTTCTTTCTCGTCTCCAGAAACTTTTCCACTAAAGATCTGAGAATGAATTTCTGATCTACACAACCTCCTCTCTTCCTAAAACCTCCCTGTTCTTCTCCAACTAATTCCTCTGTTATTTCCCTAACTCTGTCAATAAGTATTCTACCATATACTTTTCCTATTACACTAAGAAGACAAATGCCCGTATGATTACCATACACTACTTTTTCCCCGTTTCCTTTGTACAAGGGAATAATTATACCTGACTTCCAATCCTCCATGACTCTACCTTCCTCCCATGCCAATCTGCACATCTTCCACAGTCATTCAACTACTATCTCTTCCCATGCTTCAACATTTCACCACACACTCGATCAAAGCCAGGGGCTTTCCCCATTTTGACTTTCTTCATTGCTTCCACGACTTCCATCCTGCTGATTTCTTCCTCTCTTCTCACATCCCTCCGTCTCCCAGCCATTCCCCAGCCACTTATACTTGCATTACTTTCATTGTCTATGTTCAAGAAATCCTCCATCTGCTCACTTTTTCTCCCTTCTCCACTAGTAATCTACCATTTTTATATTTCACTCCCCGACTAACTTCTTTGTCACGCTGTCTAACTCTCTTTACCTCTTTGCAGAACATTTTCTTCCATTCCCTCCACTTTACACTCAAATTCCTTCCAAATTCCTCATCCGCTCTCTTCGTACTCTCTCTTACTAATCTTTTCACCTCTCTCTCATCCTCTCTACACATAACCCTCTCTTCCATCTCTTAACTTCTTCCACGCCCCTGTTTCTCTTCTACTCACTGTATGCTTTCTTCTTTTGTGTCACAGCCTGTCTCACCCCTTCATTCCATCATGCTGTTCCTTGCACTCCCTTTCGTCTTCTCTCCACACACCACCTCACATGCTGCACAGATTTCTTCTGTGAATATCTTGCACACACCTTCCACGTCCCCGATTTTCTCCAATCCATATTTACCCAATCGCTCCTCCAATTCTCTCTTATTTTCTGCCTTTTTCCCATCCTCTTGTAACCTTTCCACCCTACTTGTATATACAACTTCCTCCTGTCCTTCCCTTATTCTGTTTCTCCATTTCACTTAGACCTTGATTCTCACCACCACCAAGTGGTGGTCAGAAGTCCACTCCCCAAACCTCTATATGCTCTTGCATCCATTACACACCTTCGCATCCTTTCATCCACACACACACATCATCAATTATTGCCTTCCAATTCATTCAGTTCACCACCCACCCTTCTCATCACTCACCACGTATGCCTATGGATCATTTTGTGCCTGAAGAGGGTATTGGTTATCAACAACCCCCTCCCGGCACAAATGTCCACTAAAGCACTGCCATTCTCATCTGTCTCAGCAGGCACACCTCACTCACCAACTACTCCCTACACTTTCACATTCCCTACTTTACCATTCACATCGCCAATCAAAAACACTCTCTCATTCCTTTCAAATTTTTCCATGCACGCTTCCACATTTGATCAGAACGTTTCTCTCACTCTGCTTGCACGATCTTGCGTTGGCGCATACAAGCACATAATCGCCCACATTTGTAGTCCAGCTTTCAGTCCTACCCACACAATCCTTGAGCCAGCTGATCCATACTCTCTTATATTCTCCTTCCATCTGTTACAACAATACACACTCCTTTTGCTCTGTTATTCTCACCTACTCCCACACATATACCCCATCCACATTCCCATTCTCTCACACTCTCACCTCAAAATTTAGTTTCAGTTAATCCACATCCATCCACTTTTGCACCCTCAAGCACCTGGACAATCTCCAACTCACTCACCTCATCATTTCCACCCCTTACTTTCTACGTCGCAATCCGTATCATGTCCTTTGTTCGGTCCTTAGTCGTCACCTTTTGGTCAGCAGTGGTCCGAGACTTCTTATTCGAATTCTTAGTTAGTTGTTTTCCTGGGAGGGGCACTAACTCTTCGCCAACTCACTTGTTGCCATGTAGGGAACACGTGTTGGTTGGTTATAAGGTTACCACCCGGCGTTGTAAATGCTTTCCTGGTTTACAGAAAATCATTTGGCTTGCCGCCCAATGTAGAGCTACCCTAAAAAAAAAAAAAAGAAACTACCACTACACTAAGTAATATAATAATAATAATAATAATAACTAGAACTCTGTAACTGTCCTACGAACAGTCACTAGTCTCCACCTACTGCAATATTGTGACATTGACCCAACTGGGGAGATTTAGATTTTTTTTTTTCTTTTTTTCATCAGCAAGGGTCCAAGACATTGCACATAAACTGGGTCCATCATTTTCTTGCAGCCTCTAGTTCTCTTGGAATCGTCGGGAGAGTCTGAGGCCAGAATAATAATAATTAGTTATGTAATTTTACTGCATAGCTATAATAAGGAAGCTTCACCATGTGGTAAGGTATATTTAATATAAACAAGATCCCAAGTCCCTAAGGTAACTTCTTGTGTAACATCAACAAGGGATTTGACAAAGGTGTTGAAGAATGCATGTGTCTGTTACTGTCTCTTACAACGACCTTGACCCCATTGGGGAGATTTGGATTTTTTTCTATCAGCAATGGTCCATGCCAGGACACATAACCTGGGCCATTAAGATTCCTTGCGCAGTCACCAGTTCTCCTGGAATCGTTGAGAGACTCTGTGGAGAGAATGATAATAATATCAGCGAACACTAACTAGAATTCGTAACTGTCCTGCAGACAGTTACCAGTGACTGCGGACAGTCACTGGTCTCCATCTACTGTTCTGCATGGAGGTCCTTGATTAACGGTCACTGCATAATGAACAGGACGCTTCAATAGTGTTCAAAGGTCATGGCAGGGCACATTCTGTAGTAATTTGGTGGAAATGGTCTAAGTTCGCCCTTCAGATTCCTTGTGCAGGTCGCCAGCTTATCTCGTTCACTCATAATACTGATATGACTCTCCCTGACATGCCCTTCCACCGTGCGTGAAGGATCTGGATTTTTTTCTTCTATCAGCAATGGCCCATACCAGATGCCTTGCACAGTCTCTGCTTCTCCTGGAATCGTCGCGAGACTCTGAGGCAGGAATAGTAATAATAATACCAGCAAAAATAATAGTAGGAGACTAATTAGAATTCTGTAACTGTCCTGCGGACAGTCACTAGTCTCCACTTACAGCTTCTTACAGTGACCTTGACCCAGTGGGGAGATTTGGATTTATTTCTATCAGCAATGGTCCATACCAGGACACATAACCTGAACCCTTCAGATTCATTGTGCAGATCTCACTTAAATCTCTAGTAGACACGCCCAAATTATCTCGTTCACAACATGATACTGATATGACTCATTCCGGCATGCCCTTCCACTGCATGTAAAAGATTTGGAATACTTTTCCTATCAGCGATGGCCCATTCCAGGACATATAACCTGGGCCCTACAGATTTCTTTGACAGTCTCCAGTTCTCCTGGAATCATCGCGAGACTCTGAGGCTGGATAATACCAGCGAAAGCAAGAGTCTCCAACTATTTCACTGGAGGAGACTAATAATAATAATAATAATAATAATAATAATAATTATTATTATTATTATTATCATTATACGATTCATTGAGTGCATTCTAGGATATCAAATTTCTTATACCCTCTGTCATATATTTCATTCACATATCTCACCACTGCAATCATGTGGCTTTTACACCGGGAAACTACTGTAGCTTCAATTATGACGCAGTAATATTATTTTGTAATTCTTTCAAATCGACATACATATCACAAGACTGGCTATGCATTTACCATGTTTTCTCTTAATGCATGGGAGGGTATTACACATCTGCTTTATAATATTATTTCCTCATCGCAGTTACTTTTTTTTTTTCAGTATGATAAATAGCACATACTGTAAATACGGCAAGCGTGTGTGTATGTGTGTGTGTGTGTGTGTGTGTGTGTGTGTGTGTGTGTGTGTGTGTGTGTGTATGTGTGTGTGTGTGTGTGTGTGTGTGTTTTAGAAATCTAGGTACGCTGAGTTACTAAGGAAAAAGAAAGGAAAAGGAATATCTTGTAGTAACTCTGTACATTGGGCATATAATGAAGTTATTATACCGGGAATGTCATTCATTAACTTGCTGCTTCATTACCTGGCCAAAGAAATGTTTGTTTTAACATGTGCGTACTGTTGGGTTAATGTTTTTCTCTAGCCTTGTCCTTACCAGCAAATCAACAAATTGCAACTCAGGTAAGGTTCTGTTCTGAAAACAGCTATTTTACCTTGCTTGTCAGTAATAGTGACTGGGCTCCAGGTATTATATAGGCAACTGTTCCATATTCATTTGTCCATGGATCACAAAAAATATACAGAGAACTGGAATTCCCATCGTTAACTATAATTCATGGTATTAAGCTCAGGTATCTTTTTATGTTCGGTTTAACTATATATTCAGTTTCTAAGATTCTACTACTAAACGCTTCCCCTTAGCAATAAGTGTAAGTAATCCCAAAGGATCTATTAACTTGTGAGTGGTTCCTGCTGAGTTTGCGAGGACTTTACTGTCTCTAAAGCTAAAATATCATCAGCATTATTCCACTACAATCCTATGATAGTATTCATATCCGGAACGTCTTTCATGATTAAATCCTGGAGTCTTGGATTATCAGTATACCACTGTCGTAGTTAAAGGCATATTAACTAATTTCATTTTCTTATTACCTGTTACCACTAGATGATTTCATTCACTTCAGGAGAGGCTTTTGAAACTTGAAGGGTTTGAACTAATCTTCATCTGCTCTTGTTAGTTAGACAGGTCGTAGGTAGGAGCGCCCAGTCTCCAGTCAGTCGATGGAGTTCCACTTCCAGGTGACTGTGTACTAAGTGACAAGTCAAATGATTTCCTGTAACCAAGGAGCCGTTTGTTATGATGGGTAGTAACCATATAGCCAAATGGATGCCGGTGGGTCCAGAAGGAAATACATCCAAAGGATGGCTGATGTTTACTACTCACATAATGTCATTCAGGTGACGGCAACTATTCACTCTTGCCTTAAATGTTTGGACTGAGTAGCTTAGTTCCGGGTCCCTACGCTTCTGAAAGAGACGTAAAGGAATGGATGATGGGACTGTTCAGCAGGAGTTTCTGAGGCAGAATATAATTGCTGAAAGCACGCAACAACAAACTGGTAAAAGAAGCCATCATTTTGAAGTAAACCTGCCATATGCTATTAAAATGCTATAATTCGTCCAACTGAACCTTGAACCTGGCAAACAGTTTTGTCCTTTTGTAACATATTTCTCTCAGCTAAAAGGCAGTATAAGACAATACTACAGCTTTACATCCTTTCCATGACAATTTTCGTGACTACTGTAGCATCTTATTTTCGTGTTAATGTCTATATACTCGTACACCTCAATTATTGTCAAGTAGGACAGATGGCAGTTTTGTGGCAAGATAACTGGACAGAATAAAGTAAGGAAGATATGCAGAACAGTCTCCAAGGCTGATAGGAGTATTCCTCAATAGGCCATATTCTTGTTCCCTTAGGAGGGTCCTAACATGTTTTCTCTAGCGATTTATTTTGCGTTTTCCAATTCAGTATTCTTTTGTATGACCTTTTTATCACTCCAACAATGACATGCAAGGCTATATTAGCACTCATGGTCGGAACAGCTTTGTTATTTTTTCTAGGTTAGGTCATGCAAATTTATACGGCTGAGAATGTGTCGCGGGAGATCTCGGGTATTCTTTTGCAGCGAAAGTAAGACGATTTTATTCAGCAGAGTGTTTATGGGAGCCTGACATTGTTAATGCTCACATCATTAACACTTTCATGGTCAAATAAACTCTAATATAATTTTCCTGTTAATATCAGACTAATTTTTATTCTGCTGAGAGTAAGCCTATGATCCTGAAAGAACTGATGCACTTAAATTTATAAATAAGTTGGAATGGGAGAGGTGATGGAGAGCTTTCATTTCTCCTTCAAGTCATGTTCACGTTAATTTAAAGTATTCTTGTCATACCTCCTCACATTTTTGCTCCACTTAGGTCTGAGTTTTAGCAACTAATGGGTTAATGAAGGCCACAGCAACCCTCAACAGCACCAAAAGTCCTGCTGATGCTAATGGGAATAGCCGGACAGCAGAAGGGATGATATAAAAATGATACCCTGGGACTAAAGGGTTAATAATTACACAGGTAGATTTGTAACATGGAATATAAGAACGCACCAGGTACAGAAATAAGGTGGTCAGGAAGATACAGTCTTCTCTGGCAACAAGAGCGCGCTTCAGTGTCTGGGCAGCCGAGTCGAGAGGGGTGGTGTGCGGCTGGAGGGTGAGACCGTGAGAGAGCCAGGCAGTCGTGGGCAAACCCTGTGAGTGTGTGCACCTAACCCTCCCCTCTGCCTCGTCTCTCACTCGCGCTCACACACACACTATAGCGTTCTTGTTTACTTCACGCCTTCTCTTGCTTATCACAGCACATAATTGTTTCTCTCGTTTACTGCACATTCATATTCTAATTCACCACACACACACACACACACACACACACACACACACACACACACACACACACACAGTCTCATCTCACACGACCTCACACTCGTTTCTCAACTCATGGCTCACTTCCACAGATGGTAGGCTAATAACCTCGCCAGCGTCACAATTTTCGCTCGACCAATTGAATTCCATTGACGTCCTTTTAGTTTAATCTGCAGCTGCCAAACGATTTCATTCGTAATAGGAAAGACCACTAGTACTCTTGGGTGTACTAAGGTAATACCTACCACCTCCAGTTCGAAAAGTCTGTTCTAAGCTGAATAAAATCGTCCGAAGATAGCTAAACTAAAATGAAAAAGAGCTCCCCTAGGCTCAGTGGGTTAAAATTCAGTTTATTAAAGAATGTGTTAATGAGCACTCTTGGATGACAAATGCTTTGATTCATTTGGTTTGTATACTCCGTCTTTATATGAAGATTTCAGATTAGCATACTGTTATTGGAGCAATGTCAACAGGCCTAATCACAATAATTGTTGCCGCCAAAAGTGCGTCTTAATTTAAAGTGACGTCAGGATGGGAAGAATTTTGAACTTATGTATTCCAAAAA
Source organism: Coenobita brevimanus (assembly GCF_032717465.1). NCBI lineage: Eukaryota > Metazoa > Arthropoda > Malacostraca > Decapoda > Coenobitidae > Coenobita > Coenobita brevimanus. The sequence goes on along the minus strand of NC_137010.1, from coordinate 43,039,180 downwards.
TGAGGAAAAGTATACTTGTCTGTATTAGTCCTCAATAATGGAGAGGATGGCAGTGAAAAAAAAAAAAAATACATTATAAAACAAATGAAAACATGAAAACCCTGAAACTACAATGGTTCATAAAAAAACTACAAAACACTTTTAATTAAATATATTAAGCGTTAGGTGAAAAAGATTAATTATCATCATCATCATCGTCACCAATATACGCATTTTCCACTAATATACGGGGTGGAACTGACCCAGATACAGAAAGACAAGCAGATCATTTGGCCGGGTGTTCAGTGATAAGGCCACACATCCATTTACTCCTTCAATCCTTCAGCGTTCTCAGCTCCTGCTCACAGGACAAACGATCCTCACTAATGCATTTCGTAATGCAGGTGGGACAGAGATCATTCTTCCCCCTGTCAGGCTAAAAAAAAAAAGGGGGGGGAGGAGGGGGGAGGGAAAACCTTAACATGTGCCTATCTTGTCATACTTCACCCACCCATGTCCGTTACTTGTCAATATTAATGTTTTCACAGCTTCCATACCCTCCTTATTTACACATACATTTACCATATCCACCCACATTCTCCTCCATCACCCATAACCTCCGTCTTATTCTTTTCACGACTGTTCTTATCCATCCCCCTACAGTATGTGACCATGCCATCTAGGTACACATTTTTATATCCTATAACCAACAGACCACTGTACTCCAAATCGTTTCGTTTCCTTTCGTTTCTGAAGGCTCCTACATGCTTGCATGCGTCGGCCTTGGTCACCCAATGGCGGCTTTCTCAGTCAGCCCAAGCATCCGACATGCATTCCATAACAGTCCAGTTTCTACTGCTGCCATTATAGACACTTGATACACCATCCCTGTCAAAGTTTCATGCTTGTAGCCTAGTCTGTTAAGAGACCAGATTACGCATCAACATCTTCATACACGATATCCACTAATTTCCTTCGACCATTCAATTTTCTTCTTCCTGTACTTCCTGTACTCATTTGTTTTCTTACTTATACTCTTCCACTAATTCCAGCCTCCCCCCGCCCCTTCCATATACTAACATACTATATAATGTGTCACCTGTCTCAACAGTCATTGGTTTACCCATCTACATTTATTTTCAGACTCCGCCGCTCACAGACGTTCACAAAAGTCTGAACCATTGACCATTCCATAGTTATGCCATTCACTGTTAACAATCAATGCACCACCATCTGTATTCCATAAGATATTAGTACTGCACTCCCCCTCCCCCCATTCATCATCAGTTTCGTCCCTGTTTCCGTAACTTACTTCTTCCTCTCTCTTAACACCATGAACATGCATTTCATTTATTCGGCACACACACACACACACACACACACACACACACACACACACACACACACACACATATATATATATATATATATATATATATATATATATATATATATATATATATATATATATATATGAAGTATCATCAGAATCCTAGCGAAAATGGTCCACACTTCCATTCACACACTCTTCAACTTGCCAAAATTTTAACATCATTTAGCCATCCCTTTCTACTCAAACAGATACTAAGCAAAGCATCCCATCGTTAAATAGAACGTATCTACACTCATTAAGCTAGCCAACTATCCAATGGCTCTTCTGGCAAGTGGCCAACGAGGGGAGTGATGTCTAACGAAGAGTGACAGTAAGAGTGAAGATGAACATCACACCTCTCATCTTCATTACAACATTCTTTGCGGTTGGGGTAAGTACAATATTGGTAAATGTGTTATATAATGAAGTACGCGAATGTAGTTATGTAGCTGGTGGTAGTAATATATGTAGTATTGGTGTTGTGGTGCTAGTGGGGGTGGTGGTGGTGGTGGTGGGTGTAGTAATGGTGAGGTGGAGAAGCAGAGGGAAGAGATGAGACATGTTAGGATAGAGGGGAATGAGGGAGGGGCAGAGGATAGAGAGGCGGGAGGGCAGGGTGGAGGGGACTGGGGGAGGGGGCAGGGAGGAGAGTGGACTAAGAGGAGTGGAGAATGAGGGAAAGGAGGGAGAGACAGGAGGAAGGGGGAAGGGAGGAGAGTGGAGAGAGTTAATAATGGCGGGAAACAGAGAGAATTGTTTCAGTGGTGATGGTTGTGGTAGTGGTAAAGGTGATAATAGTGTTGGTGAGGATAATTGTAAGTAGAGATGGTGGTATGAAGGGAATGAGTATGGTGGTGGCAGCAACGTGAGTCATGATGGTAGTGGTTGACTGGTTGTGGCAGTGATGATAACAGCAGTAAATATACACAGATATGATCGGCAATAGTAATGGCAGTGGTAACCTAAATGATGGTAGTGGTTGTGGAAACAACGTTGAGTGATGATAATTATAGTAGGAATGGTGGTTGGGATGATGGTGATGGTAATGGTAACGCAGTTGAAATTATGGAAGTGAGGGTGTTAGCGATAGTGCTGGTAATAGGTGACGCTAATGATATTAATAATACTGTAATAGTACTAACATTAACAGTAACAAACAGCAGCAGTAGCAGCAGCAGTAGTAGTAGTTGTAGTAGTAGTAGTAGTAGTAGTAGTACTAGTAGCAGCAGTAGTAGTAGCAGTAGTGGTAGTAACAGCAGTAGTAATAGCAGTACCGTAAACTGGGGTGAATTCGGACTCGGGGCGAATTCGGATGTTATTGCAATTAAAAGTTGTTTAAATTAATAATTAATGAATAAACATATTAGAAATCTGTTTGCTCCCAATTGTTTGTAATTCTTTACTGTACTTTCGTGTATAAAGATACTTAATATATCACGTGACACATACCAAATATATACTAAAAAGCAACCATATGTAAAAAGAATAAAATTTGTAACATTGGCAAACTTTCTTTGGCAGAAATGTTAATGAATAGATGCAGGAAAATCTTTGGTGCCCGGATGTACTTTCATGCGTAGTGTGAAAGTGCAAAGTAAGTAATTGGCGTTATCTTCTCAGTTAATCTCTTAACTGGGCATTTAATGAAATTTTTAAAATTTTAATGCAAATTGGAGTCAGTTCGGACATGGGGTGAATTCGGACAGGGGGAGTATGAACGAAAAAGTAACACTTTTTACAATGTACAATTGCTTATAATTTGCCAGATGTGGATACTGTGTGTAATTGGGCTCATATGTATCATTTACAGGTATACTCTTGAGCTTTTATGGTACTACCTGTTTAAACAAGGTCACCCAATGACTCGAACATTTAAGAAAAGAACTGGTGGAGATCAAGGTCCTTATCGTAGTGAAAAAGGCAAGCATAAAACTGGTAAAGCCAAATAATCATGTTAAATATCACCTGCAACTTATAATCCATCAGTCTTCCAAAAACGAAATTATTAGTCAAGAAATGATTGTTCCATATACAGTACTAAGGTTTGTAGCTAGATTTATCTTATCTACATGTGTTCTAATATGTTTTATTTAAACCAAGGAAAAAAAAAAAAATTGCTGTTGTGTTCATATCTCATTATAGTCATTAACTTATTTTGTCAGGGAGTGGCATTATTTTTGTACTGGGAAGAACATTTTTTTAAAAGCCCCAGAGCGTCCGAAATGGCCCCACATACGGCCGAGACTAAACTGGGAACCCAGGGTAGTCATATGCATTCATTTTCTATTTATGTACGAATTTATACAATGTGTCCGAATTCACCAAAGTTTGAGTACAAATTCGGACACCCATTACTATATTTGCTATAATTATATATGAAACATTTTAAATTTTGTACTGCTATGATTTGATACCCTAGTGGACCAGCTCAACATACAGTACTTAAGATCTTGAACTGAATTAAAAACTAATTACATGGCACAAAAAAATGAAAAAATCGTCCGAATTCACCCCAGTTTACGGTACTAGTGAATGGTGGAAGGAAGCACTAGAATATTGCTAATTATAATGGCTGTGATACTGATATAGAGATAACAGGTAATTCTACTGCTGATAATGACTGTTGGTGATGGTGGTTATTAAATGCACAGTATATGGAAAGTATCATGTATCTCATTAATCAACCTGTCCTTTGTTATGTCTTGTTGGTAATCGCTTTAGCACATTAGCGTCTTATTCTGGTACATCTCCAAACTATGTCACCGAACTCTGGGAGTCCTCTCGTATTAAATGGATTACTGAATGTTGTATCTAATCCTTCAGTCTGGAACGATCGTCCTTAAGCTGAATAAAGTTGTCTGGAGGTAACAAGAATGAAAAACACATGATAATAATGGGGAGACTGGTCAGGGTTAATTAGTTGGGTAAAATGTATTTGTGGTTATCTATTATACAAGGATCGTTAAGGAAGATAACCACAATAAATTTGATATGTGAAGAATACTACGACCTCCACTTCCCTTCGCTCCCCAAAACAACATAAAATTAGCTTTAACTTACACCCGTTCAAAAGGAGAGCTCCGATTGTAGTCAATTCTTGCTGATACCAGACTATTTAATTCGGCATAGGAGAGCCCACCAACTATGAAGTTCATGATCAAAATTATCACCAATATTAGATTCATCCTCCTCCCCCTCATCATCATCATCATGATCACCAGAAAGGGCCAGTCCACTGCAGGAGGAAGGCCCCTCCCATCTTTCTCCACTCTGACCTATTGGCTATTAGATTCTTTGACTTTGCCATAACAAACTGCACATTTCATCTCTCCATTATGTTCTCAGTCCGCCTATCCCTCTCACTCCATCTCCGGCTTGCCATTCAGTTGCCCTTGTTGCTCGTCTATTATCTGTTCTAAGAAGGACGTAAACTGTACACATACATTTACGTATTATTAAGTGTAGTGTTGATAGCCTTTACTTACATCGGTTCCCTTATCCAAGAAGATTTCTATCTGTCTGTCTATCTATCTACCGGTATACGAGTACACACACACACACACATTCATATATATATATATATATATATATATATATATATATATATATATATATATATATGATCATCATCATCTAATCCTGTGTTGCCCCATGAGGAGTGTAGGAACCCGAGGCTAGGCAAGTTGGTCCTGATATTTAAGATGAGAATGACCAGCCTCACTCATCCCTAAGTGACATTACGTGAGCAATAAACCCCACCCAACCCTTGGATATAAAACTGCACAGGCTCAATCCGATTGGAGTGCTTTAATTACCCACTGAACCACCAGACACCATAATTTGATTATATGATTACCATCCAGCTTAAATGACTTCCTGTATTTGGCTTGTAACTCAATGTAGAGTCACCTATAGGTAGAAGGAAGAGGAAAGAATGAAGGAAACAAAGACAGAAGAGGGAGTGTAGAGTCACCCGTAGCCATATGCAAGAAGAATGAGGGAAAAAGACAAAAGAGGACGAAAGGAAAGGAAGGAAGAGTTGAAAGGGCAGTCATCCGAGAGCAGCACTACACAGAATGAGTGGATATTTATATATATATATATATATATATATATATATATATATATATATATATATATATATATATATATATATATATATATACTGTATGTATATATATATATATATATATATATATATACATTTTTTTATGTGACCGACTCTGGGCATAGGCTTCACAGCCTGCTTTCTAGGCCCAGTAGTCCTCCTACGTAACGGACACCTCTACATGTCACCACTTCGGAGCTAACACCCACCGTCCATACTGAATACATGCTAGGGCTGTCTCATACAGAACTGGTGTATTGGTATTAGCGGGGGTATTTTTTTTACATGTCGGCGGGCCTTCTGGTAGATCAGTAAAGTCTGATTTTTGTGAAATTCAAATCCTTAAACTGTTCCCTGCCCCAGCGTGATTTGAACCCGGGTCCGTCAGGACTGCAGGCCAACTCTCTATCTATCTATCTATCTATCCATCTCTCTCTCTCTCTCTCTCTCTCTCTCTCTCTCTCTCTCTCTCTCTCTATATATATATATATATATATATATATATATATATATATATATATATATATATATATATATATATATATATATATATATATATATATATATATATATATATATATATATATATATATATATATATATATATATATATATACTCCTGTACATACTTTATATATACATTCACGTATAATATATGGTGACTTTTTTTCAGTACGATGACAGACGATCAGTAACATTATCTGACACTATCTGGAACTCAAGATTTTATTTTTATCTCAGTAACTGATCTTTAATGTTTCTTCTGTTTTCACCATGTTATGCTGTCAGATATCTCAGTTTTCTTGTTTATGATAGTCTTTAATTCAGCTGCTTCATGTGCCTTTTTTTTTTTTTTAAGTATCTTCGCACTCTAAGGAAGTTTGATGTTTTGCTATGGGTGTTCTTTCCTCATACTTCTAGACCTCCTTTTAACTATTCTTATGTGGTTTCCATTCAATTAGTCATCTGTCTCTGTCTGTCTGTCTGTCTGTCTGTCTCTGTCTCTGTCTCTCTGTCTCTGTCTCTCTCTCTCTCTCTCTCTCTCTCTCTCTCCGCCATCCATCTACTGTAATTAAGTGTTCTGGACTAACAAACTAAGCTTCACTCTCTTCTGTTTTGTAGCTAGAGGTTGGATTGTTTCTGTCAGAGTAGCTTCTTCATTATCTAACCTTATTAAAATTTCTCGTCATATTTAAATTTGAAAAATATCTTACCATCTTCCTGGGTCTTTATCCTGCTGGTTTCCTTGTATAAGGCTTTGCCCTTCATTCCAGCCTACTTCCCTGCTCGACTTACATTTTTCCAGTCTTTTCATTCTCCTTATTCATGTTCTGCTTTTTTTCTTTCTCTCCCTCATTTTACCAAACAGCCCTCTTTCTTTCCTTCCTCTTCAGTTCTTTCAAACTAATCAGAAGGGAAAAGATTTTCCGAGCCTGCGGGTGTTTCCTTAATGAGAGAGAGAGAGAGAGAGAGAGATAGATAGAGAGAGAGAGAGAGAGAGAGAGAGAATACTCAGTATTAATTATATACGGAAATTTGTGCTGTATAAGACACGAATTATTAAGACACGAATTAATGCACGCCTAACTAATCTTGACTTAACTGAGCATTATCACGGATCGTCATTTTTAAACATGATGAAGAACAGATACAGTAATGATATGCCTGGTGTACTGGTATATCTTAGAAATTTAAAATAAGTCGAGACGGAGACTTGGCCACTTAACGAAATTATTCAGTCAGACCCAGTAAAACAACCGTAACCTAATGTATACGTGCTCCGACCGCCTACCTGTGCCGCAAAAGACTACTGTCAGAACATGAGCACCAAATACGATAGCAACTCTGACCAACCACAAGTGATGATAAGGGAATAAAAATTGAACAGTTTGGGTAAAAGGGGAAAGGGGTGGGGAGGACACTGGACTGGACAGAAACTAGGCTGCAAAACAGACAGGCACGGCTTTAAGGGATGACTGCACAGCACAGAAGAGTACACCTAGTGAAGGTTAATCAGGTGAAAAGAAAATAGATTAAAAAAAAAAAACTTTGATACCAGGAGCCGTTTTGGGGTACATACAGATTTCCTTCAAGATCATTTACCATTATGTTTACATCAGCGACGGTAGGTCAGGGGAGAATTGTTTTTTGCTCATATATATATATATATATATATATATATATATATATATATATATATATATATATATAGGCCGACGCCCTAATCCCGCAAAGGGTGGCCACAGACAAAACGTCTCCAAGTCGCTCTGTCACCCGCCATTTGACTCCCCTCCCCCCATCTCACCCCCCCTTCCCTCATATACCTCTCAACTCCATCCCTCCACCTCATCCTCGGTCTACCCCTCCCTCTCCCTCCCTCCACCTCACCTACATACACCCTCTTAGTCAGTCTTTCATTCTCCATTCTTTTCACGTGTCCAAACCACCTCAGTGTATTTCTCTAATCTTCTCAACCACATCCACATCTACCCCACAACGTTCCTTCACTTCATTCGTCAACCTGTCCCTCCACGTCACTCCACATGTTCCTCTCAAGTAACTAATTTCCACTGCTCTCACTCTTGACTTGTTCCCCTCTTGCAAGGTCCACGCCTCGCTTCCATACGTCAGGGTAGGGATCACAATACTATCATGCAGTGACTTCTTAACTTCCATACCCACCTCCCTATTTCTCATCACTGATTTCAGTGAACCAACAACCTTCCTTCCCTGCTGTACAATTTCACGCACTTCATCCCCCAAAGTTCCACCCTTACTCATCACACTACCCAAGTACTTGAATGCACTCACATTCTCCATATCCTCACCATCCAACCTCACTGTACATTCTGTGACTTCATTCCTCTCAAACACCATAACTTTACTTTTGTTTACATTAACTCTCAGATTCCTCCTCCTACACACTGTCCCAAATTCATTCACTAAACCTTGCAACTCCCACTCATCTTTACTCAACAATACTGTATCATCAGCAAACAACAACACCGAAAGCTTCCAAATCTTACCCTCATTCATTAGGGCCAGCCCCACATCCACTGCCCTATCTTGCACCTCCTTTACAACCCCATCCATGTATTTATTAAACAGCCATGGAGACATCACACAACCCTGTTTCAGTCCCACATTGAGATCAAAGAACTCACTCAGCTCACCATCCACTCGCACCATAGCCCTAGCTCCCTCGTACATACTTTTCACAGCATTCAACAATTTCCCCTCCACTCCATATATTCTTAATATCTTCCACATACCTTGCCTATCTATTCTGTCATAAGCTTTCTCCAAGTCCATGAAGGCAGCATACACTTTCCTTCCCTTCTCTAGATACTTCTCCACTAAACATCTTAGAACAAATATCTGATCTACACACCCTTTTCCCTTCCTAAATCCCCCTTGTTCTTCTCCAACTAGCTCCTCTGTCATATGCCTAACCTTATCAATGAGTATTCTACCATATATTTACCAATCACACTAAGAAGGCAAATACCCCTATGGTTACCACATACTTCTCTCTCCCCTTTTCCTTTGTATAAAGGAACAATTATATCTGATTTCCAGTCCTCTGGAACCCTTCCCTCTTCCCAAGCCAATCTACACAACTTCCATATCCACTCCACAACAATCTCACCCCCATACCTAAGCATTTCACCACACATTCCATCAATTCCTGGGGCCTTTCCCAACTTAATCTTCTTCATCGCTTCCACTACTTCCGCCCTACTGATCTCTTCCTCCCTCCTCTCATCTCTTCTTTTCCCAGCCATTCCCCAACCACTATTACTCACACTGCTTTCACTCTCTACATTCAACAAATCCTCAAAGTGCTCCTTCCATCTCCTCAATTTCTCTCTCTTCTCCACCAACAATCTATTATTCCTATCTTTCACTCCCCTACTATTTCCCCTTTCACACTCCCTTACTTTCTTTACCTCCTTCCAAGACAATTTCTTACTCTCCCTCCATTTCACACTCAGATTCCTCCCAAACTCTTCATCCACTTTCTTCTTACTCTCCTTCACCAGTCTCTTCACCTCCCTTCTGCTCACATATACCTCTCTCTTCTCTCTCTCATCTTCTCCCCTACCTCTACTCGCCAACCATTCAATATATGCCTTCTTCTTTTGTTCCACAGCTCGTTTCACCTCATCATTCCACCACGCTGTCCCTTGCACACCCTTGCATCTCCTCCTCACTCCACAAACCGCCTCACACTCTGCGCCTATCTCTTCCATGAATATCTTACATACGTCTTCCACCCCTTCCATTTGCTCTAGCTCATACCTTCCCAATCTTTCTTCCACTATGCTCTTATACTCTGTCATTTTCTCACTATCTTGCAATTTCTCCACTCTTCTCACAGGAGCTGCTTCCTCCTGTCTTCCCTTTCGTCTCCTCAACCACTTTCTTTGCATCTCTACCTTGGCCATCACTAAGTGATGGTCCGAGACTCCATTCCCCCACCCTCTCCACACTCTTGCATCCAACACTTGTCTTCTCATTCGCTCATCCACACACACGTAGTCTATCATTGCCTTTCGTTCAACAAGTTCACCATCCATCCTCCTCATTACTCTCCATGTATACCGGTGGATCATCTTATGACGAAAGTAGGTGTTGGCTACTGCCAACCCCTTACAAGCACAGATGTCCACCAAAGCACTACCATTCCCATCTACGTCAGCTGGCACACCCCACTGACCAATCACTCCATCCACTCGTACATTCCCAACTTTGCCATTCATGTCTCCATTCAATAGCACTCTCTCGTTCCTCTCAAACTTGTCCATACATGCTTCTATTCTCGCCCAAAACTCATCTTTCACTCTTGCCACTCGATCCTCTGTTGGGGCATACACACATACAATCGCCCACGCTTGTATACCTACTTTCATCCTCACCCATACAATCCTTGCACCCTCTGTTTCATACTCTCTTATATTCTCCTTCCACTTCTTGCTTATCATCAGACATACTCCCTCTCTTGCCCTCTCATTATATATATATATATATATATATATATATATATATATATATATATATATATATATATATATATATACATATATATATACATATATATATACATATATATATATATATATATATATATATATATATTATATATATATATATATATATATATATATATATATATATATATACATATATATATATATATATATATATATATATATATATATACATACATATATATATATATATATATATATATATATATATATATATATATATATATATATATATATATATATATACAGAGAGAGAGAGAGAGAGGGATAGATATATAAATATATATGCTTGCCGGATGAATTCCCTCCTCTTCCCCATTCCTCTTCCTCCTTCCTCTTTTCCCCCCCTCTCCCCCTTCCTTAACCCCCTCCTTACGCCCTCCCTTCTTCCCCCTCCTCCTTCCCCCCTTTCTCCACCCCCTTCTTCCCCCTCTTCCCCCCATTCTTCCCTTCTCTTCCCCCTCCCCCTTCTCCCCCCTCTTCCCTCTCCCCCCTCTTAAAATTTCATAAAGATCCGATGTTCTCTCTCTCTCTCTCTCTCTCTCTCTGCAGGATTTTTACTTACTGTCCTGTTGAAATCACTCTACAGGTCTTACGACAGAAATTCCACCACTGAAGGGTTTCAACCCCCCACCCAGCGCAGGGCCATTGACAGATTTTGATGAAAAACAATAGGCTTCCAGGCTTTATGGATATCTACCTTCTGAATATTTTGTTAGAACTATTGGAGCAATATTGTGACCCTTAGAGAGCAGATAAACAAACAGACAGACAGACAAACATATAGAACTGACCAACATGCTTGCCGAATTTTAGATTCCGGCAAACAACAAAAAGGAGTGAAAACATACTCTCCTGGTCGGGGAGAACAAACAAACAAACAGGGGTGTAAACATCCTCCCCTTGTCGGAGAGAACAAACAGGGGTGAAAAACATCCTCTCCTTGTCGGGGGGAATAAAGGGGGGAACCCCCGGGGAAGAGACCTATGAGCTTCGCGACTATGAGCCGACTGGCTGAGGGCGGAGCACTTGGTACCCTCCCAATACAATCCCTCACACAGGAACCCTGGGCTCTAGTGGGTTAAAGAAGAATTAATTTACGCCAAAATGGCAGCTGTATTACGTAACCCTTCACTTCCACAAATTATCTATCTGTCTATTTATCTATCTATCTGTTTATTTATCTATCTATCTATCTGTATCTATCTATCTATCTATCTATATATTAGGGTGTTCATCTCTCTCTCTCTCTCTCTCTCTCTCTCTCTCTCTCTATATATATATATATATATATATATATATATATATATATATATATATATATATACACACACACACACACACACACACACACACACACATATATATATATATATTAGGGTGTTCAGCACTTACAGTGGAGAAAAAATAATTGGATATTTAGGCGGACAAAGTATGCAACCAATTCCACTTTACAAACAGTATTCAAGCAAAAATTTATGGTTCTTTATCAATGCAAAGTCGTGCCTCACTGCCCTTGCATTCTGTAAATTTAACTGACCTGAGTACGTGAAGAGTATGGTGAAGAATGGTAAAAATAAACAATATGGTACAAAAGGAAGGAATATTTTTGACTTATACAACAAGCATAATCACTTTATTACATGTGGGATTTTTTGGTCGAGTCGTAGACGGCTCTATGGTACTGCACAACATTGAAGATCAGCTGTTGTTCTTCATTCTTCGTCAGACCACTCTTGTAGTCCCTTGCCAGTTTGACTGTCCGCTCAGCAGCGTCACTGACCACTCTGAGGTGGACCATGACATCAGGAATGGGGCAGAGGTCATTGATGCTTGTTGGAGTATCCAGCTTCAAACACTGGAAGATGTTTTTCGACTTCTGGGTGACAAACTTAGAGATTCTCAGATTTGATGCCTTATCAATCGTCTTCATGTTCAAACGGCAAAGGCCATTCTTCTTCAGCAGTGTTGTGGTCATATTTTCAGCATTTCCTGCTTTTCCTCAGCAGAGACTTTGTCAGAATACGTAGCTAATGGAGCCAGGTCCTCACTGAGGTACCAGAGGTGGCTTTTGACTTTGTCCAGTGCCTTCATTGTTACAATGGGATCCACCACTTTGAATTCTTCAATCTTCCTCAGGAGATTGAGGTCATTGATTGGAGCGTCAACAGCATTTGGGGCTTCAAACCTGTGCATCACATAGATCGTGAAAGACACAGATGCGTTTGATGGCCTCCTTTTGATGCCATGTGAAGGGGAAGGAGGCTGCATCCTTCAGTTGATTTCTGAAAAGGAAGATCTTGAGGCAGTAAAGGCCTTTGGCCATCCAGCGTGCTCTGTGATAAGCACCCGAACTGTGGAAGGTCATCCGTGCTGGCTTGTTCCCGAGGAAAGCCAAAGACAGCTGGAGGAGCTCAAGGTAATCACGGGGTTGCGCACGATCCATGTGGCTGAGAGTGAAGTGTTCAGTGTCCTCGGCTCTGTTGGCAATCCACAACTGAGATTTATCACCTACGTCATCATCGTAGGAATCGAAGGAATCTCTGTCAGTTTTGTTCCAGAACTCTTTGAATCGACCAAAGAGAGGAATTTTAGGACCAGAAGAAAAGAAAAAGAGGTCAAAGATCCCTGCCACTATGAGTTCACACATGTGGTGCCTGCATGCCAAGAAAAACAACGGGACTTGGAGACCTCTTTCAATAACAAAGCAAGCTCGGGTGTGACCCCTGGTGTTAGACGCTGTAGTATCAAAACAGAGCCCTGCAATCCAGGGCTTCACTTCCGGCCATTCATCTAGTCCTTAGCACTGCCGCTCCCATTGCTTAGCCCATTCCAGCAGGGATCTTAAGGATCGCCAGGATCTTCTCCGTACCAATCCCTGTAACAACAATTGCCAGGCAATCACTGTGGCCGCTACCATCGATGCTGGGCAAGAGCTTTCCATCAAAATGGAGAATCAAGGGTGTTTGTGGCTGGAATTCTTTTTTGATCTTTCTAGCAGTCTCGGTCCTTGATTCCTTCTGAACAGAATGGAAAGATCCGACAGACAACGTGAGTTCCCCCACGCCAAGCCCTGCTGCGATCAAGGTGGGAGTTCCCACTTGCACTGCAACTCGCGTTGAAATGAGGCATGGGTTTGAGAAGGCCAAAGAAAAATTGCAAAGTATGGTTTAGTTCCCACCAGTAGTGGAACTGAATAAGCATTTTGTCCTTCAAGTTCCTGAAGGTTCGATTTTTCTGAACACCCTAAATACATACATATATATATATATATATATATATATATATATATATTTATATATATATATCCACCAATTTCGCATTGGATATAACCGTCACCTGGTGCTTAGGGGTTAATTTCTATGACATCTCTTCCTACCACCAGACGGTTTTATTCAGCTCAGGAAATATTCTTCCAACTCGAAGGGAACTTCTGCAAATTTGGTGCTTGCCTAAGCTGACTAAATCTTTCTGATGTAAGTAACCTTATGGTAAAAAAAGGATGTTATCAAAGTGAATGACATATTCCGTTACGTAAAATGGCATTTGGTATGTTATATTCTCACATTAACCAAGTAATTTTGGGAAGGATATCTCGTTGTGAAGGGGTCAGTACAGTTTACTTCTGGTCTCTTCATAACCAGAAAAAGTCTTAAATGGAAAATTCGTCATGATAATGGTGGGGGTTAGCTCCTCCAATATGGTGATGTCTTTATTATTACATATCCGCTGCCGCCAGATGATCTCATTAACAGGAGACAGCTTTCGTACGTATCGGGTAGTTACCTGTACCAGACTAGCCTTGGGAGACCTATAACTCGAAGGGGGGTAGTTGATACTTGGTTGGCAAAGATTTCGATGGATTATAAATCCTCACTCCGACGCCCTCACATAACAGCCTCACATACTCACACATCACACTCTGATACTTCACAACCTCACATTCTACACCCACACCTCTCACCCTCACACCGTACACCCTCACACTGCATACAGGGACAAACTCAACTGCATTAATATGATCACTTGCTTAATTCATGTTCTGCCCTCACCCCATGTCTTCCTGTCTTTCTCACTAGACATTAGCTTCATTTAATTCTCACTTTCCCTTAACCTCATCCTCTCATCCCCTCATATTCTCTCTTGCATCTTATTTCTCCTCTCTTCTTATGGCGCCTCCACACATGTCCTCGAAAATGTGTTGGCAACACAGCTGGCAATATGTTTCGATACATGTATGCTGCAGTATTTGGACAGATGTATGCAAACATGTTTCAGTGCAGCTTCGAGCTTACTGGGAGCAGAGTTGAGGTGATTAATGTATCCATACAAGGCAGCTGAGACTTCATCATGATGTTGCCAACATGATCTGGACGCTGCTGTTCCAAACATGTTTCCAGCTTGTTCGTTACTGTGTTGCCAGCATTTGTTCCAGCACACGTGTGGACGCGCACTTATGGTTCCTCTGCCTCTCTTTCAAAGTTATCTTTCTCTTTTTCCTTCCCTCTTGCCCTTTTCTCACTGTTTTTCATCTTTTTTCGTAGAATATAAATAAATAAGTAAACACACACACACACACACACACACACACACACACACACACACACACACATATATATATATATATATATATATATATATATATATATATATATATATATATATATATATATCCCTTTTAAATAAGCAGCAAGCAATAAACCTAGACTGATCAGGCAGTAAGACACAGGAAAACGCCTACACTGCTAGAAAACAAAACAACAGTATTATTATTCATACGCAGTAAATTATACAACGATGCTAGAAGTATGCAGGAGTACATAGAATGTACAGACAAGAAGGCTATTGGCCTATAATGAGGTTGTCTGTTGAAAAAAAAAAAAATATATAACCAGCATGTATGAGAAAAAGAACAAAAAAAGTGGAAGAGTCTCCCCCACCCACCATTCCATCCAGCAGAACGGGCAGGAAAATGAGAAGAATAATACGCCTGTTTGAAAGAGCAAGCATCGAAGTTCTTAAAGGACAGGCAGAAGAGAAAACTATGCACTATGTAATCTCTATACTACAAATTTCGAAAAAAGAGCATACACTGCCACTGAATGCTTTCGTAAATAATCAATCATCTCACTGCTGTCGGTATACATTTCATCCTGCAAATAAGCAACACGAAATTAGTCATGGCATGAAGTCTCGAAATATTTGTCTAGTCGAACTTCATACGTTTCAGTAGTTTCTACACTAACTACCGCTGCTGGCAGCTATTTCACTGTTGCACAACGCGAATATTAAAGTGCTTTTCCCTATTTCAGCGTTGCATCTCTTGTCCTTGAGCTTCATTACATTGTTTCTAATCGCAGCACTATTCTGTATTTCGAACAAATTATGATATTTAACATCATCAAATTTATGAAGAATTTTAAAGAATACTTGTATGAGATCTCTGAGTCCTCACATTTTTAGAGAAAAAAATATTTAGGTTCTACACTCTTTCTTTGCAGGAAAATTTTCAGTGATAGGGTAATTTTTGTGTCTTTGCGTTGCACCCTTACAAGTTTGTCTTCCTCCTTAATAAGGTTCGGGGACCAGTGCTGCACACAGCATTCTAGGTGTGATGTAACTAATGGCGTATAAAGTATGGAAATTATATTGGACATTTTTCGACCAAAGTTCTTTACGATGAACCCGAACATTTTATTGTTTGTCGTGTTATTTGTTGCTGTACACTGTTTTGAGATTTTTAGGTGTTTACTGATAACAATTCCTAAACATCTTTCGTCCTTCATCTCCGTCAGTGAGATATCGAACATATGGTATTTGTGTTTAATGTTTCTGTCACCAAACTGCATTATCTTGCATTCAAAACTATATCAGATTTCAATTGCCATTTTTCACTTCAGTTTATTAATTTATCCAGGTAGTTTTTGTATTGAGTCACCGTCCGACTTGGTAAGTACTTTGCCTCCAGTCTTTGTGCCATCTGAAAATTTGGCTGCCTTAGAAACGGGTAGGCCTACCATTTTCTAGATCATATTTATAAAATAGTGAAAACAATAATCTTACAACCAACCCTTAAGGAACTCTGCTAGTTACTTCATTATTCCCTATTTTATCAATACCCATTGCCTGTGATTCGTTAGTCAGTCATCGATCCAAGAATGTGAAGTGTCAGAGAGGCCGTGGAATTTTAGTGTCACTAGTACTCTTAGATGGGAGACCTTGTCAAACACCTTCTGGAAATCTAGGTAGTAGACACTGGACGTTTTTGTGTCTCATTTTCAGACACTAGAGCCCAAGAGAAAAGAAATAGTGTGGTTATACACTAGTAAAATATGCCTTCCAGTATATCTATATCTAATCATTTATTACAGTAGTTCCATTGATTTTCGAAAGATTTTGAACCAGTCGCAATATATCTTTTATGATAGTGTTTTATGTTCTTAAATTTCAAACGATTTCGAACGTCTGCTACATTATAATATCAGTCGTAATCATAGCAGCATTTATTTGAAGTGTTGTAATAGCTATGATAATGTTTCATGTAATAAATTGGTACGTAGTTGTAGTAGTAGTGTAGTAATACCAGTAGTATAGTCTCTCTCTCTCTCTCTCTCTCTCTACATATATACAGTATATATATTTTTTTTATGCGAGGAAGAAGGAACCAAAGGCCATGAGCCCGCAGTAACAGTTCCCTCCATGACAAAAACAAAATACAATAGAGAGCCAAATTCAAGATCCGATCATTTTGAGATGCCTGGACACAGTGCGTTTGAAAGACTGGAGATCATAGGCAGCAGGAAATACAGACAGAGGGAGACAGTTCCAGAGTTGACCTGTTGCATAAGTGAAAGACTGGGAGTAACGGTTAACTCTTGCATTAGAGAGTTGGACAGAAAAGGGATGAGAGTTTGCTGCCAGACGGGTGCTACGAGCCCATCGTAGAGATGGAGGAATGTATATATATATATATATATATATATATATATATATATATATATATATATATATATATATATATATATATATATATATATATATATATCCCATTGGATCCCAGGGGTGCTGCACGAGGCACTGCACTGGGAGGATACTAAGCGTACCGCCCTCCGCCTATCGGCTCATAGTCGTGAAGCTCATAGGTCCCTACCCAGGTGTTCCCTACTTTATAAAGACTTGAAAAATCCCAGTTCTGTCCAATACTCGAGACACTGGGCTCCAATGGGATATATAAATATATATATATATATATATATATATATATATATATATATATATATATATATATATATATATAAAGAGAGAGAGAGAGAGAGAGAGAAAGAGAGACAGATAGATAGATAAATAGTTTATAGACAGATAGATAGATTATATACATATATATATATATATATATATATATATATATATATATATATATATATATATATATATATATATATTTACATAGCCTATGATTTCATCATCCTTTGTATAATTCTGACGTACAGTATGCTGCATGTTTGATCACGATTCACCTCGTGGCTTCCATAGTGACCAGGCTTGTCTGTTCTACATCACTCCCCCCTTCTCCCCCTTATAGTAGAGTAAGTCATTCTTTCTGTTGTTCAGAGCAGGAGTGTCAACTCTTCGTCCTCTGTGCCCCCATTTGCGCATCTTTCTTGCAAGTTGAATCAAGCTCTGCCGGCCCCCTGTATAATGAGCTCAGTCTCTGCATTAGGGCCACATAGATCTACTCCTCATTTTGATCGCATCTCTGTCCTCCCCTGTATAGTGTATTATTATTTTTGTGAGTGCTCAGGAAGTCTCCAACCATCTAGCTGCTGTATAATTTGAGTATAAGTGTTATTACCATTTTTCTTGTACTGTATAGCCTGAGGCGTTAATTCACAGGCCTGATAAGGTTTTTGTGATTCATGTAAAGTTTTTAAAGTCAGCCAGTGTGAGTAGTGTTTTGAATCTGTGATAATATTATATCTTACTTTAACTGAGCATTATCCGGTTCTCTCATTTATCAGGGCTGACTTAGATAAATTTGTTCTTGCTAATTTCGTGTTAATAGAGGCTATTGCAGTTAACCATACATGTAACCTGTTTTGACATTACATTATCCTTATGAGTCCTGAATGTTTAGTTGTTAGTTTGAGCATTAAACTTTAACTTGTAATTTTACCTAAGTCTTTTGTTTTGAACCTGGAACTTTGCGGGACAGTAGTGATTTTAGTATTCTCACTTGAAGTGTTCATTATCTCTCTCCGTTCCGTAACATAAATTTGGCGACCTCGCCAGGATATTCAGGATATTATCATAAGGATATTGCTTGATATTTTGTGACTGTGATTTATTCATGATGTCTACTATTACTACTCTTAATGAAGCCAAAGATTTTTTATCAAATGTGCAAACAGTGTTTGATGTAGAAAACAGAACAAAGAATGAACTTAAGCTTGTTGCTCAACAATTGAGAATTGCTGTTTGCTCTCATCATTCTAAAGATCAAATTGTTGGCATGATTAATAAAAGCTTGTTTAATGTAACTCCTCCAGATGAGCAAACGCAGATTGAAATAGCTAAGTTACAGCTAGCCCTGCAGGAGGTTTGTGCTAAGGAGGCTGAGTTTCAGGCTCGTGCTAAGGAGGCTGAGTTTCAGGCTTGTGCTAAGGAGGCACAGGCACAGGCTCAGGCACAAATTGAACTTGCTAGGATTCAGGCAGACCATGAGTATCGCATGAAACAAGGTGGAACTGGATCATCTAGCTCTGATGATTTTGATGTGGCTAAAAATGTTAAACTTGTCCCTCTTTTTAATGAATCTGATTTAACAAAGTATTTTCAGTTGTTTGAGAGGGTAGCTACAGGTTTTAATTGGCCCAAAAAGTATTGGCCAATACTCCTACAGAGTGTTCTCACCGGTAAAGCTCAAGTAACTTAAGCATCTTTGCCTCAGGATCAATGTGATAATTATGATGTAGTTAAGAGCTTGATTCTTAAGGCCTATGAGCTTGTTCCTGAAGCCTATAGAGTAAAATTTAGGACAACTTATAAGCAAGATAAGCAATCCCATGTTGAGTATGCAAAAATCAAAGAAGATCTGTTAGAGCAATGGTTAAATTCTAAGAATGTAAATTCTGATTTTGATAAATTTAAGCAGATGATTTTGCTGGAGGACTTCAAAAGGTGTATTAATAAAGATGTAAGCCTATATCTTGATGAGAAAAGAATAGATAATTTGTCTGATGCTGCAGTTTTAGCTGATGAATATGTTCTCACTCACAAGAGATATTCTAAAGAAAAAAGGAAAGCTAAGAGTAAGTACGTTGCCTCTACTCAGAGTACAGGTAACAGGAAAGAGAATAGAGATGATGTTTCTCAGGAAGTAAATACCAGCTGCACCTCTAGATTTCAGAAAAGTAAATGTACCTATTGTAGTAAGCTTGGTCATACTACGGAGAAATGTTTCAGGAGACAGCGTGATGTGAACAAAAAGGAGTCTTTAAATATCTAGTCATTTGGTCTAGTGTCCACCCTTGAGAGTTCCCAGAATCCTTTAACTAAGTTAACTGAACCTGCTTTGAGGGGTAAATTAAATTCTCATGATGAAGCTCCTCTTATGAGCAGTAACGTGGGTGACACTCTCAAGAGTTCATGTGCTAATTTCCTGTCTGATGGTTTTGTCAGTCCTCTGGACAATAATGACAGGAAATCAGTTAAAATATATCGTGATACAGGTGCTTGCCAATCCCTTATGCTGACCAGTGTTCTAGGCTCTAATGTTAATTCCTCTGATGAAACTGTAATCTTACAAGGTGTAGGGAATAATTACTTCTCTGTCCCTCTGTGCAGAGTGAATTTAGAGTCTGGTTTTGTTAATGGTTCCGTTATGGTTGGGTTGGTTGAAACACTCCCAATGTCAGGTGTAACTTTCTTACTTGGAAATGATATTGGTGGAAGTCAAGTGTGTCCAGCTCCTCAGTTGTCTAGTGAACCAGTGACTGTGACCCGGGATTGTGATGTCCCTGATGTGTTCTCTGCATGTGCTGTCACTAGGGCTAAGTCTAAAGTTACTGGTGACTTAGAGGATAATGATGATGATGATGTTATCCTAGCTGACACTTTTCTTGCTAATTTGGACCACTCACAAGATGAAGCAGTACCCCGTAGTGTTGATAATTTGTCTCGTCAAGAGTTGGTTGAGTTGCAGGTTGCTGACCCTGAGTTGAAAGGTCTAGCTAACTCTGCATGCAGTGAGGAAGAGTCAGCTGGTGCTTCTACTTGTTATTATATAAAGTCAGGAGTACTTATGAGAAAGTGGAGACCCCCAGCAGCATCAGCCGACTGTGAATGGGAGGTTGTACATCAAGTTGTCATCCCTCGTGTTTGTAGGCAGGATATCATTAGAGTGGCTCATGATTCCAGTTTGGCAGGACACCTTGGAGTGAGGAAGACTGGCACGCATTTTGAAACACTTCTACTGGCCAGGTATTTTCAGAGATGTTTCCTGGTATTGTAAGTCTTGTCACACCTGTCAAGTTGTGGGGAAGTGTAATCAGACCAAAAAGGTTGCACCTCTAGTTCCCATTCCTCCTTTTGAGGCGCCATTCACCCGTGTGTTGGTGGATATTGTGGGCCCTCTTCCTAAGACTTCTTCAGGATTTTCTTATGTGTTGACCCTGATTGATATGGCTACTCGTTATCCTGAAGCCATTCCACTTAGAAATATCTCAGCAAAGAACGTGGTTAAGGAAGTGCTAGGGTTCTTTACCAAGTTTGGTCTGCCCAAGGAGGTACAGTCAGACCAGGGAAGTAATTTCATGTCAAATGTTTTCAAGCAGTCTCTGAAAGAGTTGGGCATCACCCAGATCACGTCTTCAGCTTACCATCCCCAGACCCAAGGAGCGTTGGAGAGATATCATCAAACACTTAAATCGATGCTCAGGAAATACTGTTTGGAACATCAGAAAGACTGGGATAAAGGTCTTCCATTCGTTGTATTTGCCACAAGAGAATCTTCAAATGAATCACTGGGCTTCTCACCCTTTGAACTACTGTTTGGCCATGAAGTAAGAGGATCCCTTAAGCTACTCAAGGAATGCTGGCTGTCAGAGGAAGATGACGTCAACCTGCTGGAGTATGTGATGAAGTTCAAAGAACGGCTGTCCACTGCTTTACAGCTGGCAAGAGAGAATTTAGGAGCTGCTCAGAAGATGAAGACTTGGTATGATAAGAAGTCCAGGTTACGCCACTTTCAGCCAGGAGATCAGGTTTTAATTCTGCTACCGGTGCATGGGCAACCTCTTCAAGCCAAGTTTAGTGGTCCTTATTTCGTGGAGAAGAAACTCAGTGATGTCAACTATGTCATCGCCACACCAGATCGTAGAAAGAACAAGCAACTTTGTCACATCAACATACTAAAGTTATATCACAGGCGGGACGAAAATAATCCAGTCTGCACTGTAGTTGTTCCACCCGAGTCTGCAAATGAAGTTCTCCCATGCAGTATGAGCCTTAGTGATAGTTTGGGGAAGAATCCTGATATCATGAATGATCTCCAGACTAAGCTTTCTCATCTAGCTCCCGAGGAAAGGCAGGAGTTTTCGGCATTACTGCAGGAGTACCCGCAAGTGTTCCATGCCACTCCAGGAAGAATCACTGTGTTGATGCATGATGTCAATGTTGGAGACGCAAAGCCAATTAAACTGCCTCCTTACCGTGTGAACCCAGTGAAAGTTCCTCTCATCCAGAAGGAGCTTGGCTACCTGTTGGACCACAAGATGATTGATCCCTGTCAGAGCGAGTGGAGTTCTCCTGTCACTCTAGTCCCTAAGCTAGGTGGGTCACAACGGCTTTGCATCGGCTACAGACTTGTTAATCAGATAACCAAAACAGACACTTACCCTCTCCCTCGTGTGGAAGATTGCATAGACAAGATCGGAAAGGCTAGGTACATAAGTAAGTTTGATTTGTTAAAGGGATACTGGCAAGTACCTATGACTGAATGTGCTAGGGAGATCTCATGTTTTGTAACACTAGGAAAGACTTTTGCATGTTCTGTAATGCCATATGGTATGAAGAATGCACCAGCCACATTTCAGAAGCTCATGAATGTTGTAACGGAGGGTTTGGCAGGGTGTGTTGTTTATATTGATGATGTATTAATCTTCAGTGACAACTGGAAAGATCACCTATGCCATGTCAGTAAATTTCTTGAGCGTTTGGTTCAGGCTAATCTTGTAGCTAATTTATCAAAGTGTGAGTTTGGTCAAGCTAAAGTTCAGTACCTTGGGTACGTAATTGGTGATGGACACGTTGCACCACCAGGAGCTAAGGTTCAGGTTATAAGTGATCTTCCCAGACCTAAAAGTAGGAAAGAGCTACAAAGATTTTTGGGAATAGTAGGTTATTACAGGAGATTTGTTCTTAACTTTTCAATTCTTGTATCACCACTTACAGACCTACTGAAAAAGGGAGTTAAATTTGTCTGGACCGATAACTGTGAAACCTCTTTTAGTAAACTTAAAGCTATCCTATTAAGTCAGCCAGTGCTCGCTACTCCAAATTTTGCTAAGCCTTTTAAGATGGCTGTTGACGCAAGTGATACAGGAGCTGGGGCTGTTTTGCTGCAAGAGGATGATCAGGGTATTGAAGACACTGTATCTTATTACAGTAAGAAGTTCACTCCACCTCAAAAGAACTACTCAACTATTGAGAAAGAGCTTTTGGCCTTGATTTTGGGTTTACAGCATTTTTCATTTTATTTGTGTTCTGGTTTTGACCCCATAGTCATTTATACCGATCATAACCCACTGAAATTCCTTAGTAAGTTTAAAGATAAAAATCAGAGATTGACAAGATGGAGTCTACTTCTTCAGGAGTATTCATTAGACATACATGTCAAGGGGAAAGAAAATGTTATTGCAGATTGCTTATCTAGACTTTAGACAGATTGTTTTAGAGTAATAAGAAATTTCCTTTGTAAATTTTTTTTTCTTTGTGGGGAGGTGTTACATAGCCTATGATTTCATCATCCTTTGTATAATTCTAACGTACAGTATGCTGCATGTTTCATCACGATTCGCCTCGTGGCTTCCATAGTGACCAGGCTTGCGTGTTCTACCTCACTCCCCCCTTCTCCCCCTTATAGTAGAGTAAGTCGTTCTTTCTGTTGCTCAGAGCAGGAGTGTCAACTCTTCGTCCTCTGTGCCCCCATTTGCGCGTCCTTTTTGCAAGTTGAATCAAGCTCTGCCGGCCCCCTGTATAATGAGCTCAGTCTCTGCATTAGGGCCACTTAGATCTACTCCTCATTTTGTTCACATCTCTGTCCTCCCCTGTATAGTGTATTATTATTTTTGTGAGTGCTCAGGAAGTCTCCAACCATCTAGCTGCTGTATAATTTGAGTATAAGTGTTATTACTATTTTTCTTGTACTGTATAGCCTGAGGCGTTAATTCGCAGGCCTGGTAAGGTTTTTGTGATTCATGTAAAGTTTTTAAAGTCAGCCAGTGTGAGTAGTGTTTTGTTGTTGTTGATTTTCTCCTCATTAGAGGAGACCGGGCCTTGCTGTAGCCCGGTTGGTGGTGGTTGTCTTGAGTGAGGTAAGGGGGAAGACAGGGCCTGGGGAATGCCCAGCACACATGCCCTGTCTCGTGGCTGAGTTTGCGGTGTGTGTGTAGCGTTTTGTATCTGTGATAATATTATATCTTACTTTAACTGAGCATTATCCGGTTCTCTCATTTATCAGGGCTGACTTAGATAAATTTGTTCTTGCTAATTTCGTGTTAATAGAGGCTATTGCAGTTAACCATATATGTAACCTGTTTTGCCATTACATTAACCTTATGAGTCCTGAATGTTTAGTTGTTAGTTTGAGCATTAAACTTTAACTTGTAATTTTACCTAAGTCTTTTGTTTTGAACCTGGAACTTTGTGGGACAGTAGTGATTTTGGTATTCTCACTTCAAGTGTTCATTATCTCTCTCTGTTCCGTAGCAATATATATATATATATATATATATATATATATATATATATATATATATATATATATACCGTATATATCAAGTGATGTGACGGGCCCTCACCCCCAGAAATCCCCTGATTATCTGCCTGTGCCTGGCTTGAGGTCATGTCTGTGCTGCCTGATTCACCTGGTTATGTGACCTCATCTTGCATACCGTACCTTGTTACATTAGCCATAGGGATTGGAGTGTTAATGGTTATGATGTTAACTGTCCCTCTGGCCACCTCATCACCGTCTAAAGCATGCTTAACACTATCGTCTAGATCCCAGTCTAGTCATTCTTTCCCAATCCTATTGAGGTAAAGGCCGCCTCTTCCAAACAAACTCCTCTCTTAGCTAAAATTTCCCAAATATCAGTATACACTACACTCTTTCCTACACAGACCTTCCAGCTTAGTACTAATCCCTCTTATTCTACGCAAGAACACAGAACTAGCATCCTACGGCTATCCTTGAGCTTCGTAATGAGGTCTTTATACTTTCTAAATGTTCGTATCTCCTATAACCTGCTTGAAGCTACATTATTCGATCTTACTACTGAGTCTAAACTGTTGCTGGCTAATTCATCACCTTTTTCAATCACGTCCTGCATCCTGACCCAGGAAAGGTAAATCGTTTCGTCCCATAATCTTTAGCACAGAACTCCCTCTCATGATGCCTAATGAACGAGTTCCGGACAAGTATGAGGAGAGACTCATCCTGCACTTCATCTAAAATCTGAATCCTCTTCCAAATAGCTGCACCTCTATCACTGTTATTCACCTAAGCCTTGCGCCATTCCTTAATTGGCTGGAAGTTGTTGAATGCTGTGAAGAGTATTTATGATGGTGCTAAGGCTGCAGTGCGTGTGGATGGTGAACTGAGTGAATTTTTCTATACTGAAACAGGGATGTGTCATGTCTCCATGGTTGTTCAATCTGTACAAGGGTGGGGTAATAAAAGAGGTACAAGGTAGGGCAGTGGATGTTGGAGTGGCTCTAGTGAAAGAGGGTAATGTTTGGAAACTCCCTGTACAGTTGTTTGCAGATGATAGTGTTGTTAAGTGAAGACGAAAGGGAGCTGCAAGGCTTGGTGGATGAGTTTGGGAGAGTGTGTAAGAAACGGAATCTAAAGGTGAATGTAGGGAAGAGTAAAGTGATGGTCTTTGAGAGAGGTGAAGTCAGTGAATGTACAGTGAGGTAGGATGGTGAGGAAATGGAAAATGTGAGTACGTTTAAGTACTTGGGGAGTGTGATGAGTAAGGATGAAGTTTGGAGGGTGAAATGCTTGAAAGGGTACAGCAAGGAAGAATGGTTGCTGGTTCCTTGAAAGCAGCGATAAGAAACAGGGAAGTGAGCATGGAAGTGAAAAAGTTACTGTATGACAGTATTGTGATACCAACTCTAACGTATGGAAGTGAAGCTTGGACGTTGTTGGAAGGACACAAGTCAAGAGTGAGAGCAGTGGAAATGAATTATTTAAGAGGAGCCTGTGGAGTCACATGGAGAGACAGGCTGACAAATGAGGATATAAAGAAGCGTTGTGGTGTGGATGTGGATGTGATAGGAAGCGTTAGGAGGAACACACTGAGGTGGTTTGGCCATGTGGAGAGGATGGAGGGTGAGAGACTGACGGGGAGAGTGTATGTGAGTGAGGTGGAGGGGGGGAGAGGGAGGGGGA
Organism: Coenobita brevimanus; assembly: GCF_032717465.1. Taxonomy (NCBI): domain Eukaryota; kingdom Metazoa; phylum Arthropoda; class Malacostraca; order Decapoda; family Coenobitidae; genus Coenobita; species Coenobita brevimanus. The sequence goes on along the minus strand of NC_137010.1, from coordinate 43,012,994 downwards.
GGTCGAGGATGAGATGGAGGGATGTGGTGGAGAGGTATGTGAGAGAGGGGGTGTGTGAGTTGGGAGCAGGGCAGTGAAATGGCGGGGGACAGGGCGACGTGGAGGCGATTTGTATGTGGCCACCCCGAACGGGATTAAGGCGTCTGGCAATAGATAGATAGATAGACATCACTACCACCTAGCCTGTCTGCGACCTTAACCATCCTGATTTTTAATGTATCTACCTTGCCTAACATTTCTGTCACCACCACCTCAACACACACTACTTTGGCACCAACCATAACAGATTCACTTTCCTATCCTTTCAACCTGTCACTTATTATGCTAATATCCTCACTGTTTTTCCTTATTTTTAAACGAAGATTAGTAGCTAACTTGCAAAATAAACAACACGTGTATTCATCTTATTCTTTCACCACATGATCCTTCTCAAACTTCTATGTATACGAGGGGCAGAAGAACCACTGGGCAGGAGCCATCTTAAAGTGGGTTTGGGAAGAGTGGATAACAACGTCTTAACCTGAGCAGGTCAGAGATGAGACTAAAGTAAGAAAATGATTGTGCTTGATGAAAATATAGTCAGAACTACATATTGTAAAGGATACTTAGGTTCTGAAAGCATTCCTGTAGCAGGAGGCAAATTACTTCTAGTATTGACCCATTAACTGGCCAAAAAGGGAACAAACATGAGAAAACTATGGAAGAGCATGTTGTCTAAAGTTTTTTAAGGCAGTATGTACCACCAAGAACGGACAACTAGTAACATGACTGATTCCAACAACCGTTCCAGATTACCAGACATGACTGTTACAGAACATGCTGAAATTAAGCACTTAAGCAATATAAACGTCAATAGATGTTCTGGCCCAGATAGTTTTACATTACAATTCTCAGAAAAGCTAAAGATAAAATGTCTAAGCAACTTTAAGTTTTACTTTGTTACTGTATGAATAAAAGGTCCTTGAAGACCGGAAGTTAGCTGCTGTGACCCAGATTTTTAAGAAAGATGACCAGAAATTGTCGGAAAACTACAGACCATTTATTTTAACTACCATGGAATGTAACCTGCTGGAAAACAATATTAGGGACAAAATAGTAGACTATCTAGAAGAAAAACAATTTGATCAGAGATAAGAAATAGGTCGTGTCTCACAAAGTTACTAGACTCCTGTAGTAAACTACGTCACCTCCATGACGTAACTAAATCTCACGATATAGCAGACAGGTCCTTGGATTTTCAGAACGATAAGGTACCTCAAGACAAACTGTTGTTCAGAGTTAAAGCAGTGGGAATTATAGGAACATGTATAGATGGTTAGACAGCTGGTTGCATGATTATTTATAATAAATAGAGTATTAGTTAACGAGGTGTCCTTCTCATGGGTTCCAGCAGAGAGTGGTGTACCCAAGGGAGTAGTGTTGGGGTATGTTCTGTTCACCATTAACACAAACGACATACAGATGAGGGGTAAATAACTTTATATCAAAATTCGCGGATGACACGAATATAACTAATGCCATAGGAACATATAACGATAGGATTTTATTACAGCAAGATATGAAAAATATACTATAATTATCATCAAACTGGCAGATGCCCTTCAATACAGACAAAAGGCTAAATACTAAGTGTCTGCAGTCAAAGCTAAGAATATGAAATCTATCTCTCTATATACCTAGACTGCTTCCCCCAAGGAAAGGGAGGTAGCCGAGACAGGACGACACACTCCCCATTTACTCATCCATTCAAACACATTCATTCGCATCTTAGCTCCAAAGGGGAGAAGGAACAGATCCTCACCGCACCACACCGCACAAGGGTCAACTGCGCAATGCAATCAGTGACATCCGCAGCAGGGGCCGACAGCAGAGCTGGTTTACCCCTGCCACATCATAACAGACCCATCCCCTTACCCGCACCTGACCTGATAGGGCAAAAAATAAAGGAGTCAAACAGTGTTAAGGATCTACAGTAGGAGTGACAGTCTCAAGAGATCTAAATTTCTCCCAGCAGTGTAGTGAAACAGCCAAGAAAGCCAATGAACTGCTGGGATTTACCAGAAGATATTCACTTTCAAACGTAGCTACATTGTTATCTCATTACAAAAAAAAAGTTTGGTACGTTCCCACTTGGAATACGTGGTGCACTTTGGGTCCCGCACTTGAGCAAAGACATAGCTAAGCTTGAGACTGCGCTGTTAGAGCAAGTAAATTGATTCCCTTACTTCGTAGTAAATCTCATGAAGACTGAAACAACTTTTCTCTTTCTCTAAACATGGACTGAGAGGGAATCTAATACAGTATTTCAAGATAGTCCAAGGGTTAACTAATCTATACATAAATAATGTCTTCACATTAACCTCGGATGTGCTTACACAGGGACATAGCTTAAAACTATCAGGGCATAAAGTTAGCCTAGGTGTTGTCAGATACACAAATAATGTTATCAGTCAATAGAGGAGCCTCTCGGAAAGTGTTGTGGGAAGCATAACCATAAATATGTACAAGAACAGGCTAGATCATTATTTGTCAGCTATCGGCGTTGGCTGAGGAAAATTCGGTTTTAGAAAGGGAATTTTTCCTGGACCGCCCTCGGAGGCGAGAGGAATGGTTGCTTACCCCTTTGTACTAAGTATTTCAAAGTCCATCATATATCCTAGGAAAACGAGGCCATATTGGGAGGAGTCGTGTTTCTTTGTTTCCATATCTGAATAAAAATTCATAGCTACTTAAATATATTAATAAATACATATATAATATAAAGAAAATTAATATCTAGAGTACGTTTATGTTTTAGTAATTTCATATCAATACTGCATTCTACTTGACCTAAGATTTTTCCTTCAAGTTTTTCTTAATCCTGCAAGGTATTGGATCTAACTTTTTTTCTTTTTTTTTCTTTTTTTTTCCGTACGACATATTGTGGAAGAGTCTGGAGGGTGGAGGAGGGAACCATCTGCTGTACTACCCTTTTCTTGTGCTGCTGCGATTAATTTTAGGCAAAGCGTTATCATTCGTGTTAAGGCTGGACCAACTCCCTGGGATCCTAAGGGCGATGTGAGCTGTGTACCTGTGTAACTCTCTGTCTCTGTCTGTCTGTCTGTCTGTCTGTCTGTCTGTCTGTCTGTCTCTCTGTCTGTCTGTCTGTCTGTCTGTCTCTCTCTCTCTCTCTCTCTCTCTCTCTCTCTCTCTCTCTCTCTCTCTCTCTCTCTCTCTCTCTCTCTCTCTCTCCTGCCCATCATAATTTCCTCTCCTCTCCCCTCTCATCTCACCTCCACACATTTACCTCCTCTCTCTCTCTCTCTCTCTCTCTCTCTCTCTCTCTCTCTCACCTATCAAATTTTGCTTCAATTAAATAATGTTGAGAGATAGAGAGTGAGATGAGATTAATAGAGGGAGAAGACGTGAGAAAATACTGGCGAGAGGAAATGAAGAGGGGAAGGGAAGGAAAGCGAGGACAGAGAAAATAAGAATGAGTATAAGAAGGATGGAAATAAAAGAGAATGGGCAGGAAGGGAGTGGGTGGGAAAGGTACTGGAAAAATGGGATGGAAACAAGAGGAAGAAAGAGGATGGAAAGTGGGGATGAAAGGATAAGACAGAAACAAAGAGAATGGACTAGACTCATGGAATGGATGGTGAAATAAGGATGTAGGGAGAGAAAGAGAGGGAACAAAGAAGTTGCAAGATAAGAGACTGCGAGAGAAGGGGTGAGGAAAGATGTATGGAAAGTGAAAGGATGGGGAAACAGGGAAGGGAAGAGAAGGGATGGTGAGAAACGATATGGGGAAAGAAGGGATCAGGAGAGAGGGGTGAGGGAGAGAAAGGATGTAGAAGGAAAAAGAAGGGAGAGAAAGGGAGAAGCGACAATGAATAGAGAGAGTAGGGGTGGAGAGAGAAGGTTCGGGGAGAGAAGGGATGGGGAGGAAAGGGAAGGGAAGGGAAGGGAAAGGGATTGGGAGAGAAAGGGTGAGAAGAGAAGAGGAAGCGTGAGAAGAGGTGGGGAGGAAAAACGAAGGGAGGGAATGGATGTGGAAAGAACAATAAGGATAAGGGATGGGCAGAGAGGGCTTGGGCAGAGGAGAGGGGAGAAAAGGGATGGAAAGAGAAAAGAAGAGAAGAAAGGGAAAATGGAGGAAGGGGAGGGCAGAGAAGGGAATGGGAGAGGAGGAGAAAGGTGACAAGAGGTTGGGAGGGAAAAGAAAGGGAAAGAATGGGTGGGGAAAGACGGGGAAGGGTGAGGAAGTGGGGAGAGATGGCATGGAGATACAGTATAAAAGAGGAAGAGCAATGAAAAAGAAAGAGGACTGAGGAAGGAAAGGATGGGATGGGAAGGAGGAAAATGACAGGAGGAGAAGGAATGAAGTAAAAAGCACGTAGATATTTTCTGCCATCGCTGGCCTCAGTATTAACAAGGCATATGGGCCAGATGGGGTCCCTTCTGTTGTCCTCAAGAACAGTGCTTCTACCTAGGTAAACTCTTTCGCCTTTGACTATCAACTTGTACCTTTTCAACTTGCTGGAAGTTTGCCATTATTCAGCCTGTCCCAAAGAAGGATTAATATTCCCATCCTTCAATCGCCCAATTGCTTTAACATCCTGAGCTTCGAAAGTTTTCCAGTCTATTCTTAACAAAAATTTAAAAGCATCTTTCCTATTAAAACCTTCTTTCTGATCGTCAGTATGGGTTCCGCCAGGGACACTGCACTGCTGATCATCTCACCTACCTTTCATGACTTGGGCGAAAGCTTTGCCATTGCACTTGACGTCTCAAAGGCTTTCGATCGAGCCTGGCATAAATCTTTAATTTCTAAAGTGTCCTTTTACGGTTTCTATTGTTTTATCTAGGCCTTCATCTCTAGCTTCCTTTCTGGTCGCTCTATATCTGCTGTTGTTGACGGCCACCATTGTTCTCCTAGGAGTATCGGTAGAGGTGTTCCTCAGGGCTCTGTCCTATCACCAGCTCTCTTCCATTCATTCATGAATGACCTAAGCTGTACATTTAACCCTACCCACGCATACGCTGATGACACCATCTTCACCTTTCCATTCACTTCCTGCAGCGTCCATCTCAGCAGTTACTTCAACAAACAAGGGATGAGGCTATGGCACACCTAATGTCTATCTTGGCTCATATCTCTGATTGGGTAAAAGTAATCTTGTTGTTTTTGGTGCATCAAAAACTCAGTTATTGCATCTTTCACAGGAATACCCTTTACTTTTCAACAATGTCCAGCTCAGTCGTGCATCATCTTCAAACAACACTTGGGGTTCCATTCTCTCGGGATTTATCTTGGAATGAACATATTACCTTTGTAAAATCTGCTTCCAAGAGATTAGTTATGCTAAGCCGACCGAGTCTTCTTTACCCCTACACAGTTGTCCACTTTATACATGGGTTTTATTCGCCTCTGTGCTGAGTACAACTCTAACGTGAGGGGAGGTTCCCCACATACAGCTCTTCTCAACAAGGTGGAATCAAAGCTATATCGTCTCATTAACTTTTCCCCTCTTACTGGCTCCCTTCAGCCTGTCTCTTCGCTGTACTGTTGCATCTTTATCTTTTTTCCATCTGTAGTTCAATGGTCACTGCTCCTCTGGACTGTTTGCTTGCATCCCTTCATCACTTTGGCAGGCGCGAAGCACCCGTCTAGTAACAAACTCTCATCCATTTTCTGTCCACCTCTCTAATGCAAGAGTTAACCGTTACTTCCAGTCCTTTTATGTATGCAACAGGTCAACTCTGGAACTGTCTCCCTTTGTCTGCATTTCCTACTGCCTATGATCTCCAGTCATTCAAAAGCCGTGTGTTCAGGCATCTCGAAATGAATGGATCTTGAATTTGGCTCTCTGTTATCTGGTTTTTATTTTTTCTTGGAGGGAACGGTTTGCGGGTTCCTGGCCTTTGGCTCCTTCCTTGCATAAAAAAATATACAAACAATACATACACATCATTTTTACGGCAAGGAGGCACGGCCTCAGTGATAATACTGAAGATCATGATACGCAAATTAGGTGAGTGCACTGGAGAAAAGAATATTGCAGGAGAAAGTTTTCTCGTATCTTGAAAACTTTCCGGCAATAAATCATACAAGAAATTGGTGAGAAGCACAGTCGTTTCAGAAAAGGGATTATTATTATAGGAAGAATAAGAGGTAGTAATGAATTGAAGCACCTGTCAATATAAGCTTAAGGTAAGACAAAATTATAGCAACTGAACATACCATATTGGAGTTTGTAAATATGCTGTATACGAATAAAAATACTGGTGTACACGTATCTCGCTCGTATCTATGCTGGTGAGTTGTCAGGTAATTAACACATCCATTACGAGAAGGAATGTAAGAAAATTTTCTGGAAGGAGGTTATGAGAGCAACACAGGGCGATAAAGAAGGTAGGAGGTGAGTGAAAGATAAAAATGGCAATTTGCTGGTGGAGAAGGGAGAAAGAGTGAGCAGATGGAAAGAACACACAGGAATTGTTAAACACAGAGAATGGGAGTAACGCTAGTCTAAGTGGGGGGAGGAGGGAGGTGAGAAGAGAGGAAGAGATCAATAGGATGTAATGAAGAAATTCAAAATGTGAAAAGCCCAACTGATGGAGTGTTTGGTGAAATGCAGAAACACAGGAGAGGGATAGTGGTAGAATGAAAATGGATGATGTGTAGATTGGCCTGGGAGGCAGGTAGAGTCTCAGTCAGGTATAATTATTCCCCTGTAAAAAGAACAAGGGAAAAAGAAGTGTGTGATCATCACAGGGAATTTTTGTCTTCTTAGTGTCACTGGAAAAGTACATGATACGATACTTATTGACAGAGTTAGGGAAATAACAGAGGACTTAGCTGGAGAATAACAGGAAGGATTCAGGAAAGGAAGAGTTTGTGTAGGTCAGATATTCATCCTAAGGTGCTTGGTGGAAAAGTTTCTAGAAAAGGAAATGACGTTGTATGCTGCCTTCAGGAATTGCAGAAAGCATATGACAGAGTGGAGAGAGAAGGAAAGTGGAAAATATTAAAATTATGGCGTAAATGGGAAGCTGTTGAATGCCGTGAAGAGTACGGTATGTATGAGGATCCTAGGGCTGCAGTGCGTGTGGAGGGTGAACTGAGTGCATTTTCCTAACTGAATGTTGGATTGAAACAGGGATGTGCTATGGCGCCATGGTTGTTCATTTAGTATATGGATGGAGTTATAAACGAGATACAAGGTAGGGTAGTGAATGGTGGAGCTGTCCTAATCAGAGAGGGCAGCATTTGGAACTTCCTGTTCTGTTGTTTGCTTATGATAGTGTATTGATAGGTGAAGACGAAGGATAACTGCAAGGCTTGGTGAATGGGTTTGGGGGAGCATGTGCGAATCGGAATCTAAAGGTGAATGTGGGGAAGAGTAAAATTGTGGTCTTCGAGAAACATGAAGTCTCTGAATGCACAGTGAGGCTGGAGAGGGAGGAAACAGAAAATGTGAGTGCTCTTAAGTATTTGGGTAGTTTGATGAGTAAGGATGGAAGTTTGGAGGATGAAGTGCTTGAAAGGGTACAGCAGGGAAGAATAGTTGCTGGTTCATTGAAAACAGTGATAAGAAATAGGGAGGCGAGCATGGAAGTAAAAAAGTCGCATGGCAGTACTGTGTTCACCACTGTAACGTGTGGAAGCAAAGCTTGTACCTTGTTGGAAGGACACAGGTCGAGAGTGAGAGCAGTGAAAATTAGTTCTCTGAAAGGATCAAGTGGAGTTACGCGGAGAGACAGGCTCACAAATGAGGAAGTAAAGGAGGGTTGTGGTGTGATAACAAGGGTTAGGAGAAATACACTGAGGTGGTTTGGCCGTGTGGAGAGGATGGAGAGTGAGAAACTAACTAGGAGAGTGTATATGAGTGAGGTGGAGGAGGGGAGAGGGAGGGAGAGACCAAGGATGAGATAGAGGGGTGGCGTAGAGAAATATAATGAGAGTGGGGAGTGTAAATTGGGGAGAGTGCGCGAAATGGCAGGGGCCAGGGCGACACAAAGGCGATTTGTCTGTGGCCATCCCTTATGTGATGAAGGCGTCTGGCTATAGATAGATGGACAGGCTACGAGATATCTCACCTAAGCCGACGAAAATTATCTGGTAGCAGCAAAGATGTAATAAATATCATCACCGGACAACCTGGATTGGAGGTTTTTCTAACCCCTTTTCCAAATGATGTGTTCCTCAAAGCAACATAAGAATATAATAAGGATAACGTCATCGCAATGAGGAAGTAAGTAGTTACTGACCCTAACCTAAACACTGTAACAAACAGCTGCTGTCGCTGTATGCCCAGTCACCCATGCGAATTATTTTCCTGCTTTATTTTGCGACGCACGGGTTGCTGTCATATGGCACAGGGCTGATAGATATGATAAAAGTGAGCTTTGTATGAACATCTGCTGTATGTATTATAGCACACTAATGGAACAAGTTTCATTGATATATTGTTCACTGTTCCGTTTAAAGCCGTACCCAGCTTAAGCGTGTATGTATGTCTTTAAATTTCAGGAATTATAGAAATGAAGTGAATAGTACATACATATTATGGAAACTGAAAAAAACATCAGGACACTCGCACCACATTTTTAAATAAACACTCATTTATGTTCTGTGTTCCCAAGGGAGGTGGAGGTCACAGAGCCTATTATCTTCAAATTATAAATATATATTGGTCATGAACATTAATGACCCTTGTGCAGGTGACAGCTATAACCCTGCGTTAACTATGTTCAACATCGAGTGGGAGGGTGGTGGAACCCCCCCCCCCCTCAAATTCAGGACGATGAAGTCAGGGGCACTGGGGCAGCTGAGCCAGAATCAGTTTTCCTTTCTTTCTTGCTTTAGAGGCCTCAGTTGTGCACCGATTTTGACGATTAAAGTGCCATATTAATCCTCACAAGTTGATGATGAGTCCTTGTCATGTTGCAAGACACACTCAGGTCAGCCCCAAGGCACCAGTGACCACCAAAATTTTAAAGCCATAGAGCAAACTTTTTTATTTACAGGAGGATGGTCATAAAACTGGTCTCATTGGATAGGGTGTACAAAATGCAGTCATTTATATTATCAATACAGCATTGATAAGTCTATTGGAAATTGGTAAATTGCTTAAATATATAAATAAATAAATAAATACGAGTCTATATCGCTACATCATTAGACTGTGAAAGGTAGGAAGGGAGGCACGTAGACAGTAATGTAGGTAGTAAGTAGCAGGTAGGCAGGGATGTAGGTAGTAGGGAGAAGGTAGGCAGTAATGTAGGTAGTAGGGAGTAGGTAGGCAGTAATGTAGGGAGTAGGTAGGAAGGGATGTAGGTAGTAGGGAGTAGGTAGGATGTAATGTAGGTAGTAGTAATGTGAAGAGCAGACTGTAGCATCAGTCGAGAGGGGCAGTACTTCCAAGGTGGATGGAAGGCTGAAGACAGGGAGAGCTGGAGCTCCCGTTTCATCAGCCCTCGGGACTAGTTCCTGACCATCCCCCTTTGCTGAAATTTTTCAGAGTTTCAGCAACACAGAGAGTAGGCTAGCATGCTCTTCAATACAAGTTTCTCCAACTGTCAACACCAAACTACATGCACATTACACACTACAATTCCTTTTCAAAATTAAAAAGAAAAATGCACACATCAACCATGCCTCGGAGTCCCCATGGGGGGGGGGACCATAAATGCCCCCACCATCCGCCCCTCTCCCGGTGACGACTCAACGAGCTGCCTGGAACCACTGTCTGACTCACTTCTTCATTCCTGCAACATTCGCTGCCATTCCGCTAACTTTCTCTCTGTTGAACACCACCTCTCCTCCTCTAAACCTCACCTTTTCTTCTTAACTACTGAGACTCATTTGTCTGAGGCAACTGACAGCAAACCCTTTTCTGTATACTCCTACTTTCTCTATACTAATTTCAGTCAAAGGTGGTTGTTGTGTATATGTACGCAACGACTTGATATCGTGTTCCTGAACTTGATTCTTCTGAATTCTCTACTCTCTGGCTTCAGCTCTCCTGTCATTCTCTGACTAAAAATATATGCACTGTTACATATCCCGTAATTCTACTGACTATCAAAAATTCTTCGACTATCTTACTTCTATGATGGAACACATTCTAACCATTTCTCCTTTCTCTGAAATCTCCATTCTAGGAGATTTCAATGTTCACCACCTCCTTTGGCTTTCCTCTCCCTTCACTGATCCACCTGGTGAACAAGCCAACATTTTTTCTATCCTTAATGACCTAGAGCAGCTTGTTCAGCACCCTACCCATATCCCTGACCACCTTGGAGAGAGCTCCAACATACTTGACCTCTTCCTTACAACTAATCCTTCTGCTTATGCTGTTAATCTTTCCTCTCCGTTGGGCTCCTCCAATCACAACCTTATTACTTTAACCCATCCTATCTCTCCGGTGCGGCCTGTGGACCCTCCAAAGAAACGGCGACTGTGGCACTTTGGAGCTGTGGACTGGGAAGCCCTCAGGCAGTACTTCTTTGATTTTCCCTGGAATGATTATTGCTTCCATGGCCGGGAGCCATTTGAGTGTGCCTTGCGCATTATGGATGTTATTCTCTCGGGCATGGAAGCATACATTTCGTTCTCATAATCCTTCGACTAGTGCAAGAAAGCCTTGGTTTAATCACTCTCGTTCTAATGCTCTCTGCAACAAGGAGAGGGCCTATACAAGGTGCCAGAGCCAACCCATCCCTGAATCATATCTTTTTTATGGTTCTGCCCAGAATCATGCTAAGTCTGTTCTTCGTTCTGTTAAAAATAATTTCATCCGTACTAAATGCTTTCAACTCTTGACTCTAATTCTTCCCACTCCTTCTAGCATCTTGCCAAAAACCTATCTACATCATCCTTCCCTCCTCTATTCTACTCTGATGGCTCTTTAGCTATTTCTTCTACTGATAAAGCAGATCTCTTCGCACAGACTTTCTCCTCCAATTCCACTTTAGACGATTCCGGTGCTGCTCCTCCACCACTTTCCCTTTCCAACTTCCTCATGGCTGACATTAAAATTTCTTCAGCTGATGTATTTTCCGCCATCATTGGCCTCAATACTATCAGAGCATATGGGCCTGATGGGGTCCCTCCTATTGTCCTCAAGAACTGTGCTTCTGTGCTTGCACCCTGCCTAGGTAAACTCTTTCGCCTTTGTCTATCAACTTGTACCTTTCCTTCTTGCTGGAAGTTTGCTCTCATTCAGCCAGTCCCAAAGAAAGGTGACCATTCCCAGCCCCCTAGCTATCGTTCAATTGCTTTCACATACTGTGTCTCAAAAGTTTTGGAGTCTATTCTTAACAGAAGAATTTTCAAAGGATCTTTCCTATCACAACTTTCTTTCTGATCATCAGTATGAGTTCCGTCAGGAACGCTTCACTAGCGATCTTCTCACATACCTTACAGACTCCAGGTCATCCTCCTTTCGGGACTTTGGCGAAAGCTTTGCCATTGCACTTGACATCTCAAAGGCTTTCGATTGAGTCTGGCATAAATCTCTAATATCCAAACTGCCCTCTTACAGTTTCTGTCCTTCTATCTGTGCCTTCGTCTATAGCTTCCTTTCTGGTCGTTCTATAGCCGCTGTTGTAGACGGCCATCGTTCTTCTCGATCTATCAACAGTGGTGTTCCTCAGGGGTCTGTCCTATCACCAGCTCTCTTCCTGTCATTCATATATTGACCTAAGTTGCACATCTAACCCTATTTACTTGTACACTGATGATTCCACCCTTCACCTTTCCATTTGGTTCCCGCAACGTTCATCTCAGCAGTTACTTCAACAAACAAGGGATGAGGCTATGGCACACTTAATGTCTGACTTGGCTCGTATCTCTGGGGTAAAAAAAAATCTTGTTTTTAATGCATCAAAGTCAGTTTTTACACCTATCAACCTGACAAAATCATCCACAGGAGTACCCACTAATGTTTAATAATATCCAGCTCAATCCTACATCATCCTTGAACATGCTTGAGGTTTCATTAACTCGGGACTTATCTTGGAAAGATCATATTGAATCTCTTGTAAAATCTGCTTCCAAGAGAATAGGTGTGCTAAGCCGACTCAGTTCCTTCTTTACCCCTGCACAGTTGTTGACTTTACGGTATACACGGGTTTTATTCGCCCCTGTGTAGAGTACAACTCTCATGTGTGGGGTGGCTCCCCATACACAGCTCTTCTCACTAGCGTGGAGTCAAAGGCTTTTCATCTCATTAACTCTGCTCCTCTTACTGGTTCCCTTCAACCTCTGTCTCTTCGTCGCACTGTTGCATCTTTGTCTCTTTTCTGTGGCTACTTCAATGGTAACTGATCCTCTGAACTGTCTGCTTGCACCCCCCCACCTCTACGACGGGCGCGTAGCACCCTCTAGCAACAAACTCTCATCCCTTTTCTGTCCAACTCTCTAATGTAAGAGTTAACCGTTACTCCCAGTCCGTCATTTTTGCAACAGGTGAACTCTGGAACTGTCTTCCTCTGTCTGTATTTCCTACTTCCTATGATCTCCAGTCTTTCAAATGCAGTGTGTCCAGGCATCTCGGAATGAACGGATCTTGAATTCGGCTCTCTTTTGTATTGTTTTTGTTTTTTTTCTTGGAAGGAACTGTTAGCGGGCTCCTAGCCTTTGGTTCTTTCTTCCGCGCATAAAAAAAAGGGGGAATAGATAGGTAGTGATGTAGGTAGTAAGGAGTAGGTAGGCAGGGATGTTGGTAGTAGGGAATGGGTTGGCAGGGATATAGGTAGTAGGAAGTAGGTAGGAGGGTAATCAAGGAGGCAGGCAGGAAGAAGCTAAGTAGGAAGGAAGGCATGCAGGAAAGTGGGTAGACAGTGATGAAGATAGAGAGGGAGGTAGGGAAGTAGGTAGGTAGTTAGATGGGCAGATGGGTAGATAGGATGGTAGGCAGGGAGGAAGGTAGAAAATAAAGTAGGTGGAGAGGAAGGCTGTGAGGTTGGTTGGATCACTATCTATATTCCTAGGCTGCTTCCCACAAAGAAAAGGAGGTAGCCGAGACAGGACGACACACTCCCAATTTACTCATCCAGACACACACATTGGGTGGGTAGTAAGTAATAAGTGGGCAGACTGTACAATGGACATACAGATATCAGGAGGCCAACTGGACCATAAGGAGTCATCTATTTGAAGAAAAAAAGTCAGTTTCTGTTAAGATCTAAATAACATGTTTGAGAAAGGGACAGAAAGATACAAGGCTCTCCCCCACCTACCGCACCATCCTACAAAATATGGGGGACAGGAAAAAGGGAGGTAGCTAGGGAGGTAAGTAGAAGAGGGGTAAGCAGAAAGGTAAGTAGACAGGGAGGTAAGAAAGTAGGTACGTAGGAAGGTAGGCTGGGAGACAGGTAGGGAGATAGGAGAGAAGGTGGCCAGAGGTACGGTAGGTGGGAAGGTAAGTAAACTGGGAGGGAAAGGGGTAAAAAAACAACAGGAAATGCAAATTACTTCTTGATATACAAAGAAATGTAACTTTTTCCCCTGACTACGTCCCGGTTACATGATATAACAGGGTGGTTGCAACACCTGAGATCAGCACATAACAAAGCATCCACAGCACACGGCAAGGATCATAACAGATTTCAGATCCAAGGGCGGCAGTACGCAGGTATACATCTCTGCGTTCCCTAGCACTTTATTATGTCTTAAACTATTTATCTATCTGTCTATCTATTGCTAGACGCTTTAAATCTCGTAAAGGGTGGCCACAAACCAATCGCCTCCACATCGCGCTGTCCCCCGCCATTTCTCTGCCCTCCCCCCAGCTCACACCCCCTTCTCTCAAATACCGCTCCACTCCATCCCCCCATCTCATCATCGGCCTCCCCCTCTCTCTCCCATCCTCCACCTCACCCACATACACTTTCCTCGTAAGTCTCTTTCTCCATCCTCTCCACATGGCCAAACCACCTCAGTGTATTTCTCCTAACGCTTTCTGTCATATCCACATCCACACCACAACGCTCCTTCACTCCCTCATTTGTCAGTCTCTCTCTCTCTCCACGTAATGCCACGTGCTCCTCTATGATAACTCATTTCCACTGCACTCACTCTTGACTTGTGTCCTTCCAACGAGACCCAAGCTTCAATTTCATGTTAGAATTGGTATCACAGTACTATCATGCAACGACATTTTTGCTTCCATGCTCACTTCAGTATTTCTTATCACTTCTTTCAAAGAACCAGCAACCTATCTTCCTTGTTGTACCCTTTCAAGCACTTCATCCTTATATTGGTTATTTGTCTTAATGGCTCCTGTGCAGGTGACAAGCATACTGTAAATGTATATTAATAAAGCTCATCGAACTTCATTGTTCCTTGGTTACCGTTTCTCATTTCAGTCAGACAACTACCACAATATTTTATGCAACTCTCATGAATCTCTGGTAGTGTAGGGGTTATTGAAGGCAATGTCTGACCTCTCTGATTCTAAAAATCTCACCACATTCAAGTAAAATCGTCTGAAGATAACAAGAATTAAATTAAAAAACTGCATCCACGGACTGGAGTGGTTAACACTATAGTTTGGTGTACTGAGGTAGGTCTTATTTTTAAGTTTTACACCATCCTTCTTTGACAAACTAATCGAGAATGTGTTGTCTTTCTCCTCAACAAAAGTCTACCCTTTAATAAGAAAAACAAACTAAATAAGTTTTCCTTTTTTTTTCTTCGTTACCACTAGCCACAAAGTTAATGTTACCATGGCAATTGGTCCTCGAAGTTATGTGTCGAAGAGATATAATTAAACTGGTTACCCTTCTCTGAACTTATTCCAGAAAGGCAACATCTTTATTAATATCACAAAATACGTATGCCCAAATTAAAGAGTACTGTTTAACAAACACATACAGACTGATATACTGCAATCACAGGATCCGCCAAAATACTGACACTCTACTCACATTTATCCGAGTGTCGGTAGGCATTACGTAGGGATGGCTCCGCGGCACCCATAAGCCTTAATAAATGTAATCTACCGTATCTCTCAAACACGGAGGTATTATTATTATTATTATTATTATTATTTTACGCATCGAACCATAATCCTCATTTTTGTCTATACGTGAAACATCTCCAAAAGCAGCTAAAACATAACGCTAACACATTATAACAGCCAACAAAAATCCTAATTTCTTCATATGATTCTTCTTCCTCTCCTTTTGCTTTATCATCATCATCATCGTCGTCGTCGTCATCTTCTTTTCTTTGACCCCTGTAGCTCTAAAATGGCAAAACTGATCACTTTTTTTTTTTTTTTTCACAGAGGGGTTTCATTCTCTGCCGGGTCGGAAGCACGGTAGATATTGGCCAAAGAATATCATAGATAATCGATCATGAATAAGTCAGTTTTTACAGTTTTGATCCGATTAAGAGAAAACTTGATTGAAGGGCAGCGAGGGAGCAAAGGGTGGAGAGTTTCAGTTTTGAAAACAGTCGATTTAAATTTAAGGACACAGGACAGTGTCAAGTTTTTGATGATATTAACTCAAAAGTTCTTTTTTTCTCTCATTAGGTGGAAAGACTCAGGGTCAGCCTATGATTAACCTGTTCAGTTTTGAGAGCAGTAGGACAAAGGTCGAGGTCTCAGGGCAAGGTCAACTTGAGCACTTTTAATCCAGTTTGACCAAAATTAATGGCGGGGTTCATGGCCATACAAAGATGAAGGATTGCAAGTCTGAGAACAATCAGTCAAAGGTTTCAGTCACAGAACTAGGTCAAAAGTTTTATTATAGACCGATCGCAATGCGTGAGAGCTTAGCTCTCTCAGAGATCCTTGTTATTTTCCCCAGAAATTTTCTTCAACTCGAGACTTTTCTAACTGGAGCGGGTTAATTAGAGCCTTCATTTATCTCCTCTGCTACATCGTCGCTCCTAAATTGGAAAAGTTTAAAAATCATTCGGAGTTTTCTTAGAGTTTTTTTTTTTTTTTTTTTTAAACGGTACAAACAAGTAGAAAAACATTTAATGAAATATATAAAGATGTAGGGATGGCAACGCGCCAAAAACTATCGGAAGAAGGTCAAGGAAGTAAATGACATGCCGTCCTATTCGAACATTTTTTAAATACTCCAAGAAGTGCCAGTGTGGTGAAGCATAAATGCACCCAAAAGGTTTCATGATAATGGTACTACTACTAACCATCCATGCTGCACACAAAGTACGCCATTAAAAAAAAAAAAATGTAGGGATGGGATTACATGTCATTTTACTGTCCCGACCAAGTGTAAACAGGTTTTAGCACAATGTCATTCCTACATTTTCATACGTTAATAATATATATTTTTTTGTACTTACGCTGTTACGGCAGCAGTGTGTGTGTGTGTGTGTGTGTATATGTGTGTGTGTGTGTGTGTGTGTGTGTGTGTGTGTGTGTGTGTGTGTGTGTGTGTAAAAACGCAAGTCATTGTGTTTGGGAAAGTGGGTGGGGAGGGCGAGCACTGTGTGGTCAGTGAACGAGAAGGGGCAAGTGAGTGAATGGGCAGGGTGGGGTGGATTGGTGGGTTGGTAAGGTGAAGTGGTCGGGTGGGTTTGGCATGTGGGTGGGTTGAACTGATTGAAGTGGGTTGAATGGATGGATATGTGGCTTCCCTTAGGACAAGCCAAGAGACGGGTGAGTGGGTTGGTACATGGGTGGGTGGCTGGATGAGGGAAATGGGTCCACTGGAGAACAGGTCTATGGGATATGGTCCATGGTTGGAATAGGTCCATTTGGTGAAATGGGTCCGTGGTTGATAGGTCCTTAGGGGAAATGAGACCAAGTGAAAACATGGCTGTGGTGGAAAGGAAACTTCCATTGAGAGAATGGGTCCACGTGAGAAAATAGGCTCATGTGAAAAAAGAGACTCATGTGGGATCTAATGTATCCTAATGGGTAGAAAACAGGTGCATAGAAAAAAGGTCCATTGAATAAACAGGTCCACAAAGAGAAAAATGCATCAATAGGGAAAATAGTTCTATGGTGAACAAAGGTAGCCTAATCTGAGGGAATATGACCTGATAGTTTCATGGAGGGAAATAGGTCCATGGAGTGAAAATAGGTCTATGGGAAAACAGGTCCTTTGGGAAATAGATCCACTGGGAAAATAGGACCATAGTGAAAAATAGGCCTATGGGGTAGACAAGGTCCAATGCAGAAATGGGCCCGTAGGAGGAAGTAAGTTCACGAGGGAAAATCGGTCTGTTGGGGAAATTAGTTCCATGGAGGGTAACAGATTCAAAGAAGAAGTAGATCCACAAGAAAAACTGGGTCAAAGGAGAAAAATGGTCCATGGAGGTAAAATAGGTCAGTGGGATGAAATGAGATTATGGGGGAAAATTGGTGGGTGGGGAGATGACACCCACAGGGAAAGATGGAAATGGGATGCGCTGGTTGCTCTTCATGTTTTCGCATTTCAGTCGTCTTTAAGAGCGTTATGACCCACCAATGAGGTCTGGGTGTTCCAAAACCGCACCTATTGAAGGTTATCTTATCCTAGATATGTTATAAGTATAAAATCATTTTTCCTTTTCACCCATTTACATTCATGTTTATTTTCTCAATTAATCTCATCATCATTATCCAGACCCTATATACCACTCATACCTGGAGTTGGGTTGCTGGAGAGGGATTGCTTCAAGTGGTGACACTTACATACCCAGGCATCTCCACTGCCTAATTATACAAAAGTATCTCAACTCCATCCATGTCCCCCAAACGGACGATGGTGGACTGAAGAAAAATGGCAAATTTAGCCAGCAGTCCACTGGGTTCCCATTCAGTTGAGCCAAAGTTCACAACAAAAGCATCATGGAGTAGAAGGAACCCATGATGGGAAAAAGAAAATAAAAATGCAGGAGAACCATCAACAGCGTTTTCAGCGAAGTGGACCGTACATCCACTGACTCATTATATTTCCAAAATGCACGGCTCTACTTCACAGGTGAAAGCGACATGCACAAAATGTGCTTCATAAGCCTGAAAGACAAAGGACGTTTGTCGACGTCCTATTTAAGCAATGTTCATTTCAATAGGCTACTTGCTTCATCCATTCACTCCGATTCTTTGTAAGCCCATTTCCTTAATGAACTTTTATACTCGTACCTCATTTTATTCTCACATTTCATCATCCACTAACCTACATCTTGGGTTCTACTCCTGCTCCTACTCTTAACCCGCCGCGTGCCGGCTATTTTTAGTCCTTTGGGTCACCCCAGTGCTGGCCATTTTTCGACCTTTTCCTTTTTGGCTAAAATGATAGATTTTGATGTGGAAACAACAAAATCACCATTAAAATGCTGACCGAGTCTCGGAAATGGGTTTTATTCAGTCTGGTATACTTGTATACAGGTATAGTTGCTCTCTCATGCTCACTACGTACATGAGATAAAGCCGTTTCCTATGTAAGGTATACTCTTATGGTGGGAAGGTATAGCAATGTTCAGTACACTTTTCTGATTACTTATTACTTCAGTATCTATCACAATTTGCATGTCTTTCTCACTGTGAATGCATTATCCTACACTTACTTGAAGATAGGTACAACCTGACTTCATTACATACTGTCCTGGCACTTACAAGAAGGTTTTTATAACTTGACTTCACTAAATAGTCCTTACACTTACAAGAAATATTTACAACTTACACTTACATGAAAATATTTACAAAATGCCTTCACTATGTACAGCACTGGGTGAGGCACACAGGCAGAGTGAGGCAAAGCGAGCGTGAGGGGGGAAGCGAGTGAGTGTATGGCCTTGACAGCCTGGGGGATGGTAGAGGAACAGTTACCTTACATGCCTGCCAATTTTTATCCGCAAATCTTGAAAAATGCGGTCACAGTGAAGTTTTTATTTTAGACCGTTTTAAAATGGCACTGGCACTGGCCGTTATATCAGATCGTTTTAAAATGGCACTGGCATGCGGCGGGTTAAATTCAATATCATATTTGTTTTTCATTACTTAGTTTTATTCTGATTTCCCTTTGTGACCTTTTCACTTAAGCAAGATGTGTTCTTTCCTTTGATAGATAGAATTCTTACATTGTATACTTCGCAAATGTGCATTCCTCATCATCTCTAGCCACATACATGCTTTAATAGTCTCACTGCCACCGTTCTCTCATTTGAGTGACGATGCTTTCGACACTAAATTCTCACATCTATAAGTTAATCCCTTCATGGTCACCATTTTATTCCAACAAACGCAAGCCAAATTTGTTCAGCTGAGAGTGAGCATAGGAGCTAGAGAATGTTATCTTGTAACCATTAACCTATTCACTGTAAAGAAAACTCTAGTATTAATAAAACCATCACCCAGTCCTCTTACAGCTTCTTTACTGATATCTTCATACTGTACCCAAGCATCCATAATAAACCTAATAAAGCAAAAGGGAAAATTTCAGGATGATAATCGCTGTTCACATATATTCTGAAATACTGCTTAACCCCTTGAATCTTGTGACATATTTCTTAGTTTAATCTTGCTGTTACTATTTTTCACACCACATAGGAAAGTCCCCCGGTAGTGAAGGGGGTTAATGAAGGCTATGTATAGCCTCTCCAATTGGGAGTCTCTCGTAAGTTAAATATAATCATCTGCAGTTAACAAAAGAAATGCCAAAAATTACGTCACTTGATTCCCGGAGGATTGGAAGTCAGGTATAATTATTCCCTTGTACAAAGGAAAAGGGGAAAAAGAAGTGTGTGGTAATCATAGGAGCATTTGTCTTCTTAGTATAATAGGAAAAGTGTATGGTAGGATACTTATTGACAGAGTTAGAGAAAGAACAGAGAAATTAGTTGGAGAAGAACAGGGAGGCTTTAGGAAGGGAAGAGGTTGTGTAGATCAGATATTCATTCTTAGATCTTTAGTGGAAAAGTTTCTAGAGAAGGGAAAGAAGTTGTATGCGGCTTTCATGGATTTGGAGAAAGCATATGACAGGGTGGATAGACAAGGATTGTGGAAAGTGTTAAGAATACATGGAGTAGATGGGAAGTTGTTGAATGCTGTGAAGAGTATGTACGATGGTGCGAACGCTGCAGTGCGTGTGGATGGTGAACTAAGTGAATTTTTCTCTTTGAAAGTTGGTTTGAAACAGGGATGTGTCATGTCTCCATGGTTGTTCAATCTGTACATGGATGGGGTAATAAAAGAGGTACAAGGTAGGGTAGTGGATGTTGGAGTGGCCCTGGTGAGAGAGGATAGTGTTTGGAAACTCCCTGTACTGTTGTTTGCAGATGATACTGTGTTGTTGAGTGAAGACGAAGGGGAGCTTCAAGGCTTGGTGGATGAGTTTGAGAGTGTGTAAGAAACGGAATCTAAAGGTGAATGTAGGGAAGAGTAAAGTGATGGTCTTTGAGAGATGTGAAGTTAGTGAATGTACAGCGAGGTTGGATGGTGAGGAATTGGAAAATGTGAGTACGTTTAAGTACTTGGGTAGTGTGATGAGTAAGGATGGAGGTTTGGAGGGTGAAGTGCTTGAAAGGGTACAGCAGGGAAGAAAGGTTGCTGGTTCTTTGTAAGCAGTGATAAGAAACAGGGAAGTGAGCATGGAAGTGAGAAAGTTACTACATGACAGTATTGTGATACCAACTCTAACGTATGGAAGTGAAGCTTGGACATTGTTGGAAGGACACAAGTCAAGAGTGAGAGCAGTGGAAATGAGTTATTTAAAAGAAGTCCGTGGAGTCACGTGGAGAGACAGGCTGACGAATGAGGATATAAAGGAGTGTTGTGGTGTTGATGTGGATGTGATAGGAAGTGTTATGAGGAACACACTGAGGTGGTTTGGCCATGTGGAGAGGATGGAGGGTGAAAGACTGACGAAGAGAGTGTATGTGAGTGAGATGGAGGGGGGAAGAGGGAGGGGGAGGCCGAGGATGAGATGGAGGGATGGGGTGGAGAGGTATATGAGAGAGGAGTGTGTGAGTTGGGAGCAGGGCAGTGAAATGGCGAGGGACAGGGCGACTTGGAGGCGATTTGTTTGTGGCCACCCCAAACGGGATTGAGGCGTCTGGTAATAGATAGATAGATTCGAGGGGTAAACGACAAGTACTTTTTTATTATAAGCATCTGCACAACGTCAATTCAGTATTTCTGTTGTTAAAAGTTATTGCAATACCTTTGTGTTTAAGCTTCGCCGTACTTACTCATGTGGCATCATGAAGAATTATGCATTTGAACAACGCAACATTTTGCCTCCAGTATCATCCAGGCTTCATTTCATCCCAGCATCTATTTTTTTTTTTTTTCCGTTTGTTTGATTTTAACCCTTTCTGTCCGATAACGTTTTCTTTATACAACTCTTGCCGGTACGGGACACTTATGTTTGTCTGGAGGGGATAAATATGCACTTAACTCCTTCGCTACTACATAATTATGTTTCCCTAGTTGAATAAAATGGTCTTGAGATCACACAAATAATATTTAAAGATGCATGCTTTGGTTGAAGGGGTTAAATCCACTCCCACTCTGAGTCCTTTTACACACACACACACACACACACAAACACACACACACACACACACACACACACACACATACACATGCAAAGTGCTCATGTGAATGGTATGGGGTACTACACACACACAATTTTTCTGTCCATGAGGCCACTACGCTGATCTTGCATAGTTGTCAGTCTGTAAACGACTGTTTCTCGGTCACATTTTTAAATTATCATGTACAGTTCGTATTTTTTGTATTAATTCGATTTCAGTCACAAAGTAAATAGTCTGTTACCTGTGGTCCAGCAGTCATTGCATATGCCAACAGACGGTGCACGCGTCCTCACATTTCGCAGATGGACATTAATGCCGAACCGCCAAATGCAACATATGCTAGGACTACTTGTAATATAGCCAGGTGTGTTTTAATACAAGTAGGTAAGTCTACTGAAAGATCATTCAAAATGTTTCCATGAATTTATAGTCTTGAAACTGTCCTCAGCCCCTGCAGAAATCGACTGGGTTAGTGTAATTTCGTTAGTCCACTCCTCTAATGCAAGATCTTCACAGCATAAACAGATTGATATGAAAGCTTACAAAAATACTCTTCCATCTATTGACGCCACAAGCTTTCAAAAGCACTCTTTGAAGACAAATGTTGGCATGAAACTTTTACATCTCCATTCACTTAAAGTATGTAACTTTAGAGATAATAACAAAATTAAAAGCCAAAGCATTCGCCCACAAATGCGTATCACCCGCCATCACTAAAAACTAGATCAGTAATCCTCTGGCAATTGGAGGCATATCGTCACAGCTTTGCCAAAATCGAAAAAAGTCTTAGAGTTTCGCCCACCACATTCCTCTGTCTCTTTGTGGTCCTGTAAAAAAAAAAAAAAAAAAAAAAAAAAGTAATCCTCTGATAATCAGAGGCATATCATCGCAGCATCGCCAAAAATAATTTACCAACAAGCCACATAGGCTATCCTGAGATACTGCCCACAAAATTTGGATACAATTTGCCCTCTTGATTTTGAGATATATTGGGAACAGATACACAGACACACTCAGATGCAGTCAATAAAATTATCGCCTTGTTAGGTAGGCGATAATTAGGCTTAGATTGGTGATAAACAGTTGGCATTGTATTCATCAGAATGGTGATGAAAATAAAGTTAATCACTCTAGTATAATGACGTCTTTTAGGCGTTACTCTTCCTACTTCCAGATTATTTTATTCAACTCAGGAAAGTCTTTTCGCATTGAGGGGTGACAGAAGATGTTGTTCAACAAGGCTAGTTCGAAAAGTCTTTCCTAGGGTGAAAAAAATCGTCTGGGCAAGAAAAAACTACAAAAAGAAAAAAAAAATCACCTTATTCAGTGAAGTAAGTGGACAAAGGCCAGCTCGTTCAATGAAAACCCGTCCACCCTTCAGTCTGAGGTCGTCTTTTATATTTCATTCTTGCTGCTATGAGACAATTTTGTTACTATCAAAGGAGCATTGTAGTAGTGACGGAGTTCATGAAGACTTTGTCTAAACCAAGGAAGTATGTACACCTTGGCCTGCGAGCCATGTGCAGCCCTCAGTCTTGTAGTTCTGTTGCGGCCCTCAATTTCGTCATGTCATCAAGATGAAAATAAAGTGAAGTGTTAATAGGCAAAACCATCTTTCACTAATTTCAATCCGTTTGCAATCATTATAGCTTTTAACAGTAGTACTGAAAAGCTTTATTGTCTTGGATAAATGGTACATAGCCATTTTCCATTACCGGCAGTCCTTTTTCGTGCAGCAGATGGTGCTACGCAGCTATACAAGTTATCACTAGGTCACTGACACCCACCATCCTTACCTAGTACACGCCACGACTGTAGTATTCCAGGCTGGCGCATGGGTACTACCAAGGATGTTTTTATAATACGTCCATGGGTCTTATGAAAGATCAGTTATAACCAACAAAATCCAAATGCCCTAAGTGTTTCTTATCCCAGGTGGGGATCAGTATCGTATTCTTTCAATCGGCAGTTCATCATTTTATCATTTGACCACCCCCTCCCTCCCGTGAAGCTTCTACTCGTATTTACAAATGCCATCAAAATATTTACTTTTTGACAGATTTACTGCATTGCCGTAAGAGGCATAGCTCCTCCAGTCCGATGATATATTTCATATTTTATTCTTGCTAGCCCCAAAGATCTTATTCAACTAATGAGAGGCACTGTATACCTGAGTAAGTAAATATCGCCTTCATTAACACCTTCACTACCAAGGAGCTCTACTTAGATGAATAATATTGCCTGGTTGCAGTAAGAATAAACTACAAAAGTACCTTAATACACGTTATCAACAGTGGTTGTAGGAGTAGTAGTAGTAGTAACAGCAGCAGTAGTAGTAGTAGTAGTAGTAACGGTAGTAGCAGTGGTAAGAGAGAGAGAGAGAGAGAGAGAGAGAGAGAGAGAGAGAGAGAGAGAGAGAGAGAGAGAGAGAGAGAGTTGGTGGTCAAGTAGACGAATACCGCTCGAAAGAAAACTAAATGTATCATAAAGACACCCCAAATGATGCCGTCACACGTCGTGAATGAGAAAACCCTAGTATGTGTTCAGCATGGTCACTGAGTATTAGTACCCAAGTGGTGACATTCGGTGTGCTAACCATATCAGCTGGACCTCAGGAACGAACTGTGTAGTAGTTTAGGCCCAGAACTAAGTCGGATACATGAAAAAGGCAGGTTGGAGACAAAAAGTAGAAAAGAGAAATATGTTTATAAGTAAAAGATAGAGCAAAAAAGTTAGTTAAAACAAAGATCAATAATTAAAATGAATAGCAAACTGAAGGAAGACGCGGAAAATATAATAGTATGAGGTAAGAAACAGAAACGAGGAATTAAAAAGAAAGCGGGGAGGAAACGTAAGATGCAAAACAGAAATAAAAGTTCGAATGAGAGAGAATTATATACTAGTAATTAAGAAAAGACATAAAGTTCAAATTCGAAAAGACACAGTGAAGACAAAGAAAGAAGACGTAGTAAGGAAATAAAGACATTAAATGGAGGGAAGAAAGGCGGAAGAGGTGAGAAATGAGAGGGATGGTGATGGGAGAGGGGAAAGGGTGAGGGGAAAGGGGTGACAAAGCAAAGTGGAAAGGCGAGTTTGTTGTTTCAGCCACCGAGGGATAAGGGAAGGGGAAAGTGAGAGAGGAAATGAGTGAAAATGGTGGATAAAATAGGTAGGATGGAGAGAGAGAGAGAGAGAGAGAGAGAGAGAGAGAGAGAGAGAGAGAGACGGGGGGGGGGGTAGGGAACGAAAGAGATGAAGGATAAGAGATAAGTGCAAGTGGAAGAACAGTCATGAGAGAGAGAGAGAGAGAGAGAGAGAGAGAGAGGGAGGAAGGGAGCGAAAGAGATGAAGGATAAGAGATAAGTGCAAATGGGAGAAGACAGACATGAGGAAGGGAGGAAGGAATGATGGATAGCAACACATGATAAGAGTATAACATGCAGTAGTGTGAGAAGTGACTGTGTGGTGCAGAAGTGTGAGGTATGGTACTGTGTGGTGTGGAAGTGTATGGTTTGGCAGTCTGAAAATCTATGCGAAGTGTGGCAGTGTGAGATGTGGCAGTGTGTGGTGTAGAAGTGTGTAGTGTGGAAGTGTATGGTGTGGCAGTCCGAAAATCTATGTGAAGTGTGGCAGTGTGAGGTATGGCAATGTGAAGTGTGGCAGTGAGGGGTATGCTGGTGTGAGGCGTAAGAGTACAAAGTGTATGCGAGGTGTGGAGTTGCGAGGTGTGGAAGTTTGAGGAAGTTTGAGGTATCGCAGAGTGAAGTGTGATGGTGTAAGGTGTTGTGGTATGTGTGTGTGGTTTGGCATTATCAGATGTAGCGGTGAGAGGTGTGGTGACGTGAGGTGTGGTGGTGTGTGGTGTGGTGGCATGAGGTGTGGTGATGTAAGATGTGGCGGTGTGAGTTGTGGTGTGATGGTGTGAAGTATGGTGGGTGTGGTGGTGTGAGGTGTGGTAGTGTGAGGGGTGGTGGTGTGAGGTGTAGTGGTGCGAGGCGTGGTGGTGTGAGGCGTTGTAGTGTGAGGTGTGTTGTGTGAGGTGTGGTGGAGTGAAGCATGGCAGAGTAAGGTATGGTGGTATGAGGTGTGGTGGTGCGAGGTGTGGTGGTGTGCAGTGTGGTGGTGAGATTTGGTGGGGTGAAGTATGGCGGTTTAAGTTGTGGTGGTATGAGGTGTGGTGGTGAGGTGCGGTAGTGTGAGGTAGGGTGGTGTAAAGTGTGGTGGTGTGAGGTGTGGTGGTGTGAGGCGTGGCGGTGTGAGGTGTGGTAGTGTGAGGTATGACGGTGTGAGTTGTGGTGGTGTGAGTAGTGGTGGTGAGAGCTGTGGTCGAGTTATGAGTAGTGGTGTGAGCTGTGATGATGTTAGGTGTGGCGGTGTGAAGTGTGGCCGTGTTAGGTGTGGTGTGAGTCGTGGCGGTTTGACGTGTGGTGGTGTGAGGCGCGGTGGTGTGAGGTGTGGAGGTGTCAGGTTTGGTGGTGTGAGCTGTGGTGATGTGAGCTGTGGCGGTGTGAGGTGTAGTGGTGTGAGGTGTGGCGGTGTGATGAGTTGTGAGATGCGGTGTTGTGTAATGCTTGCAGTGTGAAGTATGCCATTGTGAGACGTCACAGTGTGGTGTGGCAGTGTGAGATATATGCGTGTGTGGCATTGTAAGGTGTGGTGGCAGTGTGAGTGTGAGGTACTGCAGTGTGAGGTATGGCAGCGTGAGGTATGGAAGAGTGAGTGTGGCAATGTGAGTTGTGTCAGTGTGAGGCGTGGCAGTGTGAGGTATGGCAGTGTGAGGTGTGGCAGTGGGACGTGTGGCAGTATGAGGTATGGCAGTGGGACATGTGGCAGTGTGAGGTATGGCAGTGTGAAGTATGGCAGAGTGAGATGTAGTTGTGTGAGGTGTGGCGGTCTGAGGAGTAGCAGATTGAGCTTAAGGTGTGGCAGTGTGAGGTGTGGCAGTGTGAGATGTTGTAGTGTGTCGCGTCGTTGTGTGAGATGAGACAGTGTGAAATGTAGTTGTGTGAGGTGTGGAAGTGTGAAGTGTATGTGACGCATATCATTGTCGTGTACAACATATCAACTGTTCAAATATCCTGCACATTACTACCTTTATTTATACACTTTCAATCATCGTGTACAGGGGCAATTCAGGCAACGCTCTTCTAATGTTGTGTGGGTCAGAAAATAGGGAAATTAACTGTTAACTTATTATCTTGTACCATTCAATGAAAGGTGTTTTGTATCAGTTTCATCATAATGGTAATGGGAAACATCAAGTACGCAGCACTGAGGGTTAACTGGTACAAGGGAATTAACAGCATCGCTGTAGCCAATCACGGTGATGAGGGCAAACGCATGGGTGATCAGAACATTAACTATGTTTGATAGTAACCTTGAGTATCTTTGACTGGCTGCGATATAGGAATGCGAATATATATCTACACACAGACGCATGCACATATACATACATACAGGTGTACGGTACACACACACACACACACACACACATGCATACATACATAACACGGAGTGCGGTAGCCACTCCGTAAGTAGGAATGGCTCAGGTTCAAAATGGCGTCCTGTACATAGGGTACAGGAGCACTGGCGCGAAAACCGTCGCATGCCCAGTTCCAAGCTTATGAACTAAAAGACCTCCGCTTATTCAAGTGCAAAACTACTCGCAAAGTTTTGCTAACCTTAGTAGGAGTCGCAAAATCGAACCGAAAAATTATCGGTTTTGTTTTCTTTCTTTCTTCTTCATCAATCATAACTCCAAAAATGCTTACGTGATCGTGCTATACACCAGAACGCTGCTTGTTAAGTTTAGATGTTTCTTTTCATGTTTAGAAAAGCATGCAGGCTACGGTTCGCGAGATACGGCTTGACAACCGCATCGAGGCCACCCTAAAGTACGCCATTTAGCACAATATTAGTTAGCTACAGCTCGCTGTCCCTTAAAGAACGTACTTACCAAAACACTTCTTTTCTTGGGAAAGCACCCCTCGTTTTAGTCTTTCAGTATGCTATGCATGTAACAATCCAAATATAATACTTGCATTATGCATAATTATACTTCCACAATAAGATCATAAACTAGAAAACTAAAGTTTTCTTCTAAAATGACTTCAAAGTAGGAATGGCAAAAATGCACAGGTAAGAGATGGAAAGAGCACAGAAACAAGAGTGCATTCAGGATGGGAGGAGAATTGGAGACATATGTCCATTACTACATTCCACCAACTACAAGTCTGTGGCTGAAATGTGTAATTAATGGGTAAAGGTCTGCAAATCACCTCTCACCCTGAATGTTCTCTTGTTTCTGTGCTTTTTTCATCTCTTATTTGTACAGTTTTGTCATTTCTACTTCTTAACGATTATTTTAGAAGAAAACTTGTTT
>NC_137010.1:42975119-42982619 GCF_032717465.1 Coenobita brevimanus | reverse complement strand
TCATTTTCTGCCAGTAACTACGCAAGAGTCATTTAAAGCTGATAACCACTGTGGGCTTAAAATCTGAGGAAGAAAGGTTGTGCGACCTCAGCTTTCCTTCTCTTGTAGGAAGCATAACTATTTACATTGTTAGTAATAGCGTAATCTATCGACGATGCTTTAAAGACAGGATAAAACTGGTTGCTATAGTTCAGTATCACATACAACTCTAAAAAAAATACCATTGCACCTCCACCCGGACACTTTACCACACACCCGAAACACCCTTACCTCCTATCGCCCCCTCCCACACACACACCCTTGCCCCTCCCCCACACCACTCTGTTATGGAGCATAGGTGGTACAGACTAGCACATTCAGCGCAGGTGATTCACGTCTAGGCTGGTTCTATACTCGGGTAAGTGAAATGCATTATGCAATCAAAGGATGCACCATCTCAGCAAGTAAAGTAGGCTAAATTCAGTCATAAAGTGGAGGGAATGTAAGAAAATATTCTGGAAAGAGGTAAAGAGAGTTAGACGGGGTGTTAAAGAAATGAGTCGGGAAGTGAATGAAAAATGTGGTAGATTGCTAGCGCAGAAAGAGGAAAAAGAGAGCAGGTAAGGGAGCAGGTAAGGGAATTGTTGGACATAGAGAATGAAAGTACTGTGAGTATAAGTTGCTGGGGAAAGGCTGGGAGAAGGAGGGAGGTGAGAAGAGAGGAAGAAATCAGTAAGATGGAGGTAGTGGAAGTAATGAAGAAAGACAAAATGGGGAAAGCCTCAGGAAATGGTGGAGTGTGCGGTGAAATGCTGAAGCCTGGGGGAGAGATAGTAGTGGAATAGATTTGGAAGATGTGCAGATTGACCTGGGAGGAAGGTAGAGTCCCGGAGGATTGAAAGTCATGTATAGTTATTTTCCTGTACAAAGGAAAAGTGGAAAAAGAAGTGTGTGGTAATCATAGGGGCATTTGTCTTCTTAGTGTAATAGGAAATGTATATAATACTTATTGACAGAGTTAGGGAAATAACAGAGGAATTAGTTGGAGAAGAATGGGGAGGTTTTAGGAAGGGAAGAGCTTGTGTAGATCAGGTACTCATTCTTAGGTCTTCGGTAAAAAGTTTCTAGAGAAAGGAATGAAGTTGTATGCAGCCTTCATAGATTTGGAGAAAGCACATGACAAGGTGGATAGACAAAGAATGAGGAAAGCATTAAGAATATATGGAGTAAATGGAAAGTCGTTGAATTTCCTCAAGAGAGTGTATAAGGAGCCTAAGACTGCAGTGCGTGTGGACAGTGAACTGAGTGATTTTTTCTGTCCAAATGTTGGACTGAAACAAGGATGTGTACGTCCCCATGCTTATCCAGTCTGTATATGGATGGGGCTATAAAAGAGGTAAGGCAGGACATTGGATGTTGGAGCAGCCCTAACGAGAGAGTGCAGTGTTTGGAAACCCCCTGTACTGTTGTTTGCAGATGATACTGTACTGTTAAATGAAGGCAAAGGGGAACTGCAAGGCTTGGTGGATGAGTTTGGGAGTGTGTAAGAAACGGAATCTAAAGGTGAATGTAAGGAAAAGTAAAGTTATGGTCTTCGAGTGAAATGAGACCACTGAATGTACAATGAGGCTGGATGAGGAGGAAATGGAAAATGTGAGTGTTTAAGTACCTGGGTGATGTGATGAGTAACGATGGAAGTTTAGAGGGTGAAGCACTTGAAAGGATACAACACGGAAGAACGATTGCTGGTTCTTTGAAAGCAGTGATAAGGAACACGGAAGTGAGCATGGAAGCAAAAAAGTTGCTGCATGACAGTATTGTGATACCAACCCTAACGTATGGAAGTGAAGCTTGGACCTTGTTGGAAGGACACAAGTCAGGAGTGAGAGCAATGGAAATGACTTATTTGAGGGGAGCATGTGGAGTTACGTGGAAAGGCAGACCGACAAATGAAGAACTGAAGAAGCCTTGTGGTGTGGATTTGGATATGATAGAATGTGTTAGGAGTAATACACTGAGGAGGTTTGGCCATGTGGAGAGGATGGAGAGCGAAAGGCTGGCGAGGAGAATGTATGCGAGTGAGGTGGAGAGGGGGAGAGGGAGGGGGAGGCCGAAGATGAGATGGAGGGATGGAGTGGTGAGGTAAATAAGAAAGGAGTGTGTGAGCTGGGAGCAGGGAAGTGAAATGGCATTGGACAGGGTGACATGGAGGTGATTTGTTTGTGGCCACCCCTTGCGGCATTGAGGCGTATGGCAATAATTAGATAGATTGACCTTGCACTGGGACATATCAGTTGCTACAATGCTTGGAGGGATAAGCTAATATTTTACAAGCACTGGACACATAATTAAGTCCATGCTGAAGACGTTAATGCGAGGTGTGATCATTGGTCTCTACCTACTGAGTCTTGCATTCCACTGTATTCACATGTTTCTTTTTATGGATATTTGTAAAGCTAATCACCATATTCAGGTCATTCATGATTACTGATACGATTGTATTCAAGACTTTTCTACATATACTACACATATTTCTGAGCATCATCTCGGCATATACAGTACTAACAACTGAGTCTGATTCCTTAGCAAATGGCAGAAGCCACGTTTGAGATTCATTCATGGAACGTGTGTGTCGGTGCCTCGCTTTGCTCGTTTCGTTTTTTAAAGGCTCCAACATGCTTGCATGCGTCGGCATTAGTCACCAAATGGCGGCTTTCCATGCTGCTCGATCTGTGGCACCTTCCCAATTCAGTCCTTTATCCTTGAGATCACAGCCAATGACCTCGTCCCAGGTCTTTTTCTATTTGCCTCTCTCATCCTTACTCCTAACGTTGACACTTCTCACTTTCTGCACCCAGTTATCATCCCCTATCCTCTCCACATGCCCAAACCATCTCAATCTACCTCTCCTCATCACAACATCAATACAATCCAGTCCCATCCTACCTTTCAACTCCTTCATCATAAACCTCCATCATAAACCTAGCCCCCCCCACCCACCAGGCCTCGCACTAAAGGACGCACTGCACAGCGACCTAATCATTGTCATTTCTGTACGTTTGAGCCTGCGATATCCTCCTCCTTTATTGCCCAGGTCTCAGTACCTTACGGCATCACACTCCTAACACATGCCGCATACAAAGATCCCTTAGCACAGAGAGAGAGCCCTCTCGACGTCAGGAGAGGCAACAGCTCCCTGAACTTCTTCCAACCGTTCCTCACTCTAGTAACAAAGCTAGCTCCAGCCCCACCACCAGCACATAACATGTCTCTCAAATAACAAAACTCTTCCACACACTCAAGAGCCTTATCAGCAAGATCAGTCCTTTCACGCCTGACAGTCTCACCTGCTCTCCCCGACACACCGCACACATGATATCGGCATTATCTCGCAGTCAAACTCTAATGCAACTATATCTCTTATGCATCCACTTATCACAGACACTGCTCAAGATGGAATTACTTCCCACGCCCTTGTGGCAAGTCGTACAGCTAGAGATAATCAGGGTGGGAAAGAATACCTTGCTGAAATTATTCAGCACAGTCAACGAAGTAACTGTTTCTCCACTTATAACTAAAGAATACTTACGAATGGCGCGTAATGAAAGTGTTACATTAACTACACTGCGTTTCCCGGTAGGTTTGACTTTCACACGATACATTCATAAAACCAAGGGAAGATACTTATTCTGTTAAATGTATGTACCCGTACTGTAGCTACCTGCCTGCACACGCTTTCTTCAGGGCAGATAGACAGATAAAATGTCAGTGCAGAATTGGGATGCATGTTACCTTTATAATACCATAGAAATGTATAAAAATGTAAACAAAGTCTCCTAAATTTTTTGTCATCATCATCACCATTACATCAGCATCAGCATCAAGAACCCAAGGCTACTTCTCATTACTATAAAAAGTTTGTGTAGGATCTAAAACAAGAAACTGGAAAATCCATAGGCATGAAAAGTACCATCAATGCTAGGCGACAATGAGTCATACCTAAACATTTTGATTTTAAGCACTTGATACTCTCATGTCAGGTGTGCGCAAGCTGGCAGCTACAGTTCATTCATTTAGTGGTTTTCTTTCTGAGCTTGAAAACTTAAAATGGACCCTCAGAAATGAAATCATTGACAGTGACTGTACAGCTGGACTTAGTTCAGTTACGGACGACACATTTACAATTATATTACGAAAAACTGCAGTTTACATTCTCGTTTTGCATCCAAAATTTCCCACATGACAAACTATGTTCAGTTCGTACTGAATGATGATAATAATCATCATCATCATTCTAACCCTGTTTTTCCCCGCTATTAAAATAGCAGGCAGGATCCAGAAACCGAAGTGGCAGTGTGTGGTGCAGTTGATGTAACCACACACTGCCACATGTCACACAGCCACACGACACTGCCATATAACTCTACCACACCAGAAAACACTGCTGTACAACATACTCTCTCTCTCTCTCTCTCTCTCTCTCACATACACACACACACACACACACACACACACACACACACACACACAAATCCACACCACACCCTGCACCGTCACAAACTGCTATACCATACACTGCTACACCACACTGCAACACTACTTACTGCCACACAACACTAGGTCACAATACACACTGCCACACCTCACCTTTCCACAATGTCCACTGTTACACCACACACTGGCACACCACACTCCCACACTACACACACTCAGCACACTACCACACTGCATGACATCACAACACAGACTGTCACACCCCACACTGCGACTGCACACACTCCCATACCTCACACTGCAACGCCACACAGTGTTACACCACATTCTGCCTAACCTTACAGTGCTACACCACACACTGTCACACCTCACAATCCCACACCACACGCCGCCTCACCTCACATTGCTACACGACACACTGCCACTCCTCACACTGCCACACCTCACACTGCTACACAACACACTGGTGTACCAAGCACTGCTACACAACACACAGCCTCACTAAGACACTGTTACATCTCTCTTCTACTTTAGAAACCAGATCAGCACACCACCACAATAACCGCTCCACTACCCATACCACAACACCACAAACCACACCACAACTCCACTAACCATGTCACAACACCACTAACCACACCTCCACACAATTATCTACAACAATAAACACACTACTTATCACACCACCACACCACTCATAATACCACTAACCATGCCACTAACAATACTATTAACCACACCACTAACACCAGTAATGTGCACTTTGCGAGAGCGTGACGAGCGTGCGGGCGCAATTTTATCACAATTATTTCCCTCTGATATCAAATCATGGGCGGAATGTCCGATACTTACTTGCTTGAGCTGATGCCAAAAACAGTGTTACGACGGAAAATCTTTTTATATATGATTTCGTAACTGAGGTATACATCAGTTAGAACTAAATACTCCTTTGGAAAACTCAAGATTTCAAGGGGTTCCTACGCATTTATGGGTGAATTTTTAATTGATAACAAAAATAACTGCATGAATGCATCACATGCAGAAAGAATTTCAACTCTACCTCACATAGGAATAAACTTATTAGCTTCTGCTTAGCGTGACGGTCGGGTCTGGCCAGGTCGGCCCTGGCCGCTCATTTCTAAACTTATCTGAGAGTAAACATCATTACTTGCTTCGCCCGCTCTCTCGCTTGTAATAACAATACCTTTAACTACACTATTAACAATACTATTAACCACCACTAACTACACCATCACATCAATAGCCACACCAATAACCACACGACTAACCACACCACTAAAAGTACCACTAACCACACAATCATACCATTAACAGTACCACAAAACCACATCACTACACCACTAACTACACTACCACACCACTAACCACATCAATAACCACACCACCAAGCACATCAATAACGACACCACAACACCGCTGACAATACCACTAATCACACCATTACACTATTACCCACACTACTAGCAATACCACTACCCCCAAACACCACCACACCAATAACCACACCACTAACCATACCACTAATACACACCACTACACCATTTACCACACCGCAAACCACACCACTAAGCACAACGTCACTACACTTATAACATCATCACACCACAACACCACTAATCCACACAACTACACTGATCACACCACCACATCACAAACCACAGCAAAATCACATTCAACATATCCATATCCACACCACAACACTTCCAGCTTCACCCCACACTACTACACCACCATTCCACTAACACACACCACTAACCACACCACCACACCACAAAGGACCCACCACTCCACCATACAACTAACCATAGAACCACACCACCAGCACACACCACCAACCATATTACTAAGAACACCACCACCTCACCACACCACTAAGCATACCACCACACCATTAACAATACCACAACAAACAACGCATCTCTCTTCACACCACCTCACACCTCTCACCTCTAACCTGTGGCCTTGACCCGACGTAAATAAAGTGTGGGTTGGGGAGGTTTGAAGGGGAAAGGGGAAAGATTTTTTGAGAGCGGTTGAAGCTGAGATGTAAATAACGGGATTGAATAAAATGTAAGGGATTGAATGAAGTGTGGGAGATAGCATAAATGTAGTCAATGAATGAAGTGTAAGAGACAGAATGATATGAAAATTGAATCAAGTGACTGAAATGTAAGGAAGCAAGAAAAGTTAAGAAAGAAGAAGGTAAGATTGAAAGAATGTCTGAATGGAAGAAGGAATGTTTGAAACAAGGTATGGATGAAAGAAGAAAAGAATGACCAAGACGGTTATGAATGAAAGAGGCTATGAATGAACCGGAATATTGTGAATTACTTGAATGACACTGAATGATGCTATGGAGGGGAGATATAAGTGAAGTACAATGATTAAAAGTAATGAAAGAGTGTATGAATGGTTTGGAAGTCTATAAATAAATGAAGGCGTGAGGTGACTAACGCCGAGAAATGAATGAATGAATGAGATGAAGGAGACTGAGATGTATAAATGAAATGAAGGGTACGAATGAATAAGGTAATCAATGAAAGGAAGAATCTGAATCAATGACTGAATGAATTAATGAAGGAAGAAATAAATGAATGAATGAAGGAAGGAAGGAAGGAAGGAAGAAAGGAAGCAAGGAAGTAAGGAAGGAGAGAAATAGGTAAACGAAACGACGAAGAGACAAGGGAAGGCTGTAAATGAAAGGGGAAAGAGCGAATGAATGAAGGAATGAAAAGTAAGGGTATGTAAAAAAAAAAAAAAACTGGTATGAATGAAAAAAAAAAATAATAAAAATAAGATGGAGCACTCAGTGCAATACCGACACCCAGCAGCTGGCAAAAGGGCTGAACATTTGACTTTACCCTCTGACCTTGACCTTCGACTGACTGTTCTCAGAACTGAATTACTTCATTCTCTCCCAATATTTAGTCGTTTCACCAAGTTTGGTGAAAATCGGGTCAAAAGTTTGAGTTGACTTTGTCCTGTGACCTTGACATGACTTACCTC
>NC_137010.1:42920119-42972619 GCF_032717465.1 Coenobita brevimanus | reverse complement strand
ATTTGGTTCAACTCACCTTAATACTTTTCACCTTTAAATGGGCAGACAGTATAAATAAAAAATTAAGGTTAAATGAAAACAATCTTGATTGTGTAGTACTTCGCTGTTAGTGGGCTTAAGATATTTTGTTCTCTTCATATATTGATGTCCCCTATATTAGGTTGTGCCTCGACTGACAGTCACCAGGTGATGAGTGCAGGTATGTACTGTTGAAAGGCGTTACATATCTGCAGTCGATGGTGTTCTCTTGGTCGAGGTCTTTTTACCATTAGTGTAGGTTTAGTTATTTGTCTCTAGGATTTTGTATAGGTTAGCGATTTGTCAGTTAGGTGATTAGTTTTAGGTTCTTTAGATTAGGCATTTTTGGTTATAATGTAAGGTAAAACAAAAATATAAAAAAATAATAAATTAAAATAAAAAATATATATATATATAAAATAAAAATTATATATATATGTACGTGTGCATGAATGTGTGTATGTTCATATGCATGAATGTGTGTGTGTCTGTATATATATATATATATATATATATATATATATATATTGCCTTAATGACCAGGGGCTTCGGCCCCAATGGTCGATAGGAAAAAAAAATTCCTTTCAAAGAAAAAAAAGAGTTCAATGCGGAGAGGGCAGGATATCTGTTTCAACATAACTTGGACCTTTGTACCATAAAAAAAAGGACAGGTTATTGCTTCACCTTAAAACCTTTTAGCTTTAGATGTGCAACATAAGGTCAAACTGTGTGCGTATATATATATATATATATATATATATATATATATATATATATATATATATATCGATCTGTGCGTGTGTATACATATATATCGATCTGTGCGTGTGTATACTCTGTGCGTTTGTTTGCTTTTGTCAAGAGAACGGTATTAGATATCATTCTTTTTGCATTAGGTCGGAATAAGTCCAGGGAGTGTCAGAAAAATATCAAATAATAATTTTCGCAATTGCACACGACGCCACGCAGCGAGATTGTCGGAAATCGCGACATGCGTAAATGTGATTTTTTTTTTTTTTTTTTTTTTTGCCTTTTTGGTAAGAAGTGGTTATTGTGGGCTCAGTAACGGTATAGATAATGGTATTTGCAAACATTTTGTGACGGAAAGTCCATCAGTCCCGCAAATTTTTGCGGGCTTGCATTAGTGTAATAATAATAATAATAATAATAATAAAAGGTTGGCATGTAAACAGAGGTGATTGTGGAAGACCATAAGACAGTAATAAGACTGGCATGAAAGCGGAAGTGATCGCGAAAGATCATTAAGTATTTTTGCACAGGGTTATGGAACTAAATTATTTCACTCTTGTGGTGCCTTTTATATATAATATTACGAAAGCCGCTCACTATATGTAGATTAAATTCTGGAAGTATAAATTGCATTTCACTTTTGCTTTGTTTACATAAGTTCTCATCACAAATATCTATAATCACGCCTTTCCTAGCATTACAATATCCATGCTTTCAACGTTTCATATCGACAACCGTTCTTCATTCAAATATTATTAAAAAAGCAATTTGAATTTTACCAGTTCAATAGACAGAATACCGTTTGCATATAAATAGTTATACAAAATCTCTAGCCTATAAAGGTTTAACTGTGAAGGAACAAATGGGAGGTCGTACTCTGGTCAACTCCTGTTTCCTGCTTAGAGTAAAGTCTATACAACTAAAAGATATGACGGCTGGCTCACTAAGATTCCACTTTGCCTGTGCTATTTGATTTCATAAAAATGAGGGAATCACCCTATTCCGTGAGGTTTTACTCTTTGACTGCCTGTAATTCTTTGGTCTTGGTAGAGAAATGGTGACTCATAATAGCTCTTGAAGCTTTTAACTGACTTCCTGCTTCCACTGAAACTGAACTCTTCGAGTACCTACTTAGCAGAGAAAGGGTGAAGTACAAACGGTGTTGAAGCCTTTATTGTAAATTTTCTCCTTCCACACATAAATGTACAATACATATCAAGTGTTTAGGCCCGCAGAGGTCCTTCAGTTTGACTTGGTGCTGCCTGTATGCAGGCTTTTTTTTTTTTTTTTTTTTTCGTGAAATTGCTTGTTTTCAGACCACCATATTTCAGTAACTACACCACCTAGAACATTCAATGAAATATCAGAATACTCATCATGCCTCCGTCTCTCCACTGCGAATGTTTTCAGTCTCTAGGTCAAAGGTTCTTAACCTGGGGTCCATGGACCTCTTGGGGGTCCATGGATGAGCTTCACGGGGTCCGTGAAGGTCAGAATAATTGAGAACAATTTCGTGATGCCGTTTGGCATCATTAACTGACAAAAAAAAAAAAAAAAAAATCGAGGAGTCTTGAAGAATTCTGGTGTTCGTTGACACAATCCTACCCCTGTCTGGCAAAGCGAGCCATGGATGCTGTGATTCCGTTTGCTACTACATACCTTTGTGAGTCAGGGTTTTCAGCCTTTGTTTCTATCAAAACGAAAAGTCGAAATCAACTGGATGTCAACGATGACATGCGTGTTTCCTTGCCAAAGGCCACTCCACAAATTCATCTTCTTATTCAAGCCAAACAATAACCCTGTCACTGAAAGGAACTTTTGAGCAGAATTAATGTTTTGTTTTGTTTAATTTGCACAAGTTGGATGTATTTCATTTTTTCATCGACTGGCCATTAGCTTTTCCATGAAAGAGTGGGAAACAGTTCTTTGTAAAGACAGTTTTATACTTTGTGTATGTCATACACTGCGTGAGACAGTTTTCAATAAAATAAAGTACATTCATTGCATGCAAAAGTGCTGTGTTTGTGCTTATGTGCATTTTTGTAGGGAAGGGGTTCATAGCTTTCACCAGATTCGCGAAGGGGTCCGTGACTCAAAAAAGGTTAAGAACCACTGCTCTAGTGGAAAGAGCAGGTGAGATAGCGAAGTAACTGTTGGGCACGAGCTGGTGGCTAGAGAGTGGGCTGGCCTTGCTGGCCGTGGCAATGTAGCCTGGGCAGGTCTACCCTGCTTGCGATTTTTTCCCTAGTATTATTGGTCATTCAGTCTTATTGGCATGGTCAAGTGCCACGAGAAAAGACTCGGCAACGTTGCACCTTTGTCATCTCTTAAGACTAAATAAGGTATTATGGCAGGTTAACATTAGGTTAGGTGTAAGTTGGTTAGGTAAAGATTAATTTAATGTAAAAACACGGCTTTCCCTGATGATTTTTTGGCCTGATTAGCCAAATTGTGTCATCTATTCCTGAGCGAAGGGGCGACGTTGCCGTTCCAGTTTCTGAACTCTCTCCGACGTTTCCAGTATGGTTGGATGACTCCGCTCTCACTTCCGCTGGTCCCACCAGGCCTTTCCACTCCTCTCCACATACCATTACCATTACCACATATGTGACTCATCATACCCTTTATATACGACTTGCTCATTTAATTGCTTAATTCTTGTGGCCGTTGCAGAATGACATGGTGCCATACTGTGTGTGGGGAAAATAAGATTTATACACTCCGATACATCCTACTTGCCACGAAAGATCACTTCATTTGAGCACATTTTCTATACCTGTGCCACGAAAAGTCACTTTGATTTTCACCTGTGTTCGTTCTTCACATGCCCGTAACCACCTTGAGGCAGACGAGGCAGCCACCCCGTCTGGCATCTCCTCTCCCCCTCCTCTCCTTTAGCAGTCTGCTCAATCCACCCCCCACTCCAAAGTCCAGGGACTTGTTCTGTTCGTGTTCATAACTTTGAAGATGCTAATAATCCTTTCTAGCATGTATGAAAATGCCGTATTGTCGAACACATTTATATAACTGAATGCAGTGTACCCAACCTCTAAAGATGGCATTAAAAAAAAAACATACAACTGTAGCAACATTTTTGAAATTTTCCGAGTTACTTAATTTAAATCTGCTCAAATTCACCTGCAGTTACATTATTTGGTGCTAGGGTAAAAAAAAAAAAAAAAATCCGGGGGAGCATGCCCCCGGACCCCCCTAGTAGGTCTGTGTTCAAGTCCTGGTTACGGCCCTGGTTCTTTATAACAGTAGCTTTTATTATCTTCTAGAATCGTACATGTAATAGGCAATTATATGGCTAAGTTTCTACTTTACTAGAGGGATTCCACTAAAATCTAAATGTTTGTCACAACAATTATTTTTACGCGCTTTGTAAGGTGCACATTTCATACGAGCTGGTGTTTTACATGAAAGTTTATATACTACGATGCAAAACACAGTACAATACGAGTATATGCCCTGAAAGATCACTTTCGCATTTCACTCCAACACATATTCTGTATACTGGACGGTACAAATCACCTTTCTGGAACTCCCTTCCCCGGAGTTGTTTTCTCCCAAACTTCAACCTTCAGTTGTTCAAGTCCAATGGTTACAGATTTTTTTAATGAATGGAGGACGCCAGTAATCTGGTGTATGGGTTCTTTTACTATCCACTTGTATTTTCTTCCCCTGTTCTGTTAAAAAAAAAATATATATATATACGGTACTTGCCCCGAAAGATCACTTCCACTTTCACTTCAACACGTTTTTCATACCGGAGTTTTGGTCATAACATATTTTTCAATACTTTAGTTTTTCATATCTTCTATAACTTGTAAAACTTTTTTATTTACCATCTTACTTTTCTGAATTAGTCTCAGTCCTTAAATTCGTTAAAACAGTTATTCTCTGCACTGGGGAATACTTCCCTCGTATCTCTGCTTGTCGTAAGAGGCGACTAAAAGGGGCCTTTTTGTCTCCCATCTTTCCGAACTGTCCTCCTCTTTCTGTCCTACCTCTCTTCTTGATATATCCGTGTTTCTTCTGACCTTTCTTTTCCGTCGACTCCTCTCAGGTTAGACATTTGTTTTCATGATATGAACTGTTTAAGGATTTCCCACTAACGTTGACTTGACCTTTTCTCCCTCACACCACTTTAACACCAAGACCACTTCACCGCCAACCTTAGTGCCATATAGATATTATGGTTTGGTGCTGGTTATTCATTATTCTTTCCTTTCTTCCTACATTGAAGTTTTCCCTATTTATCTGTCCTATTTATTTTCTTTATTTCTGTATGCAGCTTTACATTCTCTCTCTCTCTCTCTCTCTCTCTCTCTCTCTCTCTCTCTAATCATCTCTTATCTGTCACCCACAATCCCATCCACTCATATGCAGATGACTCAACACTACATAGTTCATTCACACTCAGACACCCATTTACAAAGTCTAATATCTCTTCCTCTCAACTCAGTACAGCCATCTCCATAAATCAAGACCTATCTGCGATCAGTGAATAGGGACAAAACAATCTTGTCTCATTTAATGCTAGTAAAACTAAATACAGTATATACAATT
The DNA here is from genome assembly GCF_032717465.1 of Coenobita brevimanus. Lineage (NCBI taxonomy): Eukaryota > Metazoa > Arthropoda > Malacostraca > Decapoda > Coenobitidae > Coenobita > Coenobita brevimanus. The sequence continues at coordinate 42,967,279 of NC_137010.1, read as the reverse complement.
TACTAATAGACAGATATTGCCAGATTCGTACATTACCTTCAGTGCTACTGATATTCCCATCTCCAAAAGTATTGAAATTCTCGGCGTCTCACTTAACAATGTCCTCAGCTGGACCTTTCATGTTAGATCACTTGCTAAAACCGCCTCAAAGAAACTTGGATTATTGTACAGAGTCCTTAACTTCTTCACCGACGAGCAGTTTGCTATAATTTATAAGAGTCATATGCGCTCTCTGCTTTAATATTGCTCACCCTTGTGCAATGGATGTGGAGAGGTTGCATTAAAATAACTAGACAAAATTCAGAACAAAGCTGTTAGAATGATTAAGAACCCTGCCATTACAAATAAACTACCTCCCCTACAAGTAAGAAGGACTGTTGCCTCCATTGCATTATTTTACAGATATTTTTATGGCAAATGCTCATACTAAGTTGCGTCCATGGTGCCACCTCTCAATGCCTTCCCTCGTGATTACATGGGCATCTGGTAGCGCTCATGACTGGAATGTCACTCAGCCACATTGCAGAACATCTGCCTATTAGAATTCTTTCATTCCCCGAACTATATCTCTCTGGAACTCGCTTCCTCAGGGTTGTTCCCCTCCAAACTTCAACCCACAGCTGTTCAAGTCTAAATGTTACAGATATTTGATGAAAAGATGACACCAATAATTCTGGTGTATGGGTTATTTTTTTTTTTATTCACATGTTTTTCCTTCCTCTGTTCTAATATTTAATATATATATATATATATATATATATATATATATATATATATATATATATATATATATGATAAAAATAATTTCATCTGTACTAAATGCTCTCAACTCTCCAACTCGAATTCTTCCCGCTCCTTCTGGCACCTTGCCAAAAACCTTTCTAACAACTTTACCTCATCATCCTTCCCTCCTCTATTCTAGTCTGATGGCTCTGTAGCTATTTCTTCTACTGATAAAGCAGATCTCTTTGCACAGACTTTCTCCTCCAATTCTACCTTAGACGATTCCGGTGCTGTTCCTCCATCACTTCCCGCCTCTGACTTCCTCATGGCTGACATTAAAATTTCCTCAGCTGATGTATTTTCTGCCATCACTGGCCTCAATACTAACAAGGCATATGGGCCTGATGGAGTCCCTCCTGTTGTTCTCAAGAACTGTGCTCCTGTGCTTACACCCTGACTAGGCAAATTCTTTCGCCTTTGTCTGTCAACTTGTACCTTTCCTTCTTGCTGGAAGTTTGCTCTCATTCACCCAGTCCCAAAGAAGGGTGACCACTCCCACCCCTCTAACTATCGTCCAATTGCTTTAACGTCCTGTATTTCAAAAGTTTTCGAGTATATTCTCAATAGAAAAATTTTAAGGCATCTTTCCTATCACAACCTTCTTTCCGATCGTCAGTACGGGTTCCGTCAGGGATGCTCCACTGGCGATCTTCTCACCTACCTTTCAGACTCCTGGTCATCCTCCTTTCGGGACTTTGGCGAAAGCTTTGCCATTGCACTTGACATCTCAAAGGCTTTCGATCGAGTCTGGCATAAATCTTTAATTTCCAAACTGCCCTCTTACGGTTTCTATCCCTTTATCTGTGCCTTCATCGCTAGCTTCCTCTCTGGTCGTTCTATAGCCGCTGTTGTAGACGGCCATCGTTCTTCTCCTAGATCTATCAAGAGTGGTGTTCCTCAGGGCTCTGTCCTATCACCAACTCTCTTCCTTCTATTCATCAATGACCTTCTAAGCTGCACATCTAACCCTATCCACTCATACGCTGATGACTCCACCCTTCACCTTTCCATTCGGTTCCCGCAACGCCCATCTCAGCAGTTACTTCAACAAACAAGGGATGAGGCTATGGCACACCTAATGTCTGAGTTGGCTCGTATCTCTGACTGGGGTAAAAATAATCTTGTTGTTTTAATGCATCAAAGACTCAGTTCTTACACCTATCAACCCGTCAAAATCTTCCACAGGTATACCCACTAATGTTTAATAATATTCAGCTTAATCCTGCATCATCCTTGAACATGCTTGGGGTTTCATTTACTCGGGACTAATCTTGGAAAGATCATATTACACATCTTGTAAAATCTGCTTCCTAGAGATTGGGTGTGCTAAGCCGACTCTGTTCTTTCTTTACCCCTGCACAATTGTTGACTCTATACAGGGGTTTTATCCGCCCCTGTGTAGAGTACAACTCTCATGTGTAGGGAGGCTCCCCACACACAGCTCTTCTCAATAGGGTGAAGTCAAAGGCTTTTCGTCTCATTAACTCTCCTCCTCTTACTGACTCCCTTCAACCTCTGTCGCTTCACCGCACTGTTGCATTTTTATCTCTTTTCTATCACTACTTTAATGGTCACTGCTCCTCTGAAGTGTCTGCTTGCATTCCTCCACCTCTACGACGGGCGTGTAGCACCCGTCTAGCAGCAAACTCTCATCCCTTTTCTGTCCAACTCTCTAATGCAAGAGTTAATTCATTTATACAACATACAACATATATATATATATATATATATATATATATATATATATATATATATATATATATAGATAGATACTGTATATATATATATATATATATATATATATATATATATATATATATATATATAGATAGATACTGTATATATATATATATATATATATATATATATATATATATATATATATATATATATATAAATGAAACAGTATATATATATATATATATATATATATATATATATATATATATGAAACAGTAGGTATGAAAGAATAAAATTAAGAATGAATGTACCCATTTAGTGCAGCAGTGCTCTGTTTTAGAGTAGCTCTACACTGAATGCAAACCAAATGATTTCCTGTAAACCAGGAAATCATTTATTACGCTGGGTGGTAACCTTATAACCAACCAACACGTGTTCCCTACGTGTCAACAAGAAAGTAGGCGGAAGGTTAGTTCCCTTCCCCGGAAAACCACTAAAAATACAAACAAGAATCCTCGGACCAGGACTGACCAGTAGGTGACGACTAAGAACCGAGCAAAGGACATTGTATGGATTGCAACACGAAATGTAAGAGGTGCGAATGATGAGGTGAGAGAGAGAGAGAGAGAGAGAGAGAGAGAGAGAGAGAGAGAGAGAGAGAGAGAGAGAGAGAGAGAGAGAGACTAGCTAGGTGCTTGAGGATGTAAAATTGAGCATATGTGGTTTGAGACTAAATGGTGAGGTGAGAGTGTGAGAGAGTGGGAGTACGGATGGGGTATATGCACGGGAGTAGGTGAGAATGAAAGGGCAAAAGAGGGAGTATGTATTGTTGTGTGCAAGAGACGGAAGGAGAATATAAAAGAGTATGGATCAGCTAGTTCTAGGATTCTGTGGGTAAGACTGAAAGTAGAATTACAAATGTGAGGAACTGTCTGTATGTATATACACCTACGCAAGACCATGCAAGCAGAATGATGAGTTCTGGGCAAATGTGGAAGTGTGCATGGAAAAGTCTGAAAGGAGAGAGAGAGTGTTTTTGATTGGAGATATGAATAGAAAGGTAGGGAATGTGAAGATGGATGGAGTAGTTGGTGAGTGTGGTGCACCTACAGAAGTGGATAAGAATGGCAGTGTTATAGTGGACATTTGTGCCGGGAAGGGGTTGGTGATAGCCTATACCCTCTTTAGGCACAAAATAATACCCAGGTATATGTTGCGAATGATGAGAAGGGTGCGTTGTGAACCGTTTGAACGGAAGGCAATGATTTACTATGTGTGTGTGGATGACTGAATGGGAAGGTATGTAATGGATGCAAAAGCTGAGGAGGAAATCGATGGTTTCTCTCCTCCTCTAGCTGCAGAAGGCAGCCCATCTCGCCCTGCTCTTAAGGCTAGTACACCTCAGCTCGAAGTCTCTGCCCACCACCACCTTCTGGCTCTTGGCGCCCACACCTGACTATACCAGTTCGGCAAGTATCACTATAAGACCCTGTACGATCTTCTCCGGGCGGACGACCTGGGTGTGGGTATTCCATCTGACCTGATTGTCAGGGGTGAGATGATCAGCCATGCTGACCTTCCTGCTTTTTATTTTATGCTCATGGCTCGTTTGGCTTTGTAGATCAACCATCTTTCTTCCTGTCGTGTTTATCTTCTATATTGTCGTTCACTGTTTTGTTTGGCCTAATACCTCTGCTAGTGTGTGAGGCCATTAAGCCCCGACAAACAACAACAAGAACCATCATCAGTTATGCCAAAGTTTCCATATTCTGGCTACACAGTAAAAGTAGGTAACTAATTACCTACTCCTACCATGTGGGATAAGGAGCTAGACCATAACTATATATGGTATATAAGGTTTGTGTTATATAATCAAGATATGAAACCCAAAATTAACTTCTTGTATAACATCAACAAGATCTGAAGACAAAGGAGTCAAAGAACGCATTTGTAACTTTTACGTTTGTCTCAATGACTGGGTAACTGTATGCTTAACTGTAACCATATTCCTTTCAGATCATAGGAGGGACCACAGCTATAAATCTGAAAAGTTACAGCTTCAAAGGTTTTGTGGTTTTCTCTAAAACTTGTTGCAAAGAAAAAAACAGTAGATTTGAATTTGGTACTTTCCACTACGCTAAATGGCAAAATATGAAGCCAAAATTATTCAGCACATATTTTTCTCTCAAGATTTTCAACCAAATAACTGTATCTCAATTAGGTTCTGAGATATTTCAATTTCAATTGTGCAAGTTTTAGAATAAAAATGAGTATGTGGCCTTCAAAAAGAGGTCAACGTCATTTATGTTTGGCAGAAAGACTTGGGTTACCCTAGGGTATCTTCATGTATATTATCAAGATCGAAGGGAAAAAAGTGAAAAAAAGAAAAATGATAATAACTAGAATTCTGCAACTGTCCAATGGACAGTCACTAGTCTGCACCTACTGTTTTTAGTGACCTTGACCTCATTAGGGAGATTTGGATTTTTCTTTCTATCAGCAATGGCTCATGCCAGGACACATAACCTGGGCCCTTCACATCCCTTGTGCAGTCTCTGGTTCTCCTGGAATCATTCCGAGACTCTGAAGTGAGAATAATGATAACTAGAACTCTGTCCTACAGTCAGTCACTAGTCTCCACCTACTATTTCTTAGTGACCTTGACCACACTGGGGAGATTTGGAGTTTTTTTCTATCAGCAATGGTCCATGCCAGGACACATAACCTGGGCCATTCAAATTCCTTGTACAGTCTCTGGTTCTCCTGGAATCGACAGGAGACTCTGAAGATGGAATGATAATAATTAGTAACATATTTCTATTGTGTAACCACAGTAAGGAAGCTTCGCCATTTGGTAAGGTGTGTGTAATACAAACAAGATCTGAAGACCCTAAGGTAACTTCTTGTGTAACGTCAACAAGGAATCTGACAAAGATATCAAAGAATGTATGTGTCTTCTACTGTTTCTTACAATGACCTTGACCCCATGGGGGAGATTTGGATTTTTTTCTATGGGCAATGGCCCATACCAGGACATATAACCTGGGCCCTTCAAATTGCTCGCACAGTCTCCGGTTCGACTGGAATCGTTGCGAGACTCTGAGGAAGGAATGATAACAACAGTACGAGCAAAAAACGATAGTCTCCACTTACATAGTAGGTTGAGACTAATAATAATAATACTGACGAAAACAAGAAGCTTTGCATTTTATAAAGTGAAGCTTAATAATAATAATTACAATATAATAATAATCATCATCATCATCATAATAATAATAATATAATAATAATAATAATAATAATAATAATATGAATATGCATATGAATATGAATAATATGAATAAGAATTATAATAATGATAAATAAAAGCCCTCCCAAGGGGGGAATCACACCAACCGCGAGCCGATACATATCTAGCCTGGCTCGGATTGACCTACTTTCACAAATTTCCTAACCCGTAAGAGATTTTCATCCCTACTACACACCTGTAATATTCTGTGATGATATTTTGAGCGGTTGCTAAGTTATCATGGTAACAGATACACAGACCTTGACCTACTTTCACCATTTTCTAACTTGTGATCGTTTTTTTTTTCCCTACAACACACCTGTAAAATTTTGTGGTGATATCTTGACCGATTGCTCAATCATCGTGCCAACAAACACAAACAGATAGACACACAGACAGACAAATGAAAACAATACCTCCTTCACTATCGCGGCTGGTAATAATAACTAGAAAAAGGAAATTGTCATTAACAGTTTCAATAACTCACCACATGACAAGGTCATCCGTCTTCTGCATGTGGCCTTAGTACATACAAAATAAACAAATTTTGAACTTCGACCTTGGCTGCAACCTTCAGTTTTGGGTCAAGGTCACTCATACATGGTAGCCATGCATAGCATATCAAGATCTATAAATCTTGTTTTTTTTTTTTTATTGCACGTTCAATGACCCCAAACTAGCTTCCATTGACCTCTGGGTGATCTCAGAAACTACTGGACCAAATGGGCCAATAGTCATTTCAGACCTGCTTCCCGACCTTGGCTACGTGCCACAAAAATTTCACGCCTGTACCTTCAGCGGTTTCTGAGAATCCGTGAATATACTGGTTTTATAGGTTTTTGGATGTAACTGGAAATCCAGTACTGGGAACTGGATGATACTGAGTCATATGAAGCAGCCAGCTGGGGACGCAGATGGCCGAGTGTGATGGCCGTAGCTTTGAGAATGAGTCAGTACGGCCAATGTACTGTACTTCTTCGTAGGAAATAATAATAATAATAATAAATAATAATAATAATCATGATAATAATAATAATAATAATAATAATAATAACAATATAATATTAACAAAAACAATGTATTTCACCACTGGTGTAATAATAATAATAATAATAATAATAGTAATAATAATAATAATAGTGGCAAGAACAATGTAACTCACCACTGGTGTGGTGGGTAATAATTAACATCAACAACAACAACACCAGCAACAATACAGTTCAAAATAAAAAGGGAATATCCTTCTGTTAACTTTCTTCAGTTACCACTTCTCTGTCTCTGTCTGTCTGTCTGTCTGTCTCTCTCTCTCTCTCTCTCTCTCTCTCTCTGTCCTTTAGTCATGCATTCCTCTTTGGTTTTTGCTTTCTTCTTTCTGACTTGGTGCTTATTGGCTTCCACTTTTTTTGTTTTCCTCTCTTTACTCTTAGTCTCCTTCGTCTTTCCTGCTGCTCCCTTTCTCTTACTCTTTTTCCTTATTTCGTCCTCTTTCTCTCGTTATTCTCCCTACTCTTTCTCTTTCTCCCCTTTCCTTCTTCGTCCTTCATCCATTTTCCATATGATTCTCTCTGTCATTTCCTTAACACTCTTCCCATTAACTTCACTTCCTAAACTTATTCCCGCAGCCTACTTAATCCTTCACGTTTATCATTCCTTGCCTGTGTTCTTCTCTCCCCTCTTCTTATTTCTCCCAACTTTCATGTCATTTTTTATTACTCTACTTTCCGCCTCATCTGGCTCTACAATGAAAGACAAGCCTAATGGTTTCCTGTAACCCACGGAATCATTTGCAACGCTAGGAGCCTACTACAGTTCCCTTGTTAGCTGGAAGGAAAGACGCAAGATCGTCGTTCTTCCGGAAATCAAACCTCCACGGGCCATGGCGAGCCCGTATCTATCACAAAGGAACATCGGTTTACTGCATGGGACGGTCCTTTAGGAGCACTTGCTTGCCTGTGGCTGATTGGTCTGCTCGGCCAGGTAGACAGTGATTACTCAGCAACAATAATTTTATTCCCATGAGTTTGTTCCATTGACTTTGTTCACTAACCTCATTCCCTTAACTTTATTCTCTTAACTTCATTTCTTTGACTGTTTTCCTTGACTTTCTTCCCTTGACTTTATTCACTTGACTACAGTCCCTTGACTTCATTTCCATGACATCATTTCCCTTATTTTGTTCCCTTGACTTTATTCCCTTGACCTTAATCCCTGGACTTCATTGGCGACTACTCTCCGATGTCTTCATTTTCTTGATATCCTCTCCTTTACTTTATTCCCTTGTCATTACTTTCTCCCCCCCCCTTTTTATATATATATATATATATATATATATATATATATATATATATATATATATAGTCCTATATATATAGTCCTCCCTTCTCTTCCTATTGCTTCGCTGCTTCGATCTTTCCCTCTCCCCTTCATTTCTTCCTTCTTTCCCAGGTTTCGTACCTCAAGATTCATTTTTATTTATTTCTTCATTTATTTTCCTTCTTTACCTGCCATCAATCTGTATGTTTATTTTTTTTTTTTCCAGTCTCGCCTTACACCTTTCCCACTTTTCCTCTATTGTCTCTTCCCTCTTTGTGTTTCTTCCTCGTCTCCTCTTTCCAGTTATTTCTTCTCTCCCTCCTTCTTCCTTCAGACCATCCATACCACCTCCCTTCTTTTCCCGTCCTGTTTTCCCGTCTTCTTAGTCTTCGTTCTTTTCATCCGTCATTTTCTTACCTTTTGGTTATCTGCCTTCCTTCCTCATTTCAACTATCCTTCCTTTCAGCCTTCCTTTTTTTTTCTTCTCACCGTAGTCGTCCCTCCTTCCTTGTTCTTTCCTTCCTTTTCCTTTCTTCCCTCCCCTTTTTCCCTCCCCTTTTTCCCTTCCCTGTTTCCTTCCTTTCTTCTTTCCCTTCTGCTCTCTTTCCCTCTCTTCCTTCCACTTTCCTTTCCTTTCCTTTCCTTCGTGCAACACATCACTATTCTGTTCTCCCAGCAAATTATGATAATAAACGACAGGTTAATTTGGATGGATGAAGAGGAGGAGGAGGAGGAGGAGGAGAATGATGATGATGATGATGATGATGATGATGATGAGGAGGAGGAGGAGGAGGAGGAGGAGGAAGAGGTGGAGGAGGAGGAAGAAGAAGATGAAGAAGAAGAAGGAGATGAAGAGGATAAGGAGGAGAAGGAGGAGGAGAGGAGAGAAGAGAGGAGGAGGAGAGGAGAGAAGAGAGGAGGAGGAGGAGGAGGAGGAGAGGAGAGGAGAGGAGAGGAGAGGAAAGAGGAGGGGAGAAGAGAGGAGAGGAGAGGAACAGGAAAACCAAAATAAAAATTATAAGTGCGAGACAGGGTAAAGGAGGTATGGAAAAAAAAAAGGGGAAAGGGAAGAGACAGGGATAAAACATGGAAGACAGGGATAAAATATAGAAAAGGGGAGGAAGAATAAAACTGAGTGAAAGAAAACGATTGCGAAAAATTAGATCGATCACCTCCACGAAAAATAACTAAAATAAATATGTACCCGGAAAACAGAACAAGTAAACTGAATATATAAGAACAAATAAGCAATACAAATAGGTAGATAGATAGGTAGATAGATAGACAGATAGTAATGACGCACAAAAGCAGTAAAAAATGAGGACAAAATAAAGATAAATGAAGAGCATTGAGAAAAATGAGGAAAGCAATTTTGTGTAAGAGGAAAGGGAAATTATGATGGGAGAGTAAATACCTAATTTATGTTCAAACAACTTTGGCCAGAGAGAGAGAGAGAGAGAGAGAGAGAGCTGAGTAATGGTGTAACGAAGTGAGCGAAAGTAAACTTGTGCATAAAAAATCGACTTCAACTTCATGTGTGGGCACACAAACACACACACACACACACACACACACACACACACACACACACACACACACACCGGTATTAATTTCTTCATTCTCTGTCTGTCTGTCTGTCTCTCTCGCTGTTTATGTCTTTTTTGTCTCTGTTTATCTGTCCATCTATCCATCTATCTATCTATCCATCAGGCTTGCTACATATCTGTTTGTCTATGAATCTCTATCTTCCTACCTAGCTGTTTATCTATCTATCCATCTATCTGCCTGTTTGTCTGTGTCGTCAGGAAAGGTAGACCACGGGCAAATATCAACCCTAGATCCAGCTTTTATCACTCCCTGTCAGTCACTTCATGCCCGGATCCCTTATTGGTGAGGACAGCGACAGGCAGAATTAACTCCCTCCTCATGGGGGTCAATTACCAGGTGGAGGGGACAGTGTGAGCGGTACAGTTGGAGCAAAAGTACACCTAATATTTTACCTTTTTCTGCTTCTCGTTTTCCTCTGGTGGTTTAGTATTCCTAAGATGAGAGACGATTGGTATGTTCTTCTGTCCACAGATGATTCTCTGTGATGTGATGCGTCAAGGTAGACAGTGACGGACATGCCCTAAGTGTGAAGTGGACGCGGTGTTATTGTGGGTGAACTTTATCTTTCATATGAATTTCGTGGAAGTCGATGTGTTGTATTGGTGTGTCAGTTTGTATATGTCATAAGGGTGGGGGAGACGGTGATGTGATGGTTAGAACATCCAACCTGCAAATGGAAGCAATCCATGTTTTGATTCTCAGGGCATCACAGACTCTTGGACAAAGTTTTAATCTCCTATGCCAATGCTGACACAGCAGTATAATTGGGAACCTGGACTCAAATTCGATTGTTTTGTCGTACTCTAAGGAAAAATTGGCACTTGAAAATATTTTTTGACAAAATAACCTCATGCAGTGGATGGGTATTAATCCTAAACCATTTTCCCTAACTGTAGTGTGTGTGTGTGTGTGTGTGTGTGTGTGTGTGTCTAAAGTAATGCTTCTTAAACTGGTGAATGGTTCACCCAAGGGTGAATTAGATTATTTTGGGTGTGAATGAAACTAGATGGGTGTTAGAAGGGAAAGTAAAACGTATGAATTACTTTGGCCAGGTGTTTAGATTTCTTTCTCTACTTAAAAAAAAAAAAAAAAAAAAAAAAAAAAAAAGGCTTTGCCATTAAAATGGTTAGTTGGCTCCTGTCGCTTTTCAATGGCAATAGAGATGAAAATTTCAGTATACTGATTCAGTAATGCGGGTTGCACAGGAGAAAGAAACTGACCCATTGTTTGAGAAGCTTGTCACCGGAATGAAGGAACATCCCTGTCATTGATGATCAACATTCATTTAACTGTAAAAATATTACATTTGTTGTTTTTGTTGTGTGGCAAACATTACAGTAAGAGAACATTGTGTTTGAAAATCCAGGTACTACGGCTGTTGTATATGCAAACGAGAAAAAATAAATAAATATTTTGTTTTAAAATTTTTGTCACTCCTAGTTTTCTTTATGTATTTTTCTTAGGATGATCAGAGACTTGAATAAAATAAACACTTTTGAACTGAGTTTGTCTCTTGTGAAAAATAAATTATACCGGTATATAAATTAATACATAAGAGGACAAAACTAAAATAACCAAAAAATATGGAAATTTAGTCATGGGTGAATGAACTTGTTTGATAAAGGGTCATGGATGAATGACAATGAAGTATGTAGCTTAACCCGCCCCGTCCCGACCACTTTTTGACCACTGGTACCCCCTAATCCCGACCATTTTTCGACCCTTTTTTTTTTTTTTGCTAAAACTTTCGCTTTTGGTCAGAAACAATGGTCAGTGGCAAAGAAATTGTTCCCCGGGGTCCATAATTACCCTAACCAGGTATGCCTTGGTCCCACCTGGCCCCGTGTTCTCCGTAGGCGGTCTGAGCCTCTAACGTTTTCTGTGGTATTATAAGTCTGGGAAACCAATGAAAGTAAGTAGATATGTATTTATTACAAACATAAAAACATGTGATAAAAGAGTAAATTGGATTTTATACAAAAATAGAGCTGAAATAAGCATTGTACCATCGTGCGAAATGAGCAAAATCGGGCAGACTGGTCAGGATGAATCGCTAACATTCGAAAATCATGATACATATCATTTTTTTTACTTACATAATACTTCTACAGTAACATTATACCATTTTACATTTTATTGAACTGTTTTTACGTATTCACAGGCCTTTCGATAACATTTAGCTTAATGTTAGCGCTTATTTACATAGTGAGTGAACTCGCTGTGACTGTTGTTTCAACTCGTATTGTGTTTTTTCTACTTACATAATACTTTCCTAATAACATTATACACTTTTCAACTTTATAGAACTGTTTTGAGATAATTTCAGGCCTTCGTAAATATTTAGCATAATAATAGCGCATAATAACACACATGGTGAAGTCGCTATGACTACTATTTCAACTTACAACCTATTTTTGTACTTTATATAATAATTCTCCACTAACATTGCACATGTTTACACTTGATATAACTGATATCACATAATTTCAGACCTTACGATTCAACTGAGCGTCATATTAGCGCCTACTTACACAGTGAGTGTTATCGCGATATCATTTGTTTCATCTTGCACTAGTATTCAACTTATAAATTACCTTACTACTAACATTACAACAAATTCCACTTTATATAATTCCTATCACATACTTACTGACCAGAATGTTCTACTGAGCATAATATTTTCGCAGATTTACACAGTGGGTGTACTCGTGACATCAATTATTACAACTTACACTATTTTTCAACTTATACGTTTTATTCATGCTAACATTACACCCGTTTCCACTTTATATTCTCGCTATCACATATTTACTGACCAGAGTGTTATACTGAGCATCATATTTTCGCAGATTTATACAGTGGGTGTAGTTTTCATATCACTTCGTTCAACTTACACTATTTCTCAACTTATACATTGCTTTCCTGCAAACATTACACCTGTTTCAAGTTTATATAAGACTTGGCACATACTGACTGGCCTTACCATTATACTGAGCGTCATATCGCCATCCCACACAGTTTCAGTAGTGTAGGAAGTTATGGTACTCTCTGAAACATGGCTGAAGGCACAACGCAACATTGGTGGTGGTGGGGGAGGTGGAGAGCGGCGCCTTTCATCACTCGCACTTCTCTTCCCTCTCACTTTTCCTTTACCCTTTCCCTTCCCTTTCCTTCCTTTCCCCACATCCTGGGGCTGTGTGGAGGAAGTTTGGGAATATTGTATGGCGAAAGATGTGCTGGGGAGCTGCTCCACCTCCTCTCCCCTAGGCCTATGTGCACCACGTGCTCGTGCTGCCTCCCTCACACCACATCCCTTTCACCCCGCACTCCCACCACACCACTTTCGCCTTCCCCAGACAAAACACTAGGCCATACTTTATTTGCCTTCTCGCCCCACATTCTGATCCTCGGGGTGAGATTTTTTCCTTCCCCAACCACGAGGCAACATCACGTCCTAAGCCGCCGTCATCATCATTGTCCTCATCCTCGTCCTCATCAGAATCTCTCTCTAGGGGATGGAGAGAGGTCCATGCAGGTGTTTTGGGTGCAGGCTGGCCTTCCCTTGCCTTACGATACGTGACATGCCGCTTTTTCCGGGGCGAAGGGACCTCCTCATCAGTGCTTGTTATTTCCTCCTCAGGCTGCACATAATCTCGATCCACCACATCATCTTCAAGTGGAGAATCACTATCTCCAGTGAAAGCATCCAGGGCGGATTGTATTTCGTCGTCTGAGAGACCTTTATGCGCCATGTCTGACCTGGGTCACTGCTAACAGGTGAGTGACCGAGACAAGGGCGAGCGCAGGTCACGCGGGGTCTGGGACGCTGCCCGCCTGGGGGCAGGTAGGGGAGGCTTGAGTACGTGGGCGAATCGAAAATCTCGCGCGAATTTTGAAAATTGCGGAAATTATGAACCTTGCAATTGCAGGACGTTGAAGTACGTCAACGGAATTGGCAGTGACATAACGTGAGGACGTGGAAGTACGTCGACGGGACGCTGCGGGTTAAGAAGTACTGGTGTACAGCATGCCCAATGGTGAATTAATATACTGGTGTCGCTATCTCTAAACAGTTTTACTGACCTTAGAATAAACTTTTCAAACTGGAGGTGTTAGGCACAGCCATCATTAACCCCTTCGCCGCACAAAGTCTCCCTTAAGCTGAATAAACTGATGCAGTGGTAGTTTAAATGACTATTATAATTCGTCCTTGGAGTGAAAGATTTTAATGTTTACCATGATAGGATTTCGAATCCAGCTTCAGGCATGCAAAGTTAACCTGCCAACTCCCGTTGACGTATATATACGTCCACACGTTTTGTCACTGTGACTCCTGTTGACGTATATAAATGCTCAGCAGTTGAAAGGTCCCTAATTTGCACAATTTTCAAATTTTGCGAGTGATTTTTGGTACATATACATGGGAAACCGTATTCTACAAGATGCCGGGTAGGGTCAATGCCTTACCCCGCATGACCTCCCCCCCCCCGCACGCCATTGTCTCGGCAATTCACCTGTTACCAGTAACCTGGCCAGTAAAGACATGTCATGCCACAGTACAAAATCAAGGCCTGAGTGGTTCTCCAATCGATGACAACGTTGAGGACAAAGTTTACGTAGCATTAGAGGAAGAAACAGTCAGAAATGATGATCAGGTAATGTTGCCAAAAAAGGTAGGTATGTTGATGTGTTTGGTGAGTGAAACAATGCTTATATTGCCTATATTACTGTGTGAAAACCAATATACTCTTGTACTACATATAAATTTGTACCAAATAAATAAATAGATAAATACCATTTATGAGTGGTGTGGAATAGTTACCCTCCCATAGAACTCGTTTTCTTTGGAGCCAGCCTGATACAAAACACAGTAAGGTAAGGGGTACTGCTACTGCTACCTGTATTCAGTATTTTAAACCTCAGGTGAGAGATTTCTCTATGAATTTTCGATGTTTCTCACCAAAGCGAAGGTTAGAGCCAACAAATTTTTATTTCCAAAATTGGTCAGGATTGGGGGGGGTCAGTGGTGGAAAATCAGTCAGGACGGGGGGGGGTTAAAAAGAGACAAACAACCCCTTCACTCCAATGATGTCTATGTTAGCTTATGTTTATCAAGGTCTAGTGAGAAACAAGTCTGATCGTTTTGCTTCTCTTTGCATCTTTGTGACGTCTGGTGGTACCCTACTGCGGGATGGATATAACCATACAAAGATAGCAAATAAAGTGGATGGGTAACTACAACAACTTATCTTTATGACAGTAAACATAAATCTACCTTTTTTTCCAAATCATCATCCTTCAGGAAATGATATAAATGTATATTCCCATTTCCTTTATTTACACGCTGAGAATAACTATGTGCACCTGTAAGCTGTACTGCAGACCGCTATTCTGGCTTGGAGCAAAAAATCAGGAGGAGCTGAGGAACCTGACCCAAGTGAAATCTACATCCGACTAACCTCATTAACCCTACTGGAGTGGCACACTCATGTATCACGTGACGTCATGCACTGAGTGGTCCCACTTTTAGCCAGAAATTATCAGACCTAGTATAATATCTCATTAAACCTTGATTTTTACTATCTCCAGATGATTTCATTCAGTTTAGGAGAGACTGTTTGATCTGAAGGGGTTAAATGTAGTCCCTTATGCTGAAGAAAGTCATGTGGAAAGTGCAAGAATAAAATGGAATATTATGTCATTGTACTGGGAGGATTAACTATAACAGTAAACTGTTTATTGCCGGACTCATGGATGTTCTTGGCTTAAAAAGAAAAAAAACTAAAGCAACTTATTATAAATCCATTTAGGAATTTGACCGTATTCATAAGCATTTTCAAGGTATTTATAAAAACTCAATTTAAAACTCTTTGTGAATGCCACTCAGATCCCTGAGAAACATCAATCAAGACCCACGTAGACACTGGAATAGTTGCTGGAGCCGCCTGGGCTCTCTTAGTCATATGAGTGACTCAGGGACTAATGCGATAGGAGGCCGGCCACAGTGCTAGCAGGCTCCGGCAACCTTTAAACCCGGTTGGTTTCCTGGGACACCCGCTGATCGGGAGGCAAGCGGGTAATCACTGAACCACCATGGCTTACTAAAATGTAACATCCTTCCCCCAGATTTCCTAGCATTATCCCCCAAATGTTCTGGTGCATTTTTTAGTATATTCTTGCTGCATTCAGATAATTTACCCAGGTTAAAAAGTGAAGGGGTGCAACAATAGGAAAAGAAAATTCGCAATTGGACTGAAGGGCCTGGCATTTTCCTCACTGCAGTAAAACAAAAAAAGGTATTAAGACGCCTTCCACTGAAACATTTGTAACGACGAAAATGTATACAGAAGCGTGGGACCTTTATTTCTATTTTTATCCAAACACCTTCGGCGGAGGATCGAGTGAAGGAGTACACGATGGAGAGCAGGTTGGTGTGACAGGCGGGAATGGCGGTGTGTTATGTGTTTGATGGAACTCACTTGGCTTGTCTGAAGCACTGATATCTACAAAAGGGCTAGTATTTTGGCAGTCTGGCTCGCTCTCTGTGTATATTTGTGAGTCTTTGATATCATGACGCTGGCCTGTAGTACCCTGGTATAAAATAGTAGAACTAAGAATCCAGTAGCAACATAAGCATCATAACGTGTCCTGTTCCGTGCACTACATAATTTGTGTGTTGATTGTATACGGCATTGCGTTGTTTATATTCTGATGGGAAAGAAATGCCGAATTAGTGGTTAGATTACTAGAGAGAGAGAGAGAGAGAGAGAGAGAGAGAGAGAGAATTTCTAACTCGCAAAAAAAAAAAAAAAAGTCCACGCATATTAACAGACATTATAATTATTCTCCAACTCCCCTCCTCACTACACACACTAGGATTAAGTGAGGATTATATTCGGATACAGCTTTATATTCACTGCGTGGGATTACTGGCAGGATGTGGACTATAATTACCATTGCTAAATAATAACCCTGTCTACCCATCAGGCGGTCCGTCCATCTGTCTGAGAGAGAGAGAGAGAGAGAGAGAGAGAGAGAGAGAGAGATTGTGTTCACCGAGGAGATACGTTAAAAATAAATGCGTTATTATAATTCGTTTACCTGATCTTGCCCTCCATATTATCCTTGGGACCACCACGGCCTCCTCTCATGACCTCTTAAAAACTATCATACAGAAACTTTTCTTAGAAATCAGCTAAACTTTGTGGAGGGATTTAAAGTTACATTAGAATGATCTGGATATAATCTGGGCTAAGAGGAGTAACCTTTTCAGCCCCAGGACCTTTTGTTTGCTTTGTTTTTGCTAACTACAGACGGTTTTATCTTGCTTAGGGAAGACGATGGGGTGAGCGACAGTTATTTAGGATTCTTTCAGTTCGGTAGCCTCTCCTTTCGTTAAAATGGTGTAGAGATAGCATGAATAGGATATAAAAGATGTCATAGCACTGTAAGTGTTGAGATAAGAGTCGTAGGGTGAGGTCAAATTTTTTACTCCCCCCTCCATTCATTTACCCAATTGTCTTCAAAGGATTTTATTTAGCTCAGGAGACAGAGCTAATTTTGAAGGGGTGAGTAATGGCTATATCTAACTCTAACCCCTAAACTGAATAAAATAGGTTTGGAGAAAGCAATGACCGAAGTATAAATGACGTCCTCGCACTGGTGGGACTACTAAGAATCTCTTCCCTCGATCGACCTATTCGACCTAGGCAATGTTTATTATACTTTACTCCTTTTTACTTTAACCTACCCTAAAATTTATATCTCTCCATTCTAAATGCTGAGTTGAAAGAATAGAGAATAGACTGGCACAAGATTATGATGCTAGTCACAAAGAAGTACTGTGGGAAATATGTAGACCGGTAGCATTGACCTTGAAAGGTCAAACACAAGGTCACGGATATTCAGGGGGCTATAACTCGAAACTCTTGAAGATAGAGGTATTTACTATTGCCAAGATGTTGGAAGTCTCATATGGGCTTTCATTTGGTGCCATGACCTTTGACCTTGAGTGACCTTGAAAGGTCAAATGCAAGATCACGGAGTTTCAGAGGGCGTAACTTGAAAACATTTGTACCATCACCTTGGACTTTAGTTATATAATGACAATAAATGGCAGTAACGATTAAATATTTAACAGTAATAAAATAGCTGCTGTCGGGTGAGGTTTGTCGTGCCTGACACCACTTGTTCTACTTTACACGTATTCTGCCCATAACCATGCGATTTCATTCAGATTAGGAAAAACTCTAACAAACTGACTCCTTCAGTTCGAAAAGTCTCTCCTAAGCTGAAGGAAGAGTTACAAGACTATACAGTACTACAAAATACGTCCCCGGATACAAAGGGGGGTGATAACAGCAAAACCTCATTAGGACTCAACACGATTTTCAGAATCTGTAAAGGAACTCTTGACCATAGCTTTACATTGACTAAACCTATCCACTAAATATAATACAGTATTTTGAAGTTGTTATATTATTTTAAAAATCCCAGCCAGACGAAAGCCTAGTAGAGATTATGCACATTTAGACGACAAAAAGTTCAGTCCTAAGCCGAACTATATCTGAAATTTAATGACTGTTGACTTACACTAAACTAAGTGAGGTCAGATCCATTCAGTTTAAGAACGCCACTTCAGGTCCAGTCATTCCCGACACACTTGTTTCAGCCTAGTTAGATAATTTTGGGTCTGTTAAGGGCAAACTGGGGCAAATTATATACAGTTCAACCCATTCAGGGCTATTCAGGGAAAATTAGGGCCATCCAGATCAGCTTTGGCTTATCATGATCCTTAACATGCAATCTGGCTCAGGTCAGTCCAATTTCACTCCGGGTCATTCAGGATCAGTAGCACCAATCGTATTAGCTCAGTTCGGGTTCAGCAGTGCCACTTCAGATCTTTATCCACGCCACATCCATCTGGACCTAGTGGGTCGTTGCAGGCCAGCTTAGGGAAATCCAGGTCCACTTTGACTCAGCCAGGAAAAATTGAGCCCATTAAGGTCCATCCAGGTCCTTTATATCCATTTAGAATTAGGTGAGTACAAGTCAGTTTATATCTCTTCAGGGCCGTTCAGATGAAGTTCGATCCATTCAGGATTTTTACAACCAGTCGTGTCCAGAAAGATAAGTCTAGATCCTGTTACATTCATTTAGGTCAATTAAGATCCTTTCTAGTCATTCTGATTCACATCAGCCAGATTCAGACCCAAGATATACTTTCAGGGCTGTTTCAGTCAGCTTAAGTCCTTTTAACTTTGCATGGATCCAACATATCGATTTAGATCATTACAAACAGTTGCATGCCATGGATGTGGGGAACTGTAATAGTTGCTAAGATAAATAATTTAAAACTTTCAGAACAAGATGAGAGGAGTGGATGCAAGTGGGTATACATTGGCTGTGATGATAGTACTTTGTTTGGTACTACTGGGGAGAATGTCATGGGGTGATGTGAATAAGAGAATTAAAAATGCTTGATATTACTCGAAAGTAAAGACAAGGAAATGATTTGTGAAAATGAAGTAGTAAGTTTTACTTTACGCCGACTTACTTCGCCAATTCTCTAAAGATGAACATTTTATGATCTTTCTGAAAAGTACACAGCGGAGACTAATCTACACACGAGTGCTGATTGTTAGTACTGGTAGCCTCTGAGAAAGTATTCTTACCCCCTGACAATCAGTAACTAATACTAATAAAGGACAGGTCCTTGCTGGTGCTTAACTCTTAGCTGGCACAATGGATTTAAGTTTTAATATGGAAGAACTTGCCTAAATACCAGATGTGATTAATATAAGAAGTTTGTGCTAAATGGGAGTAGCAAACTAAATTAATCTCAGTGTGAAGAAATGAAACACCATTAACACTGTTAAACGAGCTCAAAGAAAAGAATTGTAAATTTATTGATTACAATAAAATAAATTTACGTTACTTGAATTTCAAAATGAATTCAAAAAGGGAATTCACGGTCACAGGGGGACTCGTGAATTCAAATAACAAAGGAAATACTCACTCACTCATTCAAAAGCAAATCAGACTTAAGCCTAGAAAAACGAATGGAAATACTGGTCAGTGGAGGGAACGGAGCTGAAACTACGAAAGACTGGGCGTCTGTCTGTTGCACACCAGGCGCTTCTATTCACTGTTCAGCTCACTTTGCCAATCACCGTCTAGGTGGAGATCCAGGAAATCGCTGTACAATGGAGACACTACTCTGTACGCTGAGCACAAACGATCCTACTTTCGAGGTGGTCCAAAGCTGACTGACTAATGTAAGCAAGCTGGGGCACAAAGCACGAGAGAGGAGCGTGGCTCAACTTAACGGTTGGAAAAGGAACACATGGGAACAACATTTACACAAAGTTTCGCTCAGTGAAATGCACTATCTATACAGAAAGAGTCATTAATGAAAAACAATGAGAAGGTTTATGAAAACTCATTACGATCTGGGTGCAAAATTGAGCAGTTAACGGACTGAGCAAAAGTTTACGCATTCCAATATTCTTCAGGCATTCCCAATACTAACATAAGGTCGCGAATTAATTTGCTACATTATGCCTCATCAAAATGAAATTTTTCATAGAGAAACTTTACAAAATATACATACATATAAATCCTAACTCAGTCACACAAGATTCACACTGTGGTGTGTGTACTATCCTGCTACAGGAGAAAATCACGGTCTCCAGTGAGCATAAAAACCTCGTATTTATGTTAATAGAAGCAAGCTTGAGGGAAAAAACTCTGTGACAA
This sequence comes from Coenobita brevimanus, assembly GCF_032717465.1. NCBI lineage: Eukaryota > Metazoa > Arthropoda > Malacostraca > Decapoda > Coenobitidae > Coenobita > Coenobita brevimanus. The sequence continues at coordinate 42,946,848 of NC_137010.1, read as the reverse complement.
TGGTGAAAAATCCTGTACTCTGGTCAAACTGAGCGAAAGTTCCCTACATTTTAATTAACAACTAATTGTTATGTAGCATGGTGTATGTAATACACGGTGTAGGTGTGACAGTTGTAGTGTAACTGTACCTATGTGTAAAATGGTGTGATACAAATTAATAGTAAATGGAGACAACGAGGCAGAAGAGAAGAGGCGGCAGCATGCAGCAGAGACGATCAGCTGATCTGCATGACAAAACTGCTAAGCCCGCCAGCTGTACCTGCAAAATCAATCAAGGTGGAGCATCAAAAATGTCAGTGCAACAAACAATTTTGATTAAATTACAATTTCTCTCCCTGCCTAGTAGTAAGCACATATGGTACAAAAAGTACACTATTATTTTCTTAACGAATATATTATTAACCAGGAAACGTAGTCCCAGGACAGAATCTCAAAGGACCCTTTAGTTTACTGGTTAAACCTAACTCAACACTTACGATATTGGCAAGCTGAGAATCCCTACGCAATCTCAGGCAGATCACATTTTAACACCCAACGTGGTGTGAACACTCATGTGGATCATGTGTATTCTCCAGGAATCCTCAGAGAGGCCCACAGCTCGAGACACTCCACAAGGTAATTCAGACACAGCCTCGGATTGCCTTTGTGGGGTCTCAAGACTTCCCCCCTAAGCTACAGTACATATGTACTGTATGTACCGGCCCTGGACATAATGTGTCCTGTGGGACCAACGGGTGGGACATCATGTCTGCACCCACACTGCCACTGCCCTCTCTTTCAACTGACTCAGAGATTACGGGCGTGGATTCAAACGGCGCAGGAAGGACACATCCCTGACTGGTGATACGTTGAGACACATTGCTGGAACGCACAAACCTATCTACTTCCTGTCCCATTCCTGGCCATAAAAAGTCAGCACGGATATGGCCATGGGTTTTCCTTTTGCCCATGTGACCTCCTGAGGCTGAACAATGACCCCATTCTAACACTGCTCGGCGATACTTAGCGGGAACGACAAACTGCAGTCGAACCTTGCCCTGGGGTGTTCGTGACTCACGGTAGAGCTGTCCTTGTTTACGAAGAAACCTGGCTTGTCCTCCAAGTGAATACTTAATTACTTTACCCTTTTGCTTCTTCCACACAGCAGCAAGTGTAGGGTCAGTGTGTTGTTCTTGGACAACATCTTGACTACAAATCAGATCTTGCAGCGATGCAATGGTCACTGGGGTGCCACAGTTTGGAGCTTTGGCCATGGCTCTTGTTACTGCAGCCGAAGTCTGAGTAGCATCATCTACGGTGCAACTGTACTTGGCACCTGGTATGTTACTTATTATTAGATCAAACAAAGGTTCTGGCATGACAACTGCAACTGTTGTACCAGTGTAAAATGGAGATGCCACCTGGATATGTGCCTCAGGGAACAATCTCACTGATCCATCAATAAGCTGAGCTTGGATCTGTCAACCTGTGTACTTTTCAGGCCTAACTAGACTCTGCCTGACAGAGCAACCTGAGGAACCATTGTCTCTCAGGACCTTTACAGGAACGCCTCCCACAAACCCTGGCCGAACAAGGAAGGCATTGTTGCCTGTGGGAGGACCTGTGGAGGAAGAGCCAGCCATTGATAAGGCTGCTGAATGAACGATGTGGCAAACATGGTGCCCTGAGAATTAGATACCTGAGGGGTCATACTCACCATCTGGGGAGATGGAGCATTGACCACGTGTGGAGGAGAGTTCACTGTTGCTGGTGGACTAGTGAATTGTGAAGGAGGACCTGTGCTGCTAGGAACGACACTACCATGCTTCTGTTGAGCAATGAAGGCTGCGTTTGCCTCCTGCCTCTGATACACTGGGGCTGGTCTGAATAGGATTGTCCCGACTGTCGATTGTGTGGCTGACACTGCTGCTGGTTGGGGTACTGCTTGTACTTCTTCCAATTGGGTTTCTGTATTTTGCCCCTGGTCCTTCTTCTGCGGTTTGTTTGGACCTTGGCCATTATTCTAAGAATGGCTTTGATGCTTGGATTCAGTCTGAGATGGTTTCCCAGACTTGTCAGCTTTTGTGTCCCAGGTCTGTTGCTTAAGAGTTTGCTACCTGTACGCAGTGAAGAATGCATCAGCCTTTTCCACTATTTGGCTGGCATCCCTTACCTGGCAGATCTTAAGCTCAGCCATAAGCTCAGCAGCCCACGACTTTTCTAGCTGCCTGCGCAGCATAAGGTCAATTATCCCCTCTCACATGTGAGGGGTTTCATCTTTCTCCATCCACTCATCTAAGTAAGCAGTAAAACGGTTGAGGAACTGAACAGCAGTCTCCTTTTCTTGGAGATGCTCTCTTATAAACTGACTCCTGGCATCATCAACTGTGAGACCATATACTTTGATGAGTGCAGCCTTCATCATCTCATATGTGAGATTGTCTCCACGAATTCTGTGGAGAATATTGAGGGCAGGGCCCTCAAACAAGTTAAGAAACTGGAACCACTTAGCTGCCTCATTCAGCTGGTGGGGCTGTGCCATGTCTTCAAAACGAGATATGAATGGCTCAATTTACTCCCCTTCCTTGTATGAAGGAAGCTTGAGGTATGGGGTTGCCAGAACATGTGCAGGGAGAGCACTCGTGGAGCACGGGTCGGCTGCACCAGATGTCCCTGAAGCCAATGAGTCTCTCTTGAGCTTCAGCATCTCAAGTTCATGTTTCTCACATGCCTTGCGCTTGGCATGCTTGTGTTCATGTTCTCTCTCACGTTGTTCTTGCTCGTATTTGCACTGCTCTCGCTCGTATTCATGCTGATCTCGCTTGTATTCACGCTCACACTCATGTTCCTTGCGCTGTTCTCGCTCATGTTCGTGTTGAATTTTACGCTTTTCATGGGCATCACTCTCATGCTGCTGTTCAAGAGTATACCGTGAGAGCACATAGTCTTCAATTTCCTGGGGATTGGTAAGCCCCATATCCTTGGCTTCCTGTACATATAGACTAGTAGCCATGGTGCTAACTCAACTAAGGCTGAGTGAGCTAAAGACTGAGTACTGACTCCTGTTTTGGAGAGGAATGCTAATAATCAAAAGGAAAGAATATAGGCACAGGCTGGTGGTGACCAGTCTTATCTCCTGTAGATGAGGGTTCACTGTCACAGGGGGACTAGTGAATTGTGACTCGTTTTATCTCCTGTGGTGGAGGATTCACTGTCACAGGGTGACTAGTGAACTGTTACTCGTTTTATCTCCTGTGGAGGAGGATTCACTGTCGAAGGGGGACTAGTGAATAGTTACTCGTTTTATCTCCTGTGGAGGAGGATTCACTGTTGCAAGGGGACTAGTAAATTGTGAATTATTTTATCTAGTTAAACTAGTAAGATTCACTGTCGCTGGGAGACTAGTGAATCATGACTAGTCTTATCTAACTAAACTGGTAAGATTCACTGTCACTGGGAGACTAGTGAATTGTGACTATGGTCCTTTCACCGCAAGAAGTCCGTTCAGGGTGGGGCCCACCTGGTGAATCACCTCTAGCGATGCTGCCAAATCAACCGTAGTACATGCCTCTCTCTCTCTTATTTCCCATCTATGTGCTATTTGCATTTTTTTTTATATATTCTGTATATAATAAAGGAAGCTATATAGAACACTGAGTATCACTTTTTAGAATTATAACAACGATTTGAATGAATTCTACGACACGTGGCAGTCCTTTTTTCCCATGTTGCCACGCCGAGGTCGGCGAGGAACCCAGGGTCAGAGAGAGGATTAGGCCTACAGGGGAAACCTCTTAAAAATAAAATGCGCCTAGACTTTTACCTCATAGGTGGTGTGGAAAAAGAGTTGAAAATAAATAATAAATATATACAATATATATATATATATTTATATATATATATATATATATATATATATATATAGATATATAAATATATACATACATATATATATATATATATATATATATATATATATATATATATACATATATATATATATATATATATATATATATATATATATTTATATATATATATATATATATATATATATACAAATCTATATATATATATATATATATATATATAGAGAGAGAGAGAGAGAGAGAGAGAGAGAGAGAGAGAGGGAGAGAGAAACAGGTGAGATGGGGGTAGGTAGGGAGACAGAGTGATAATCCGATAATTGGTGGTCAAATTGGCAACGTCGCACTCAGGGGAATTCCAACTTCTGCCACACCCTGAACGGACTTCTTGCTGCGAAAGGACCATAGTGCTTATAGCCTTTAATGATAACAAATTCCTAGGTGTGAGTGAGTGAGTATTATTTCATTAATAACTCTAGAGCTAGCAGTTAATATCCTGGCGAGGTCGCCAGATGTCACGGGGTGATGTGAATAAGAGAATTAAAAATGCTTTATTTACTCGAAAGTAAAGACAAGGAATTGACTTGTGAAAATCAAGTAGTAAGTTTTACTTATGACGGCTGACTTCGCCAGTTTTCTAAAGACGAGAATTTTATGAACTTTCTCAAAAGTACACTGCGGAGACTAATCTACTTACGAGTGCTGAATGTTAGTACTGTTAGCTTCTGAGAAAGTATTCTTACCCCCTGACAATCAATAACTAATACTAATAAAGGACAGGTCCTTGCTGGTGCTTAATTCTTAGCTGGCACAGTGGATTTAAATTTTATTATGGAAGAACTGGCCTAAATACCAGTTGTGATTAATATAAGAAGTTTGTGCTAACTAGGAGTAGCAAACTAAATTAAGCTCAAAGTAGAGAAATGAAACATCATTAACACAGTTGAATGAGCTCAAAGAAAAGAACAGTAAATATATTGATTACAATAAAATAAATTTACGTTACTTGAATCTCAAAATGAATTCAAAAGGGGAATTCACGGTCACAGGGGGACTCGTGAATTCAAATAACAAAGGAAATACTCACTCACTCATTCAAAAGCTAATCAGATTTATGCCTAGAAAAACGAACGGAAATACTGGTCAGTGGAGGGAACGGAGCTGAAGCTACGAAAGACTGGGCATCTGTCAGTTGCACACCAGGCACTGCTATTCATTGCTCAGCTCACTTCACCGATCACCGTCTAGGTGGAGATCCAGGAAATCACTTTACAACGGAGATGCTGCTCTGTACACTGGGCACAAACGATCCTACTCTCGAGTTGGTCCAAAGCTGACTGACTAATGTAAGCAAGCTGGGGCACAAAGCACGAGAAATGAGCGTGGCTCAACTTAACGGTTGGAAAAGGAATACATGGGAATGACAATTACACAAAATTTCGCTCAGTGAAACACTGTCTATGCAGAAAGACAGTCACTAATGAAAACAATGAGAAGGTTTATGAAAACTCATTACGATCTGAGTGCAAAAGCGAGCAATTAACGGACTGAGCAAAAGTTTACACATTTCAATATTCTTCAGGGATTCCTAGTATAATACTAACACAATGTCGCGAATTAATTCGTGACAGAGAAGTACACTATGCTCTGTGAATATGAACATTGTAAGTCGACAGGCAGTCAAGGCAGTCATCAATACGATACTCACTACTTTAAAGCACTGTGTGTGGGGTGGTTGGAAGTCAAGGAAACAAGTGGGCAGGAGGGGCTGTGATGTGGTGAGTGGTGGAACATGCTTGAGGAAATGCTGTGAGGATAGGTGTTGTATATAGACAAATAAGGTGTATGCAAGAAAGATGGTAGGAGTTGGTCGGGTGAGTGTGGCGGGTGGGATGGGTTAATATAGTGGTGAGTGGTGACACAGAGAGGGATAAACACACCCTCTGATTCTGAGCAAGTGTTGGGAGTGAGAACCGATTTCTCTAAGGGTACAATGGAGAGTGGTGGAGGTAGAAAAAGGGTGGGGGTGGATGGAAAGGGGTGGTTGGGATGGGCAGGGATGAAGTTGTTTGGTGAGGTGCAGGGTGATACATTCTGTGAAATAGTGCTTTGTAGTTTGATTGATATCGATGTAACAACAGTTATTCAAATGTTTCTCAAGGAAGCAAAAAAAATAAGCTCACCAATAACAAAGTAAGCAAGCTTAGGTAGAAATTTTTTGAAACTGCTATAATTTGCTGTACCATGGCAAACCCATCATATCTCAGGTAAAATTCTTTGGCGAGAATCGGTGGCAGGATTTCAGGAACGGCCGTCCAGAGTACTGCATACGGACCCACAGCCAACAGCCAGCAGAGGTCAACATTCCCCTGTTAAGGCACTTTTCCCCAGTGGGTGTTGTACGACCATGTCCGGTGGACAGTGATTGAGTCAATGTGTGGTACCATGGACAGAACTTGTCTGTGACTATACTCCTTTCATTTTAACTTAGCCAAAAATTGCATCGCTCCATCTTAAATGCTGAATTGTTAAAATAGAAATTAAAACTTGAATATGATGCTAGTCACGAAATAGTGCTATGAAAAGAATGCACAACTGCAACACTACCTCTTCTTGTCTCTGATTTAGGTGAAATAAGGTGGGAAAAGACGAAAATGTGGGTCACGAAAATGTGGTTCAATATAAGATGAAAGAATCATTTTTTACTCTAGTGTTAATATCTTGTTAGAACTCAACATTCAAGGCGGCGAGAGACAATTCTGGGTTAGGATAAAATGGAGAGAGTGTTGGTAAATATCATCCCCAAACAGCACCTGATAACTGCGCACCAAAGGTTGAAAATTGTCCGAGCTAGCTTTTGTGAAACTGTTAACTCTGACGTCCCCTTAGACTTGGTGTGTACGAGGCTGGTGATTAATGGTTGCACTAGAAAAGAGAGAGAGAGAGAGAGAGAGAGAGAACTTTCTTATTTATCTCCCACCCATCTGCTCATTACTTCATCTCTCTCTCTCTCTCTCTCTCTCTCTTGGTCTTCCAGTCAAGTATCCTTCCCTCGGTCGGTTTGGCCATCCACTCACCAGCAGTTCAATAACCTTCTTCCGGACGGGTTCCTACCAGTAAATTTGTCTGTCTCTCACTCCCTTCTTCTCTTCCTCATTCCCTCCAACCCTCCCTGCGTCTGTTACTCCTTCGCCTCTTCCTCCCTCCATTCCATCCTTCTTCCAACTCTGCCTTCCTCTGTCAATTCATCCATCCCCCTTCAATCATCCCTCCATTAATCTCTCCCTCCCTACACTCATCCCTTCCTCCATCCCTCCATGCATCTCTCCCTCCATCAATCCATCCCTTCCTCCATCCCTCTTTCTTCCATCCCTCCTTAAATACTATCCCTCCAGCATCTCCTTCCTTCCTCCCTCTTTTCCTCCATCCCTTACACCACTGACGGCCCGCGGGCCAAATCCGGCCCTTGAGTCGTTTTTGTTTGGTCGTTTGACCGACTCAGAAAAAGTAAAAGCAAATAATATATGAATTTCTCGTTCATTTATGTGCATAAGAGTTTAGACAGAAGGAAGAAAAGAGAGGTGAAATAATGTATGGCCCTTTTGTTAACCTGAGTTTCGTAATTCGGCCCTACTTCTAGAGTAGTTGAAAAGCCTTGCCCTATACCTTCCATCCTTCCTTTCCTCCATATCTCCCTGCTTCCATCTCTCTCTCCCCTCGTCAGTCCCTCCATCTCTTTCTACATCCCTCCCTTGTATCACTCCCTCCCTCCCTCCCTTCTTCCCTCCCTGTATTTCTCCCTCCTTTCTATTCTTCATCTCTCCCTTTTTCTGGCTCTTACATTTTTCATCCTTCCCTCCAACCATATGAAGGGAGGGGAGGGGGGAGACTCATCATATATATATATATATATATATATATATATATATATATATATATATATATATATATATATATATATTTATGTGCCATTCTTTCCAGGCCGCTAAATGGGAAAAGTTGCCTTCAGTGAAAAGGTTAATGGTCATTGAATCACAAGGGTCATTAACGCACCCAATCAGTCTTTATTAAGTCTGAATCTTCCCCTAGAACATGACAAACAGCAGCCGGTTTACATCCATGTCTCCAGTTATAGGCAGGGAAAACAGAGACGTGGGGAAAGCAAACTCAGTCCACTGTAGCACCAGTTGAGCAGGGCGGTACTCCTAAGGTGGATGGAAAGCTGATGACAGGGAGAGTTGGAGCTCCCTTTTCACCAGTCCTCGGGGTTAGCTTCTGACCATTCCCCTTTGCTGAACTTTTTCAGTGTTTCAGGAACAGAGCGTAGGCCAGCATACTCTCCAATACAAGTTCCTCTAATTGTCAACACCAAAACTAAATGCACATTGCGCACTACACTCCCTATTCAATATTTAACTAAATATGGCATTGATTCCCCAAGCCTCGGAATCCCCAGGGGAGGGGACCACCAAACCCCGATCTTCTGCCCCTCTGCTGGTGACGGCCAAGCGAGATGCCTGGAACCACTGTCTGAATCAATTCTTTTTCACTTCTACAACATTCGCGGCCTTTCCTCTACCTTTCACTCTCTTGAGCACCACCTCTCCTCTTCTAAACTTCACCTTCTCTTCCTCACTGAGACTTAGCTGTCTGAGATGACTGATAGCAAACCCTTCTCTGTATCCTCCTACCTTCTCAGTGCTCATTCCAAAGTCAAAGATGGCTGTTGTGTATGTGTACGCAACAAGATATCTTGCTCTCCTGCTCCTGAACTTGAATCTTCTGAATTCTCTACTCTCTGGTTTCAGCTTCCCTTTCATTCTCTGACTAAATATATCTGTGCTGTTTACATATCCCCTAATTCTACTGGCTATGAAAAATTCTCCAACTATTTTACTTCTAAAATGGAATACATCCTATCAATTTCTCCTTTCTCTGAAATCTCCATCCTAGGAGATTTCAGTATTCACCACTACCTTCGGCTCTCCTCTCCTTTCATTGATCCATCTGGTGTACAGGTCTACATCTTTTCTATTCTTAACCCGCACCACGCTAATTCTTATTAACCCGATTACTTTCCCTGAGTCTTTTTTTTTTTTTTTTTTTTTGACTTTTTATTTTAATATCAAGTTCATTTTTACTCATCAGATCGTGTTTCTGAGCTCGAACTCTTCATCACCCTCGTCTTTTTGTAATTTAATCCTCTCTGGTGGGTGTGACGGTGGCAATAAGTCGCCAGCACCGTGGGAGGTAGACGGGTGTGAATCCACCATTGCTGGGCTACAGATGAGAACTGAATCACTAATTATGCTGTATTTGCCAACTGCAGTAAGGCAGAGTTTAGCAACAGCTCTGACTGTGTAGAAGGAGACTCAGCATTCCCATGGAAACTACTGATGCTTCCTCATGCTTGAAATTATGGTGCGGAGACCCATTGCCTCATATGAGGTGATCAGCATGGCCAGGGCTGGCCTGCATACCTGAAATAGTAAATATAAGCTACTTGGCAAGTGTGATGTGGCAGGGTTGGACAACAGCTCTGATTGTGTAGAGGGAGATTCAACTTTCCCATGGAAACCACTGACGCTTCCTCATGTTGAAATTATGGCACCGAGACCCATCGCCTCATTTAAGGCAATCATCATGGCCAGGGGTGGCCTGCATACCGTCTCATATGATGCGATGAGCGCGAAGGGGGTTAATGACCTAAAGCAGCTTGTACAGCACCCTACCCAAAGCCCTGACCACTTTGGACAGAGTTGCAATTTTTTTTTTTAAATGTAAGAAAGAAGTAACCAAAGGCCAGAAGCCTGCAATGCCGTTCCTTCCAAGAAAAAAAACAAGAACGATACAAAAGAGAGCCAAATTCAAGATCCATTCATTTTGAGATGCCTGGACACACTGCGTTTGAAAGACTGGAAATCATAGGAAGTAGGAAATACAGACAGAGGGAGAGAGTTCCAGAGGTGACCTGTTGCATAAATGGACTGGGAGTAACGGTTAACTGTTGCCTTAGAGAGTTGGACAGAAAAGGGATGAGAGATTGTTGCTAGACGTGTGTTACGCACCCGTCGCAGAGGTGGAGGGATGCAAACAGACAGTTCAGAGGAGCAGTGACCATTGAAGTAGCGATAGAAAAGAGATAAAGATGCAACAGTGCGGTGAAGAGACAGAGGTTGAAGGGAGCCAGTAAGAGGAGGAGAGTTGATGAGATGAAAAATCTTTGACTCCACCCTATTGAGAAGAGCTGTATGTGGGTAGCCTCCCCACACATGAGAGTTGTACTCTAAACAGGGGCTAATAAAACCCATGTATAAAGTCAACAACTGTGCAGGGGTAAAGAAGGTATGGAGTTGGCTTAGCATACCTAATCTCTTGGAAGCAGATTTTACAAGAGATGCAAGATGTTCTTTCCAAGATAAGTCCTGAGCGAATGAAACCCCAAGCATGTTCAAAGATGATGCAGAATTAAGCTGGATATTATTAAACATGAGTGGGTACTCCTGTGGAAGATTGTGTCGGGTTGATACGTGTAAAAACTAAGTTTTTGATGCATTAAAAACAACAAGATTATTTTTACCCAGTGAAAGATACGAGCCAAGTCAGACATCCCTCATCCCTTGTTTGTTGAAGTAACTGGTGAGATGGACATTGCGGGAACCAAATGGAAAGGTGAAGGGTGGAATCATCAGTGTACAATTGGATAGGTTAGATGCACAGCTTAGAAGGTCATTGATGAATAAAAGGAAGAGAGTTGGTAATAGGCCAGAGCCCTGAGGAACACAACTGTTGCTAGATCTCTTCCTTACAAATGATCCTTTTGCTTAATCTGTTAATCTTTCCTCTCCATTGGGCTTCTCCAATAACAACCTTATCACCTTAATCTGTCCTATCCCTCCAGTAAAGACTGTGGACCCTTCCAAGAAGCGACGATTGTGGTACTTTGTAGCAGCAGACTGGGAGGTCCTTAGGTAGAACTTCTTTGATTTTCCGTAGAATGATTATTGCTTCCATAGCTGTGAGCCATCTGAGTGTACCTTGCACATTATGGAGGCTATTCCTTCGGGCATGTAAGCATACATTCCTCTCTCATATTATTTGACTAATGCAAAAAAAAACATGGTTTAATCATACCTATTCTTTTGCTGTTTACAACAACAAGAAAGGTACCAGAGCCAACCCACCCCTTAATCTTGTCTCTTTTATGGTTCTGCCCGGCATTGAACTAAATCTGTTCTTTGCTTCGCTAAAAATAGTTTCATTCGTGCTAAATGCTCTGAACTCTCCAACTCAAATTCTTCCAGCTCCTTCTGGCACCTTGGCAAACACCTTTCTAACACTTTTACCTCATCATCTTTCCTTTCTCTTTTCCACTCGGATGATTGTGTATCTATTTCTTCTACTGATAAAGCAGAATTCTTGACTCAGACATTCTCCTCCAGCTCCACCTTAGTCAATTCCGGTGCAGTTCTTCCATCACTACCCCTCTCCTACTTCCTCATGGCTGACATTAAAATTTCTTTATTTGATGTATTTTCTGCCATCACTGGCCTCAGCACTAACAATGCACATGGGCCTGATGGCGTCCCTCCTGTTGTCCTTAAGAACTGTGCTTCTGTGCTTACACCCTGCCTGGGTAAACTCTTTTGCCTTTGTCTATCTACTTTCTCATTTTCTTCTTGTTGGAGGTTTGCTCTTATTCAGCCTGTCCCAAAGAAGGGTGACCATTCTTTTCTCTATAACTATCGTCCAGTTGCTTCAACAGCCTGTGTTTAACAAAAAATTTTAAAACCATCTTTCCTATCACAACTCTCTGATTGTCAGTATGGGTTCCGCCAGGGAAGCACCACTGGCGATCTTCTCACCCACTTTTCAGACTCCTGGTCATGCTCCTTTTGGGACTTTGGCGAAAGCTTTGTCATTGCACTTGACATCTCAAAGGCTTTCGATTGAGACTGATATAAATCTTTAATTTCCAAACTGCCCTCTTACGGTTTCTGTCCTTCTATAATTATGTGCTTTCATCTCGACCTTCCTTTCTGGTCGTTCTATAGCTGCTGTTGTAGACGGCCACCGTTGTTCTTCTAGAGCTATCAATGGTTGTGTTCCTCAGGGTTCTGTCCTACCACGAACTCTCTTCCTTTTATTCATCAATGACCTTCTCAGCTGTACATCTCTAACCTTATCCAGTCGTATGCTGGTGATTCCCCCGTTCACCTTTCTATCTGCTTTCCAAAGCATCCATCTCAGCAGTTACTTAAACCAACAAAGGATGAGGCTATGGCACGTATAATGTCTGACTTGCCTCATATCTCTGATTGGGGTAAAAGTACTTTTGTTGTTTTTAATGCATCAAAAACTTAGTTCTTACTTCTATCAATCTGACAAAATATTCCGCACGAGTACCCTCTAATTTTTTACAATATCCAACTTAATTCTGTATCATCTCTAAACATACTTGGGATTTCATTCTCGGGATTTATCTTGGAAAAATCATATTGTCTCTCTTGTCAAATCTACTCGCAGGAGATTAGGTGTGCTAAGGTGACTCTGTGCCTTCTTTATCCCTACACGGTTGTTGACTTCACGGATTTTGTTCGCCCTTGTGTCACGTGTGGGGAGGCTCCCCACATAATGCTCTTCTCAACAAGATGGAGTCAAAGGCTTTTCGTCTCATTACTTACTTTTCATCTCCTCTTACTGGTTCCCATCAACCTCTGTCTCTTTGCCGCACTGTTGCATCTTTATCTCCTTCCTATTGCTACTTCAATGGTCACTGCTCCTCTGAACTGTCTACTTGCATTCCTCCACCATTACAGCGGGCACATAGCACCCGTCTAATAAAAAAAACTCTCATCCCTTTTCTGTCTCTCTAATGCAAGAGTTAACTGTTACTCGACCAGTCCTTCCTGTATGCAACAGTCAGCTCTGGAACTGTCTCCCTCTGTCTTTATTTCCTACTGCTTATGATCTCCAGTTTTTCAAACGCAGTGTATCCAGGCATTTCGAAATGAATGGATCTTGAACTTGGCTCTCTGTTATCTTGCTTTTATTTTTTCTTTGAGGGAACAATTTGTAGGTTCCTGTCCTTTGGTTCCGTCTTCCTTACATATAAAAAGTTAAAAAAAATCTGACCAGTCCCAGAAGCATTTTGTTAGGGCAGACGGCTATCACCTGACCCTCGATAAGTAAAATAAACAGTATTAAGGAAATGGGTGCGTTTTATATTATAGTCATCGAATCGAGCATCTTATCGGTTATATATGAAGATAAGTTTTGCCCTTGAATCCAATGACTTGAGTGTTTGCTTTTTTCCTTCCTCGGACAAATTTATTAAGCTAAGAATAGACCTTTTGAGCTGGAGGGTTTCGTTAAAGTCTTCGTTTTTTTCCCTGTACCAGGAAACTTTCCGAAACTGAATTTAATCATCTGCAGTTAGCATGAACACATTATGCATCATCGGACTAAACGGGTTAGAAACATTAGACATAATTTAAGAAACGCATTCGGGAGCCGAATGCTAATCGCCCGCCAGAATATGCTTTTGGCCAAGTCCAAGCTTTTGGCCATATCTTTATACCCTGAATGTTTCATGTTGATAGCTCAAGCCGTTCATGAGATATAGTAGTGTTAAAGGCGGATGATAAAAACTAGTTGACCTTTGGCAGCCATTTTGCTTACCATGACCTTTATCCCGAGTACCCAATTTCCAACTCGGCCAAGAATTTGACCATATCTTGATATCCCGAAGGTTTCTTGTTGATAGCTCAAGCCGTTCATGAGATATAATGGGAACATACACACACACACACACACACACACACACACACACACACACACACACACACACACACACACACACACACACACACACACACACACACACACACACACACACACACACACACACACACAGAGGTGGGCAAAAACATTATCGCTCCATTTTCTAAAGCCGGGCGATGACTAGTTAAAATACGTTGAGTTGAGGACACCTTTCCACTTAATTCCTGCAAACTTCTGACGGTTTTATTCTGTGCAAGAGATATTTCCTGAACTGGAGGGGTAAGGTAGGAAAATAACTAACCCCTTGACCACTGACGGTCTTTCTAATGTGAATAAAATAGTGTGTAGGTAGCAAGAATACTCTAACAATGACGTCCTGACAATGAAGCGATTGAGAACACTAATGGAAGCCTCGGAAACTTCGACTACCAGGCACTTGTATTCACCAAACCTTATGAAGATACTCATTTCCCTGACTTTACGTAACTGTATTAATTTGGCCTAATGATAAGGTGTTGTACTTTATGTGCTGATATGTGAATCTATTAAATATTCATACCGTGCATTTTCCATTATTATTTCTAATATATAAACGTTATTAGAGAGTATGGATTAGTCCTCCCCTCCCCCCTCATCCTTGTGCCGCATCCACAGGGCAGCGAAATCCAGTGTGTGTTTGTATTATTCACTGAATCACTACTGTTTCAAAGCATGAAACCTGACAAAATGCAGTGACAGATTTTTATGAATGCGTGTGGTGTGCATCTGGGATGTTTCTCAGGGGTGTATTCAGAGACAAAGAACGCCTTTTAGGATATGACAAGAGCTTCGCGGCCCTATCGGGCCACACAGCTATTGCTTGATAACCTTTTCTGGACCACGTTTTGCTTTCATCACACCAAAGAATTATGTGTCGAAGCAGGAAACTCCATGAAAAATCTCCGACAGATTCCGTGTCACGAAAAGCCAATGGGAAAAGTTAGAGGTCAGAACACCCCTATAAAAACTTCAGTCGACATGAAATCGAAACGGGTCCATCTGTGACGCAATTGTGACGATCATACCATGTTTTTTTTTTTTAATGATAACCTTTTTCCAGTTTCGTTTCCCCTCCCCACCTCCCCGCACACTCTCAGAAATATAGTATATGAGATGGGTTGAGTACATTTTGGATGAGTGTGAGTTTCTAAGGTGACCTTTGTGTGTGTGTGTGTGTGTGTGTGTGTGTGTGTGTGTGTGTGTGTGTGTCTAAAATTCTGAGCGTGCTGTCTGTGTGTGTGTGTGTGTGTGTGTGTGTGTGTGTGTGTGTGTGTGTGTGTGTGTGTGTGTGTGTGTGTGTGTGTGTGTGTGTGTGTGTGTGCTGACCTCCCATCTCATCTTTCACCAACACAAAAGACCTATGGCGACAGGATAGGGTGACAGTGACAGGTCATGGATGTGGCTGGAAGTCGCCAGCTCGAGTCCTGCACACAGGCGGCACTGGCCTAGTGGGTGTTGGCATGATGGCGCAGGAGCAGGTCATGCCTTCAGCAGCATCCAGTGCGACTAAGCAGCCGGAAACGGATGCCCAACTGCTTACCCCTGACAGGGGGGCGTTTAGATTAGGTAATCTATACATATGCTCCTCTGCACCACGTCTGTCAAGGCATCCCACACTGCAGTCGATAAACCTAAAGAATCCTTCTGAGTCATGGTACGTGGAATATACGAACCTTGCTTGATACTGACCACGACACATGACCACGACATAGAATTGCCATTATTGTCCTTGAACTGAAAAGATGTAAAATTGACACTGCTGCCTTGTCTGAGCCTCACCTCTCAGGAGAAGGCAACCTTACAGAAACAGGAGAAGGGTATAACTATTTCTGGAGAGGATACCCAGACAATGTAAGAAGAAACCATGGTGTTGGTTTTGGAGTCCGAACCAACCTTCTACAGAATATCCAAGAAACATCTGTGGTATCAAAGAGGCTGATGTCTGAGGACACTGTCAAAGATTCCCTTTATGACTCGTTGGATGCCACCATTCATTCAATACCATGTAATGACAAACTGATCTTGCTTGGAGATTTTAATGCCAGATTAGGAAAAGATTATAATCCCTTGGAAGGTGTTATAGGCTGCCATGGTGTTGGTAACATGAACAACAATGGCCTTAGACTCCTTTCGTTATGTCCAGAGCACGGTCTGGTCATCACCAACATTATCTTTCAACTTAAGAATAAACACAAGACCACATGGATGCATTCATTATCTAGATACTGGCACCTAATTCACTATTTCACTGTATGGCAGCGAGATCAAAGAGAAGTTCTTATAACCCGAGCTATGAGAGGTGTTGAGTGCTCAACAGGCCATAACCTAATAGTCACCAAACTTCAGTTAGTCATACGGCCACAAATGCGTAGCAGACCATCCGCCAAGAAACTAAACTGTAGTGGTGTATAGGATGTGGCAACTTGTAATACCTTCTACAGCACTATTACCCCTTTGAGATTCCGATGATACATTTTCGCATCATTTCAAATCCAACCTCAGAGATTCCGATGATATGTTAACGTGTCATTTTAAGATACTTTTGTCAAATATTCACCATAAATCGCATTTACGCGCCATAACAAAGAGACTCGAGCGCGACGTCATGGAATGGTTGCTCTACAGTATGCATGGCGGGTACTGCACAGCAGATCTGACTCATGGCTTTGTCCCTATATTACTTTATTCTTGGTGAATATTTTTCTACAGCAAGGTATAGAATTTTTGGTTTTTGCTTAACTTCAACTCGCCATTTTGACTTTTTGTTTTCTTTGTTTTCCTTCATTGAATATACAACAATAAAGTACAACTATTCAGCTTAAAAAGATAGACAAACCGGCATTGTATCATGAAAACTATACACAGACCGATCAAAGAAAAAGATCGCTAAGTTAATATGTGGCCTAGAATCATACAAAATTGTGCATCTTTTTTCTTTTGCTATACCACCCAGTAATATGCATACATTGCCATAAACTATATATCATCATAAAGGTAAATTATTGTAATTTTGCATGATTTAAACTAGATTTATATATCTAATGATTTATTTTTGCCAAATATTTTTCTACGGCAAGGTATAAAATTTTTGGTTTTTGCCTAACTTCAACTTGTCATTTTGATTTTTACTTTGTTTTCCTTTTTAGAACATACTTCAATATCTATTCAGCTTCAGAATAACACCACAACCAGCATCCTATTGTAAAAAGTGAATTGACACTGACTGATCAAAGAACAAGATCGCGAATCAAATATGCGGCCAAGAATCATAAAAAAAAAAAAAAAATGTTTCTTTTTCCTTTCTCTTCACTGCGCAATATAATGCAGAAATAACTGTAATCCGTATATCATTGTGAAGGTAATTTATTGTACTTCTGCATGGTTTAAAGCAGATTTATGTATCTTTTTTTTTTTTTTCTGAGAATATTTCTACGGCAAGGTATAAAATTTTTGGTTTTTGCCTAACTTCAGCTCTTCATTTTGACTTTTCATTTTCTTCGATTTCCTTGTATGAACATACTGCGATAAAATACAACTATTTAGCTTTAAAATGAAACTAAAATCAACATTCTATCATGAAAAGTGTATTTACACAGAGCGTTCAAAGAAAAATATCGTAGCGTGAAGATGTGGGTCAGCATGATAGCAGCAGACTCTAGCACAGACATAATCTGCCTGACCCGGAAACCTGATAGGGTTACAGACAAACTCTCTCAATGCCCACCACTTGGTCCAAACTACAATGCAACAAACCTGGATGCAGAATGGCTAATCATTAAGACACTTCTCGAAAGCACTGTAGCAGAAACACTTAGCTTCTTCACTCGCTGCCATAAAGACTGGTTTGATGAAAATGCTGAGAGTGTACATTACCTTCTTGCAATGAAGAATAGAGCACATAACAGGTTGGCTCATCCCAGCTCATTAACCCTAAAAACTGAATTCCAGAATCTCAGAAATGAAAACCAGAGAGAACTGCATGACATGGAAAATAAATGGTGGACTGAGCAAGCAAAAGAGCTGCAAAGACTAGCTGATATTAACGACCAACATGGGTTCTACAAGTCCATTAAAGCCATCAATTGGCCAACGAAACACAACATAAACCCAGTTCCAATTGCCGAAGGAGAGCCTTTGAAAGACAAGCAAGCAATCCTAGAAAGATGGGGGCAACACTTCACCTTACTGAACCAATGAAACCTGATGGAGTACAATATCCTTGATAACATCCCAAATACCCCTCAAGCGGCGAATCTTGATGTCGCACCTACACTTGCACAAACTGTTCAGGGCATCTGATTGCTAAAAAATACCAAAGGCTCTAGCCCTGATGGCATACCATTTGACCTGATCAAAGGGGGTGGCCAGTCACATCACTAGTGCCTCCACAATCTCATACTGACAATATGGAACCAAGAACAAATTCCACCTGAAAGGCTTACTTCTGATAACCATATACGAGAAGAAAGGGAACCACTCAAATTGTGACAACAGCAGAGGCATCTCTCTTCTTGTGAATGCTAGTAGAGTGCCAGCCAAGATACTGTTATCCAGACTGACAAAACATTTGACTGAGTCAACACTCCCTGAAATGCAATGTGGGTTACTGAAGGAACTAGGTACCTGTGATGTAATATTTGTTGCCTGATAGATACAAGAGAAATGTCACGAGCAGAACAGTGACATGTATTGCATTAATTGATCTTGCAAAAGCATTTGACACTGTCAACAGAGAATTTTTATGGAATGTTATTTCAAAATGTGGAGTTCCAAATAAATTTCTTGCCGTCCTATAGAGCCTGCATGACAACATGAATGCTCGTGTTTCCATAGGTGGGAGCAAACCCGAATCATTCAATGAGGATGTGGGCATAAAGCAAGGAGATGTCCTGGCTTCTGTCATTTTCAACGCCTATCTCACTGCAGTCACCCTTTTAAGTCACCAACAAATGAACCCTAATGATGGAATAAAAATCCGGTTCCATCTAGACGGTAATATACCTAATCTCAGGCGTCTTCAAGCAATATGCTGATGACTGCTGTTCTTGCACACCCCCAAAATGCCCTACAGCAGTCTCTCACCATCATTTCCAACATATATCATGCAATGGAGCTCCGAATAAATGTCAATAAAACAGAAATAATATCTCAGAGAAGCAATGCAGCAGAATCTCTTGCATTCTAGATGAACGACGAAAATGTAAAACAGCTATAGAATTTTACCTACCTTCGAAGTGTGTTCACTGATTAATATAACATTGATACAGAAGACCTTGCACGAATCAGCCATGCCTCAGCTTCTTTTGGGGAGTCTCAGATCCAGAGTCTTTGAGAACACCAACTTGAGAATCGAGACGAAAGGTATCAGTTTATACAGCCGTATGCCTCTCCACCCTCTTGTACGGTGCTGAATCTGGACTACTTACCAGCTTCACATCAAACAGCTTGACTCTTTTCACATCCGATACTTACAGTGCATCCTAGGTCTCACATGAGATGATAAAGTCCTTCACCAACAAATTCTTCACCGAGCAAAGTCAACCAGCATAGAAACCATTCTGGCTAAAAAACAACCCAGGTGAGTCGGACACGTGTTACGCATGCCTGTGCACCGCCTTCCCCGTCAGGCTCAGTATGGCCAACTCCCTGCAGTGCGTCACAACCCAGAGGGACAGAAGATGAGATATAAACATCATATAAGGACAACTCTGAAGAAATGCAACATTATACCAAAAGATCTTGAGACCAATGCATCTGACGGAAAACAATGGTGAGCTCTCTACAGTGAAGGAACCATTCATTTTGTAGAAGCTTGGAACCAGGCCAGAGAAGAGCGTAGACAATGGAGGCACAATCAAAACAGAGTTCTGCCAGAGTACCAGCAAACCCGGACATGACATGCCAACTGTGTGGCAAAGTATGTGGATCCAGAATTGGTCTGCACAGTCATACACATGGGCCCCAAAGACCGAGAAACGTATCAACGTAGTGAATATAGTAGCCGTCGTCTTCTGTAGTAGAAGGACAGCTTTAAGTAAGTAAGTAAGTAAGTGTGTGTGTGTGTGTGTGTGTGTGTGTGTGTGTGTGTGTGTGTGTGTGTGTGTGTTGTATATGTGGAGAGAGAGAGAGAGAGAGAGAGAGAGAGAGAGAGAGAGAGAACACCGTCTTCAGGTGTGCAGCACATAATTAAAACTGATAGGGTAATGCATCTCTGTCTCCCTAGAGGTATTTAGTGAGGGGGCAATAACGTGAAAGAGACCTTAATGCTTTTACTAATGTACGTATTTGCGTCTTGGGTAATGGAAGGAGAGAGAGAGAGAGAGAGAGAGAGAGCGAATGTGTGTCTGCGTGTAATTCGCCGGGTCGGTCAGGATCACGTGATGGCTGTGATCATCAGCTTTTTACCCTCCCGGAAGAGAGCTGAGAGCTCATATAGTCCGATCTAAGGGCGAAGCCTTGACCTTCACACATGCACACATCCATCCCCTTGCTCAAGGGGGACAGTAACCATCCGCTTCGTCAGTGAAACTTTTCGTATCCCGAGCAAAGCGCGAACCCTCTTAGCAGATGCTAAGCAAGAGTGTTACCACTGAGCCCGAGCGGTGTGTGTGTGTGTGTGTGTGTGTGTGTGTGTGTGTGTGTGTGTGTGTGTTTCTGGCACTAGTTGTCTTTAACTCCAATTTCTCTTTCAGTACTACATGGTTGTTGAGAGAGGTGACTCACAGTGTACCGTGGTGATAAGAGTGAGAAAAATGGAAGTAGAGTTTATCTACTTGGGTGGAAGCGACGAAAAAGAGAGGGATAAATACTTTAAAAAGTGTGAGTAGGGTGGCTCAAGGAAGTAAGATGGTGGACGATATGAAGGCTGCATGAAGGTGTATTAGTGCTTACATGAAGGTATTGGCGTGTATCTTTGGAACGGGCCAGAATAAAAAGTCAGGAGTGAGAACAGTAAAAATGGGATTGTCACGGACTGTGCGTGGATTTTGTTCGATTAATAGGATGAGAAATGTAGGGCTTCGTAGAGTACCTGCAGTAAGGGTTTTGATAGTGGCAGAGTGTGTCCACAGGGGGGGGTTTAGTCATACGAAGGTAATGGATCACAGAAATGTGGTGACTACGGAATATCTGAGTGAGCTTGAGTTTAGGGGGAGGAATGGAAGGCTAAGAAAATGGTGGAAGGATGATGAAGTTGACTACTTAAATAACTGAGGTATGGAAACTGGGGATGTGAAAGAATTGACTAAAGTTAAAATTGAATGGATGAAATTTGTAAAAAGATTATACAGTCATGAGTCATAGTTTCTGCCCACATTATACGCCTATTCCTGGGTGAAACGGAGTCCTGGCCGGGGTATCACACCGAGCAAAGGCCTGTTGTTGGTAATTCACAATTTTTCTAGACTGCACGAGTAACAATGTCACCACAAACAGTTTGTTTGGCCGTCTGTCAAAGCTATCAACCACCAACTTATCACTGGACAATAGGTCTTCGTTTTGTGGGATTCAGGGTACGATTCCCTTCAGCCAAATTTCAGATGATGGAGTCAGCAGAAGAGTAGCTCATGAAGTTCAGCTTCAGCAAAAGTTCACCGACAGTCCTCTGCTAACATTGTGTCCTGCCTACCATATTTTTCGTTCCACTACAAACGACAGAGAATACACCTTTCATACTATAATACTATCTGTCTATCTATTGCCAAGACGCCTCAATCCCGTTTGGGGTGGCCACAAACAAATCGCCTCCACGTCGCCCGTCCCTCGCCATTTCACTGCCCTGCTCCCAACTCACACCCTCTCTCTCATATACCTCTCACCTCATCCCTCCATCTCATCCTCGGCCTCCCCCTCCCTCTTCTCCCCTCCACCTCACTCACATACACTCTCCTCGTCAGTCTCTCACCCTCTATCCTCTCCACATGGCCAAACCACCTCAGTGTGTTCCTCATAACGCTTCCCATCACATCTACATCCACACCACAACGCTCCTTTATATCCTCAGTCGTCAGCCTGTCTCTCCATGTGACTCCACAGGCTTCTCTTAAATAACTCATTTCCACTGCTCTCACTCTTGACTTGTGTCCTTCCAACAACGTCCAAGCTTCACTTCCTTACGTTAAAGTTGGTATCACAACACTATCATGTAGTAACTTTTTCACTTCCATGCTCACTTCCCTGTTTCTTATCACTGCTTTCAAAGAACCAGCAACCTTTCTTCCCTGCTGTACCCTTTCAAGCACTTCACCCTCCAAACCTCCATCCTTACTCATCACATTACCCAAGTACTTAAACGTACTCATATTTTCCAATTCCTCACCATCCAACCTCGCTGTACATTCACTGACTTCACCTCTCTCAAAGACCATCACTTTACTCTTCCCTACATTCACCTTTAGATTCTGTTTCTTACACACTTTCCCAAACTCATCCGCCAAGCCTTACAGCTCCCCTTCGTCTTCACTCAACAACACTTTCAGTATCATCTGCAAAACAACAGTACAGTGGAAAGTTTTTTTTTCCAAACACTATCCTCTCTTACTTCAGAGGCCACTTCCAAACATCCACTACGCTACTCTTGTGCACCTTTTTATTACCGCCATCCATGTACGCAGATTGAATAACCATGGAGACATGAGACACATCCCTGTTTTCAATCCTCCAACCTCTCAAAAGAGAAAAATTCCACTTAGTTCACCATCCACACGCACTGCAGCCTTAGCACCATCATACATACTCTTCACAGCATTTTCAATCAACTTCCCATCTACTCACATATATTCTCTTAATACTTTCCACAATCCTTGTCCATCTCACCCTGCTCATATACTTTCTCCAAATCCATAGAAAGCCACATACAACTTCTCTTTCCCTTCTCTAGAAAGTTTTCCACTAAAGATCTAAGAATGAATATCTGATCTACACAACCGCTTCCCTTCCTAAAGCACTCCCTGTTCTTCTGTAACAATTCCGAAAATTTGTTTATCCCACCGGTTGACACCATAGTGTAATGGTAAGAATTTACTTATCCCCACCGTTATTGTTCATCCAGTGTAATGCTAGTGATTTTATAATCTTACCGGTTTGTTCGTTGGTACTGGATTAACTTACCCATGGATAATAACAGGTGGTACTCGACTTTGTATAGTAGATGGTAAATATTTAAGAAAAAAATGAATTGTGGTAGCGTTTGTAATTTTTGGCCGAGCTTAGATTTAGTCAGGTACCACAGGTGGTCGTCGTTCCCTCAGCGAAGGAATCTTGAATTGGAAGAGGGAGTGAATTTGAGCTTGAGGACAATTTCCTTGATTAGGTATTGACCAATAAAGAAAAAGAAAATGATACTTATACTTTACTCTACTTTAATAACTTGATGCTAGTTTCCACAAAACATTTTTAATTACATGGCCCTTTTTAGTATGAGAGAAAGATTGTACATTAAAACATGGTTTGGATGGTCATTCCCTTCTAACATTATTACCAGACGGAAACAATTTGATACATACCAACGATTTATGAGGTTATTGTACTATACTTTGAAATGCTTAGAAGCATGGGGGAGAGATAGTAGTAGAATGGATGTGGAAGATGTGTGGATTGGCCTGGGAGGAAGGTAGAGTCCTGGAGGATTGGAAGTCAGGGTATAATTATTCCCTTGTACAAAGGAAAAAGGGGAAAAGAAGTGTGTGGTAATCATAGGGGCATTTGTCTTCTCTGGTATAATAGGAAAAGTGTATGGCAGAGATACTTATTGACAGAGTTAGAGAAAGAACAGAGAAATTAGTTGGAGAAGAACAGGGAGGTTTTAGGAAGGGAAGAGGTTGTGTAGATCAGATATTCATTCTCGGGATCTTTAGTGGAAAAGCTTCTAGAGAAGGGAAAGTGAAGTTGGTGTGCTTTCATGGGATTTGGAGAAAGTATATGACAGGGTGGATAGACTAGGATTGGGGAAAGTGTTAAGAATATATGGAGTAGATGGGAAGTTGTTGAATGCTGTGAAGAGTATGTAATGATGGTGCTAAGGCTGCAGTGCAGTAGATGGTGAACTAAGTGAATTTTTCTCTTTGAAAGTTGAGTTGAAACAGAGATGTGTCATAGCCTCCATGGTTGTTCAATCTGTGTATGGATGGTGTAATAAAAGAGGTACAATGTAGGGTAGTGGATGTTGGAGTGGCCCTGGTGAGAGAGGATGGTGTGTTTGGAAACTCCCTGCATTGTTGTTTGCAGATGATACTGTGTTGTTGAGTGAAGACGAAGGGGAGCCAAAAGGCTTGGCGGATGAGTTTGAGAGAGTGTGTAAGAAACGGAATCTAAAGGTGAATGTAGGGAAGAGTAAAGTGATGGTCTTTGAGAGAGGTGAAGTCAGTGAATGTACAGCGAGGTTGGATGGTGAGGAATTGGAAAATGTGAGTACGTTTAAGTACTTGGGTAGTTTGATGAGTAAGGATGGAGGTTTGGAGGGTGAAGTGCTTGAAAGGGTACAGCAGGGAAGAAAGGTTGCTGGTTCTTTGAAAGCAGTGATAAGAAACAGGGAAGTGAGCATGGAAGTGAAAAAGTTACTACATGACAGTACTGTGATACCAACTCTAAAGTACGGAAGTGAAGCTTGGACATTGTTGGAAGGACACAAGTCAAGAGTGAGAGCCGTGGAAATGAGTTATTTAAGAGGAGCCTGTGGAGTCACATGAAGAGATAGGCTGACGAATGAGGATATAAAGGAGCGTTGTGGTGTTGATGTGGATGTGATAGGAAGCGTTATGAGGAACACACTGAGGTGGTTTGGCCATGTGGAGAGGATGGAGGGTGAAAGACTGACGAAGAGAGTGTATGTGAGTGAGGTGGAGGGGGAAAGAGAGAGGGGGAGGCCGAGGATGAGATGGAGAGATGGGGTGGAGAGGTATATGAGAGAGGGGTGTGTGAGTTGAGAGCAGGGGAGTGAAATGGCGGGGGACAGGACGACTTGGAGGCGATTTGTTTGTGGCCACCCCAAACGGGATTGAGGCGTCTGGCAATAGATAGATAGATAGACTTTCTTTTTGTCAGTTACTCTTGGGCTCAACAATAGCCTCAAGCCAGGGACCTTTTTACGAGCATGGGCTATCTGTTCGGGCTGGCATAGCCTCGAACCAATAAGAATGATTACTCGTGTTCATTTTCATCCATATAATATACTCTCATCATGCAATTCTCCAGAATCCAATATCAGTTCAGTACTATTTACAGTTCATAAGCATCATTGCTATAATCACTAAAAATGCATAATCACTCGGGCTTGTCTAGCCTCGAGGAATAATTCAGAAAAAAAACATAATCACTAAGAATTCGTAATCACTCGGGCTAGTTTACCCTCGAGGTACATTTCAAACATTGTATAATCGCTAAGAATACATAATCACTCGGGCTTGTTTAGCCTCGAGGTTCATTTCAAAATTACATCATTGCTCACAGTCACTAAGTTCCCTTCCACGCTCCTAACTTCCTTAGTTACAAGAAAGAAAACGGTTAATGGTTTTGAATTTCGCTCTTCCGTTACCAGATTACATCACTTTCAAATTTCTATTTCTTATTTACAAAATAAAATTCACTTGATAGATCAATAATACTATTACATTTGGTTTATATAATAATTCATGGATAGTGTAATGTGTGTATACTCAAGTCTTTGGACAATACTATGGGAAAGCCTCATGCGCTCACTGACGTCACCGGTGTCTGTGGGCTGAACAAACGTCCATTATACACTACATCTGGGGCTCGAATCACTACGTTAAACTTTCAACAATATTACTTCATATAGTCCATAACAAGTAAGGATTAAACAAAGAAAAAGAGGGGGAGGAAGAAGAAATGTGGACGGCTCACCTGAACAAACGTCCATTATACACGACGTCTGGGGCTCGAGTGAGCTCCTTGGGCATGCCACTGCTTAGTCAAATGAGGTGGTGTTTTTGAAATATGGTGGGTTTCAATTCTCTTTACAATTTATTTAGCAGTGTACCCATGACGCCAGGACTTTTGATTGAATTTGGGAAAATTTGGGATTTATTCCTTACTTAATTTAGATACTGATTCTATCACTATCTCACTTTGAATCTGAGAGCAGCTCATGCCATCTAGTGACGGCCAAGACAAACGGGACCTTTAAATCCTCACAAATGACATTATTTAGGCCTTTTGGACTGTTAATCTTACATATTTGGGTTCTAGCAGCTTCATTAGCAAACATTTCACAACTAGGTTACGGAAAGAATTATATTCATCATTATTCTGTTTAAGGTTTAAACTCGGCGCCCAACAACGGCAAGAAAATCTGCGCGCATCTGTTATTCGTTACTCGACCAGATTGAGGAATTCCCATAGCTCAACATCCACAATTACATCACCCAATGCATAGACACAGAGATACATATAAAAATAAAGTTAACTCTACATTAATCATTAACATATGAATTACTGCTTAGGATTGGAACTTATAAACTAATATTCAGGTTACACCCTATCTAACTTAAAAATTGCAGTACTTCTAAACACATACATGAATATCAAATTGTGGCACTACACTTCTCCAACTAATTCCTCTGTTCTTTCTCTAACTCTGTCAATAAGTATCCTACAATGCACTTTTCCTATTATACTAAGAAGACAAATGCCCCTATGATTACCACACACTTCTTTTTCCCCTTTTCCTTTGTACAAGGGAATAATTATACCTGACTTCCAATCCTCCGGGACTCTACCTTCCTCCCAGGCCAATCTGCACATCTTCCACATCCATTCTACTACTGTCTCTCCCCCATGCTTCAGCATTTCACTACACACTCCATCAATTCCTGGGGCTTTCCCCAATTTAACTTTCTTCATTGCTTCCACAACTTCTGTCCTACTGATTTCTTCCTGTCTTCTCACCTCCCTCCTTCTCCCAGCCATTCCCCAGCCACTTATACTCATATTACTTCCATCCTGTATGTTCAACTTTTCCTTAAAGTGTTGTCCCATCTGCTCACTTTTTCTCCCTTCTCCACTAGTAATCTACCATTTTTATCTTTCACTCCCCTGCTAACCTCA
>NC_137010.1:42808293-42920019 GCF_032717465.1 Coenobita brevimanus | reverse complement strand
GATTCCTCACCCCATGACACACCGCCCTCGTTTGCTTTCGTTTCGTTTTTAAAAGCTCCAACATGCTTGCATGTGTCGGCCTTGGTCACCTACTCTGTTAGCTTTCCACGCTGCACGATCCATTGCAGCCTCCCTTTTCAGTCCCTCAACTCCCGAGGTCACACTTAATGACCTCGTCCCATGTCTTTCTCGGTCTGGCCCTCATAACCCCGCCCCCAATATTAACATCTTCTCACCTTCCTCACCCAATTATCATCTCCCATCCTCTCCACATGTCCAAACAACCTCAATCTACCTCTCCTCATCACAACACCAATACACTCCAGTCCCATCCTACCTCTCAACTCTTCTATTGTAAACCCAGCCCCTCCAGGCCTTGGACGCAGGGACGCACTGCACATCTACCTAATCATTGTCATTTCTGTACGTCTGAGCCGGCGAGTATCTTCCTCCTACACTGCCCAGGTCTCACTGCCATACAGCATTACACTCCTAACACATGCTGCATACAAAGACCCCTTAGCACGTAGGGAGAGCCCTCTCAATGTCAGGAGAGGCAAGAGCTCCCTGAACTTCTTCCAACCACTTCTCACCCTACCCTTGCGTATTCCTTCTCCTCAGCTGTCCATACATTCTTCTGGATTTCCCTGTCTCCAACTCGACTGTTTCATTCTCATACACTCTCCTAGTCAGTCTCCCTATCATACTTCGACACCTTATCTCTCCACCTCGATCTCTATCTCCTTCTCTTTCTCCTCCTTCCAACCACCTCACACTGTCACACAACCAATCAGTCTGTCTATCTTTCCACCTTGTTCTAGGTCTCCTTTTCCTTCTCCTCCTGCCAGCCAGCTCACCTTCATATTCTCTTCTATAAGATCTCTCACATAATCTCTCACTTAAATTATCCACTTCGTTCTTGGTCTCCCTCTCCTCCTCCCAACCGCCCTCATACTTTCACAGTCTTTCATTTTCCATTCGCTCCACATGGCTTGGGTGCCACTGGGAAATTAGGCAGTATTGGAAAAGTTAGAAGTTTGACGGCTAACAGCAAGGTAACAAATTAGTCTCGGCTCACTCCCCTCATGGTGGGATAAACGCTGAAGGAGTAAGGGTATCACTTATTTTCTCGCTAAATTTTCTGACACAAACGACGCGAAACTTTGGAACGCGAATCAGTAGCTTTTATTTTACCACTGTAATAATTGCCATCCCGTCCATTGTCAGCATCGTAGTCATCATCATCATCATCATCATCATCATCATTATCATCCTAATCATCGTCATTATCGTCGTCATGATTGTACTCCATCACCAACGTCATAATCATATCACCATCGCCACCCATGAATTTTTATCCATCATTTATCGTCCAGTGTCACCACCACCAATTTACCGCCACCACCATCATCTTGCGCCTATTTTCTATCAGCTGATGAACGGGATGAGCAGGATCCAGAAACAGGGGTATGAGAGCACTAAAATAGGGAGAGTGTCAACACAGTGCCCAGTGAAGTAGGGAAGTTACCACACAAAATCTGACTCTATCATTAAAGCCTTCGAATTTGGTCTGATCTATTTCACACGCAAATTATTTACACACGGTCTTCTCTCTCTCTCTCTCTCTCTCTCTCTCTCCATATTGAGGAATAATAAAATACTTTATTGTATGGTTCGAAGCCATATGAAGCAGGTCTATATTTTATCCTGTTATGTCAGCTATTCATGTTATCCCCTTTAGTGTGGGCATGCGTTTTATATTACATTCTTGCTTCCTTTTCTTTAACGACTGCATTCAGCAGTTTAGTTGAGGACACACTGTTCTAACTGGAGAGGTTAGGTATAGGCTAGCCATCTATTCCTTCCATGCTCAAGGTGAATGAAATCTTTTCATATCGGTGATTCTTATGGAAAAGCAATCAATTTTGCTACAACGAAATTCCGATTAAACAGTTCTCTCGCCTCAACCCCGAGGTCGAGCCACGTCCTTTCGAATGGTAGATGTAATCCCCAAATACCTGACCACCACCACCTTAATGTACACACCCTAACATTGAGCAGTTTATTTGTTCATTTAATGAATGAATGAATGAATTAATTAATTAATCATTTTGACTGGCCATGTGGAGAGGATGGAGGGGTGAAAGACTGACGAAGAGAGTGAAAATGTGAGTGAGGTGGAGGGGGGAAAGAGGGAGGGGGAGGCCGAGGATGAGATGGAGAGATGGGGTGGAGAGGTATGGCGATGAGAGAGGGGGTGTGAGTTGGGAGCAGGGCAGTGAAATGGCGGGGGACAGGGGCGACTTGGAGGCGATTTGTTTGTGGCCACCCCAAACGGGATTGAGGCGTCTGGCAATAAATAGATAGATAAATAGACTTCCTTACATACTTGTATATTTATTTAAGTAGACGATGGAATTAAGAGGAAGACATAGTAAAAAGTGGAGTTCCTTTATGCCCAATCGACACGTCTAATATTCCTGCTTGGTCTTTACACTTCGATAGTCTGCTTTGGAAACGCCGAGGACAGAATAAGGGAGGGGAAAAAGGAAAAGATGAATGGAAGGAGGGGAAAACGGAAAAGAGAAACAAGGGAGGGATAAGGAAGAGTGAAATGAAGGAAAATATAAAGAGTTGTGAAAAGGAAAGAAGAAAGGAAGGAGGGAGGGAAATGGATAAGAAGGAAGGAAAAAGAGAAAAAAGAGGGAGAGAGGAAATGAAACGGGAAAGGAAAGGAAAATGAGGGAGGAAGAAGGGGAAAGAGGAGAGTGAAATGACTGGAGAAAGAAATTAAGGGACTGTAGAAAGAAGAGAAAAGGGAGACAGGGGGAAGGGAGGGAGGAAAAACGGAAAAGGAGGATGGAATTAAGGAGGGAAGGAAAGAGGGAGGAGGGGAAGGAGGGCAGGGAAAAGCGAGAGGAAAAGAGAAAAAGATTGAGGAGAGGGATTAAGGAATTATGTGTGTGTGTGTGTGTGTGTGTGTGTGTGTGTGTGAGAGAGAGAGAGAGAGAGAGAGAGAGAGAGAGAGAGAGAACCAGAAAGGAAAAAAGAATCAAGGAAGACAAAGAAAAATGAGAGAGAGGAGGAAACTAAGGAGAGACGGAAGTAGCGAGACAGGGAAACAGGAGGAAAGAGAGGAAACGAGGGAGGGAGGGAGGGAGGGACAGGGAAGGAGCTAGAGAAGGAGAGAGAGAGAAAAGAAGGGAAGGTAGAATGAGAGATGGAGGAAAAAAGCGGAAGAGAGAGGGAGCTAAGTGAGGGAAAAAGGGAAAAGAGAGGGAGGAAAACGCGGGAGGAAAAAATCGACCTGTCACTCTGGATGCAGCCTTCTGTATGTCACGAGGGGAGGGAGAGAGGGGAAGGGAAAGAGGGAGGAGGGGGGGAGCAAAGAGTGGAGGAGGTGTAGAGAAAGAATTGTCAGAGAGAGAGAGAGAGAGAGAGAGAGAGAGAGAGAGAGAGAAGGGAAAAGAAACGAGAGATGGCGGGAAAGTTAAGTTGAATGAAGGGAGGGAGAGAGAGAAAATAAAAGGAGACGGAAGGAAGGGAAGGGATGGGAGAGGAAAGAAAGGATAGATGGAAGGAAGGAAGGGAAGGAGAAAAGAGTGAAAGGAAAAGGAAAGGGAAATGGGAAGGAAAAAAAGGAGGGAAGTGGCAAGTGAGAGAAGGGGGAGGATGGAAAAGGAAAAGAGAGGAAAGAAGGAATGTAGAACTGGGAATTCTGGAGGAAAGGAAGGGGAAAGTGAAAAATGGAAGAAATGAAAAAAGGGAGGGGAAGGATGTAGAGATAGCATGAAAGATGAGTGAATGGGGGTAGGAAAGAAGAAAGAATGAAAGACGGAGGAAGGAAGGGAGAGAGGGAGGGATTAACGAGAGGGACAGAGGGAAGGAAAAGAAGAAGAGAAAGCATGTAAAGGAGGAAGGAAATATGGAAGAAGGAAGGGAAGGAAGGAAGGAAGGGGGAGAAAGGTAGGGAAATAAAGAAGAGAAAGAAAGGGGCAAAAAGAAGGCAGCAGAGAAGAAAGGAAACGAGAAAAAGGAAGTGCAGATTGGAAGAGAAGAGTGAAGAGATGAAGTGGAAAGATAGGAAGAGACAGTGAGGGGAGGAGAGAGAGGAGGGAGAGGGGTTAGGGACGGGACGGAGGGGGGAGAGAGATGGGGAGAGAGTGAAAAATTTAAGTAATGAGAATGGGTGAGAAGTGGAGGGAAACGAAGAACGAGGAATGAAGCCATTAGGGAATGAGGAAGGAGGAAGAGGCGAAGGAAGGAGGGAAGAAACGAACAGAAGGAAGAAAGAGGGGGAAAAGTGGATGGGAGGGAGTGGAAGAAGCGGGGAGATGGAGGAAAGAGATTAGAAACAGAGGAATGAGAGTGAGAATAGCGGACCAGCATGGCAAGAGATCTCATTGTCTGATCTACTGTTGTTGTGGACCACGCTACCAAGATAAGTGAATCTTTCCAAGACTTCTATACCCTCATTACATGCTTGGACAGACTGAACTGCTTCATCCAACAAGCCATCAAATGCCTGGACCTTGGTCTTGGTCCAAGAGACCTTTAATCCCAATAGCTTCACATTCTCATTAAATTCCTTGAGGGCACTCAGTAGTGTCTCCAGTTACTCTGCTCGGATAACATCATCAGCAAAGTCAAGGTCGGTAACCCTGAAATTGCCAATTGATACCCCAAAGTGACTTTGACTCACAGCCCAGTTCAGTACCCAGTCCATACATGTGTTGAAAATTGTGGGAGCAAGGACACTTCCCTATCATACACCAAAATTACTGGGAAGAAGTTGGATGTTCCCACCCACCCCTCACACACTTTACAGCACTCTCAGCATTTGAGGACAAGCCAACGATCAGTCAGATTATCCCTGGGGAGATCTCACAGAGTCGCAGGAGTTCCCATAGTACCTCCCGATTTACTGAGTCAATTGCCTTCTTGAGATCCACATTGGCTGTTAGCAGACCTTGTTGAAACTCAAGATGGCATTCCACAAGAACTCGAAGAGCTAGGATACAGTCCTCCATGTCCTCAGTGTTTTCCCTAACATACCTCTCTTTGTCCCTTCTCAGTGAAACTCGTTCCTGTCAAGACAGAAGTCTGTGCTGTTCCCGATCCTCAGCCAGTCTGGCAGGACAACTCTCCGCAGTTGTTGGGGGGAGCGCAGTAGCTCATTGGTGGGGTGTCGGGCTTGAGACTGTGAGGTCGAGAGTTCGCGCCCCGCCCTGGTGGCGCCGTGCTGGGAGGGATAGCGCTCTCCCGCCACCCTAGCAGGGTTATATGGTCTAATAAGGTCTAGCTCAGGGGATTATTCCTCTTTCCTCCTCAGTTGTGGTCAGTGTCCCTTGCGAGATGAATCCCCTCCTTGATCTCGGGCAGTCTCCAGTACAGTCATCAGCTGCTTAAAGGTATCCCATCGTTCAACAGGATCCTCAGCAACACTGAACATTTCAAACCGATCTGAGACTGCCATTGCATACTGTATTCCTCATCCCTGAGTTTCTCAAGATTGATGGCATCTTGAGAATCTCTCAGTTTTGATTTTTAGCCTTAGAGTAGCAACAACAAGCCTGGTATCAGTAGCAAAGAACTCTGCACCCCTGAAAACCCTTCATTTCTGAAGGATCCTCCAGTGAGTTCTAACAAAAATGTGATCAATCTCCTTAGCAACCTACGGTATTGGGATACAAAGTCCATCGGTGAATATTTGGCTGCTGGAACCGGGATCCAGCAATTATTTACTTACGTGATTTGGCGAAATTCAGAAGGTAAGAGCTATTGGCATTCCTGGTTCCAGAGCCATTAGGACTACCCAGTCCCTAAAGTCCTCCCTGTCACTGCCAGTATCGGCATTAAAGTCGCCGAAGACCAGGCATGTATTCTGCGAGGGGCACTGTTCCACAAAAGAGTCAAGTTTGGTGTAGAATAGCTCTTTTTCTTCAAGATCGCTCATCTCAGTTGGAGTGTACACTGCAATAAGAGAGATGAAGCCCAAGGAGTGCTTCAGTCTAACCAACATTATACGTTCATCAACCGGAGTAACACGGTTGACACAAGAGATGAAGTGAACAGCAACTGCCACAGCGACACCCCTAAGATGGGCATCATCATCACAGCCAGACCAGTAGTACCTGTAACCATCACTAATGATCTCAGCATGCCCAAGGTCGCCTCACTTCAGTGAGTCCAGCTATGCCGACTCCCCAGTCGCTCCAACTTTCGTGATAACAAAGGCAGTCGATCATCCTTTGAATGGCTTGGCAGTATAAAATTAACCTTTTGTGAAAAAGTCGTATCTTTTCATATACTAAGGTGTTTAGAAATGGAAGCAGTGTCCAACAGCTCTCAGAAACACTCCTGTCGAGTTTCTGTCAGTGAACAAATCTTTGAATAGGTTCTTTAAAAGTTTCTAAAAGCCACATATTTTTTCCTTTACTCATTTACTTGGAGGATGCTCTCTCTTTACATGCGACACCATATAGTTGGCTCGGACGTCATCCTTCCTAATGTTATCAGTAACTGTACAGAATGGTGGATAAGAAGGGCATTGTCCATCAAAAACTGCATACTGTATCTTCCTATACCATTCCTAATAAGAGATGCTAATGAACTTTTTTATGGTGAGCTTTTTGTCATCTGCATTTAGTCGAATTTCTGCCCAGTGAGTTTTTGTTCAGAATACTTTTGTCAGGTGAGTTTGTGTTCATTCATCATAGTGTAGACCTGGGTTACATTTATCTTGCATGTCTTGTCCAGTTTTATTATTAGGCATGCATCTCTTTCGTTTTTCCCAGAGAATTCTTCAGGATTGTCATTTATGTATTTATTGGTCAGAAATCCTGCACAATGATACTTACTTTCATGTTTATCTCTGTAGTACAGTACGTGACCACCTGATCTTCTAACCTCAGTAAGACCTATCTCAGTGCTTCAAGAAGAATAGAAAATCTAGCATCAAGGTTTTGGACATTATAAATCCCAATATTTAAGTTCCAAAGGAGATTAGCTTTTCTTTCTCAGAGATACTTACCACCTCATGTTCTGGAACAAGTCTGATACCCGCCACGATCAGCTACTTCGTCACTGCTGGGTATAACTTGGAAGAACCTGTCACAGTGGCTTAGAAGGGAAGTTTGACCCAGTAAATCTTACCGAATCGGCTCAGGTGATTACTTTGAGGGGGAACATTTTACAACTGATCACTAACAGTGAAATTGTCCAGTACAGTTGTACCTAACCAGTATACACCAGCTTCGCTGATCACTGGGATGCACAAGCGTCTTTTTCAGGGCAAGGCGGTGCTACTTCGAAGAGGTCATTTTCATTTACTTCAGTACAAAGACAAAACAGACAGTAATTATTATTATATTAAACTGAATAGCAATTAGACAAGGAATAATGTATACTGAGGAGCAGATTTATTTATTTTGATAGAAACTTGGAGCATTATGAAGAAGTTTCTAATACTTTGATGTTCTAAGCAGTGTCATATATGTTGTCAGGAAATTTCACAAGACTTATAAATAAGAATGCACTTATACTCAGTTTTCCATATTCACCAGCAGAACACCCATAGGCTGAGAACGACCGAAGCATAAAATCCCCCTTTACCTTTTCGGTAAACTGTAATGGTCAGCTCAGGAGCTTTGTTCCACTGGCTCCCTGTCCTTTTAACCATATCCCGACAGTCTTTTAAAGGCTATGTGTCCATGTATTTCGAAACGGATATGGATGTTGGCTCTGTTAATCGATATTTCTCTGGGAAGGAAACTTTTTGCATCTTTCCAGTTTTTTTTATTTTTTTATTCTTACGCCATACACCCTTACAGAGGCGGCAGCTGCAGGTCCTTCACACCGCATGAGCGACAAGACTCTGTGCCTGTCAGCCCAAGATGGTAACTTCACCCACTATGACGTCCACAACCTATACGGATGGGCACAGACTGAGCCAACATATAGGTATGAAGGCTGTCTCTGTGTTTACAAGGGAAGTGAACTTCGCAGAACTTCCCCTCCCATGATCCTAAACCCACAATTCAGTCGATATACATAAATTTATTTTAACTGAATTTTAACTGGTCTATGCTTATCCACTTATGTCAGACTGTTTGCCTCAGTGTTTATGAATATTTTTATCAGTCTGTACCTTTGGACTGGTGGGCACAGAAAGAGACGACTCAAAGATAGGTTTGCTTTGTATTTATCTTTCTGCATCAAACACATCATGAGCAACAGCACAAGTTAGTCTACTGTGGGGCGAAGTCTTGTCTCATCTTTCTCCACTCTGACCTACTGTATTGGCTGTTAGTCTGTTCCACCCAGTCCAACCAAATCTGCAAATTCCATCTCTCCATCCTGTTCTTAAATCCTGAAGTTCTCTTAGTTATTTAGGTAATAACATGATTTTTTTTTTTTTTTGAACAACAACAGCTACGAAATCGAACTACAGTAGCTCTCGTGGCTGTCTTGCATCTCGTGTAAGATACAGTATATTCGATAAGTCTGGACACTATCTCTCCCTTAAACCTTCCCCTTTAGTAAACGGCCATCTTATTTATTCTGTTCATATCACCAGCAGATGATTTTATTGAGCTTAAAGAAGACCGCTCATAGTGCAAGTTTTAGTTTTCCTTATATTGCCTGTGCCCATGATCTCACCCCCTTCTGTCTATCTGTTTCTCTATCTCTCTGTCTCTGTCTGTCTGTCTGTCTGTCTGTCACTCTGGCTTTGTCTCTGTCTGTCTCTCTGTATTTGTTTGTCTTTTTGTATGTCCCTGTTTGTCTCTTTCTGCCTGTCTGTCTCCGTCTCTGTCTGTCTGTCTGTCTGTCTCTGTCTCTCTGTCTCTGACTTTGTGTCCGCCTGTCTGTCTGTCTGTCTGTCTGTCTCTGTCTGTCTGTCTGTCTGTCTGTCTGTCTGTCTGTCTCTCTCTCTCTCTCTCTCTCTCTCTCTCTCTCATACCCCGTTTACTTGCTGTACAATCACAAACAAAAGATTGCACCTTTCTCGGTCAGGTTCTGCCACAATATTATGGTGATCACTTGATGGCAACACCCATAGAGACTTGAGTGTTGCCATCACGTGATTACCAAAATACCAGGCCGAAAAATTTACAAATTATCATTTTGGGCGGTACTTACCTCCCTGGCAACTTACTCTTACCTTCCCATCTGCTTTCCTGCTTACCCACATACCAACTAGTCTATCTGTCAATTTATTCACTCATCCAGTCATCCATCCATTTGTATATTTATCCATCTTTATCTCTCTAGATCTATCTCTGTCTACCTACCTATCTGTCTGTCTGTCTACCTGTCTGTTTACCTATCTACCTATCTACCTATCTGCCTACTTACCTACCTACGTATCTGTCCCTGTCTACAGCAGAGGTTCCTAAATTTTGCTGGTCATTTTCCATATTTGCGAGAATATCTTTGATGATCTCCTCCTACTCTCAAAATGGGGAATTCCCCCACCCCTTTGGGAAATTTAATCTTAAATAATTCTAGACCCTAGAGTTGTTCTCCCCATTTAGCGGTGCTTTTTAACTTGTAACCGAAAGGAATCTAGCAGTATTATACATATTTTTACAGAGTTTTGAGAATATTCAAGAGATTTTGTACTTTTATATAGCATTCTAATTATTTGACGACAAAAATTCTAACTTTACTTTTTAAGAAAGCAGATTTAAAGCCAAAAAAGCATTTGGCCATAAAATAAACAAAATCTATAACCAAAAGTACAATATAAAATTTACAATGTCAGTTTTGGCCTTATATGTTTATGCCTCCCTTCCCCCTGGAATGTCCAAATTTTCCCTCAGGGGGATATTCTCCTCCGTTTGGGACCCTCTGATATACAATATCTGTCTGTCTACCACAGAGTGGTGCAGAGTGTTACTGGTCAGCGCGGTCTGGTGGTGACTCGGTCTACCTTCCCGGGCAGCGGCCAGTGGTCTGGGCACTGGCTTGGCGACAACAGGTCCAACTGGACCGATATGGCGCACTCCATCACAGGTCAGGTCAGGTCAGGTCAGGCGGGGCCAAACTCAGGAGGACATACGTGAGATCAGGAGAGGCATAAGTAAGGTCATGTCAGGTTAGGTCATTCGATCAAGTGAAACAAATTTTGTCTCTTTAGAATTAATCGGTTTGGTTGTCACATCAGGTCAAGAGGGCACATAGCAAATCTATAGGGACATAGTTATTTCTGGAAGGCATAGCTCAATTTAGGAGGGTCATAAGTCACGTCAGGTTACGTCATGTTATGCACTTCGGCTAAGTCGTCAGGTAGTTAGGTCAAGTTGCGTCAGGTCATGGGGGGGGGGCACTAGGTTAAGAGGGGCGCAGATCAGATACTAACTACGCATTACCAGGTCCCGAAGACGAAGGCTTGTAGAATCCTTACCGTGTACAGCGGATTCTTCGTTACCCAGCGACCACAGGATTTGCAGCCCACTATGTTAGACAATGTAATCCTTTAAGCGGGAGGTAGTAGGCTGAAAATTATTCCTTTAGAATAGAAAAGATTAACTTGCATTTCTTTTTGCTTGTCACTATTTCCCTCTCTACCTACCGTACCTCCTTATACCACCCTGCCTACCTACATTCCTGGCTACATCCTTACCTGTCTCCGTGCCTACCTACCAACATACCCACTCGCCTCCCTACCTGCAATCCTGTCTATCTGCATCTCTACCTACCTCCCTACTTACCTACCTACCTACCCACCTGAATCTGTACGTGCCACACTGCCTGCCTACCTCCCTGCCGACTTCCCAGCCTTGCGTACCTCCCTACCAAATCCCTGTCTACTTCCTCCCTTGCCTGCCTACTTACCTACCTACCTGCTTATCTACTATATCTACCTATCTCTCTACCCACTACCTCCTTGTCCATCTCTCTGCCTCCCTACCTACATCCCCGGCTACTCCCCTACATACTCCTCTGCCAGTCTCCTTGCTTACCTTCCTTCGTTCATGCCTGCCAACTTGCCTACGTACCTACCTACTTACCTACCTGCCTACCTGCCTGCCTACCTACCTACCTACCTATCTATCTACCTACTTGCCTACCTACCTACCTACCTACCCACCCACTCACTCGACTTCCCACTTGTCCCCTTGCCCACCTGCAACTCTACCAACATCCCTGCAACCTCCCTGCCAACCCAGCTTCTTACCTATCTCCCCACCTACCTCCCTGTTTACCTACTTACCTTTGTCACAGAAGTACTTACCTCATACCTACAGCTGCGCTTGTCTCCATGACCTTATGAGTAAACGACACAGGCAGACATTTAAGTGTTTTTGCAATTTGCCAGAATCTAGTGCACTGTATGAAAATTGTGATGCTGAGATAATTTACTGCATTTTGTACGTCATTTCCAATTATATTAATGACATGATTATCTGTCTATTTATACTCAGACGCCATAATTCCTTAAGGGGTGGCCGTTTGTGTCTAAGTTAGTTGCTTACGGGGAGGGCACTAACCCTCCACCAACCCAGTTGTTGACACTTAGGGAACACGTATGGGTTGGTTATACGGTTACCACCCAGCGTTGTAAATGGTTTCCTTGCTTACAGGAAACCATTAGGCTTGTCATTCAATGTAAGCCGCCTGAAAAGAAAAGAAGAGTAATAAAAAGTGACGGGAAAAATGGGAAAAATAGGGAGAGAGGAGGGCAGACACAGAAAAAGAATGATAAACATGATGAAAGAAGTAAGCAACACTAAATCAAGTGAATGGATGATGGTGAGAAATAGGAGAGGAGGGCAGACACAGAAAAAAAGATGATAGAAGTGAAGGGAGAAGTAGGCAGCATTACATCAAGCGAGTGAATGATGGTAAGAAATAGGAAGAGAGAAGGGCAGACAGAAAAAGAATGATCAAGGTGAAGGAAGAAATAGGCAGCTCTACATCAGGTGAGTGGATGATGGTGAGAAATAGGAAGAGAGAAGGGCAGACACAGAAAAAGAATGATAAAGGTGAAGGAAGAAGTAGGTAGCATTACATCAAGTGAGTGGATGATGGTCGCCACTACCGACCACCATTATTATATTCTTGTAAAAATGAAAAAAAACAAAAAAACAAAAATCGCACCTCAGTCATTGGAATCAGTCTGACTGTGACCGGTAGCCTAAGCGTTGTCAGGCGGATGGACGGACGAAAACTGTTCTCCCGGCTCAAGCCCTCTCAGACCATCAGCTGTGCCCTTGGGAATTAGGAGGAACATAGTCAAGCCAGGAGGGCTCAGGTCAAGCCAGGAGGGGCATCGGCCAGGTCAGAGAGGGCATAGATAATGTCATGAATGGCGAAGGTGAGACTAGGACGGGCATAGATTAGGTCTGGAGGGACATAAGGCTTACAGCACAAAGGTTTGGTCAAGTCAGGTCGTTGGGCCAGGATTATTGGTCATTTTTAAAGGGCAATAGTTCAGGTCAGGAGGGGCATAGGTCAGGCCTGGTATACGGCTCCCGTCGATAATTCCTTTGTGTTCCTGGGGTTTCATACTAATGAAGGAAGATTCCATGTTATTGCATTATTGTTCAGTAGTTCAGGAGAATCTCATTGGTTCTGACACAGTATCCATACGGTGTGAAGAAACTACGAGTAGTGACGGTGAATGCGCCACATATTCCTAAAGTTCTCTTGTTCTTGTCCCATACTTGTTGCACACTTGTTTGAAAAACACTTGTCTCACACATGCTCTTTACTTGTATCACACATTTCTTAAAATCCTCTCATTCTTGATCCATACTTGTTCCATCTTTGTCTTAACCATGAACTACATCCTTCCCGCACATATTGCCTCAGATATGGTTGAGTTGTGCCTTCCATTTTGTAGCTGTTACTCTTCATACCTGACCTACGCCTACCCCCTCATAAATTTGTAAACCCTCACACGCCTGTCCCTCCATATAAATGTTCCCCCACACACCCATCCTCCTCACACAGTGAGTAGCGAAGCAACACCTTTTGGTATAGGGCTGGTGCTGTCCAAGGTGACATTGATGACGTGGTCCCCTGCTGCTAAAACTAATCAACCCCCTGCTGAAAAGGATGAGCTCCAGCCAGTGCGAAATGGTATGAGGATAACAAGGACACGACACATCATACCTGTCACCATCACCACACGTACTAAATTTCAGATTCTAGCTGATGCTGAAGAAGATACCCATGAGGTTCGATTGATGTGGGACTATTATTCGTGGTCAGCTTGTGGAATTTTGCGGCAGAGCAATAAGTAAAAGAAAGCGATGTTGTGTATTATGGGTACTGGGATTGATGATGTAACTGAAGCTGTGGACACTGTTACGGCTTGCGGAAAAAAACAAAGTCTTATCATCAGCCACATAGGAACCAATGATGTAGTGCGAACCCAGTCTGAAGAGCTCTCGAACAAGTTTCTGGTGAGTCAGTGTTACAATACAAACACCAATAACGTTCTAATTTTAGGTGTACTCCCCGGGATCGCTGCAAGCAATGTCTTTTGTTGCAAGACCTTCAGGTTGAATAATCGCATCGTCACTTTATTTACAGAAGGGTACTGAGTTCATTGACACCAGGAATAACCTGTATAAGCAGCGGTCTCTATTTCCACATGATTGTCTCCACATACTCTTGGTTAGTTCTGTTCGTCTCGGTCGTCTGTTTAATAAAGCAGTTCGTTTACTTCTGGCGAAAAATCACTCACCATACGAGGTCTATAGACGAGTCATTATAGACGTCATAAACTTTAGACAGACCAATGGAGGCAAGCACATTATGGCTTTGCTTGTGTAGCTTATGGAATAAATTTTTTTATTTAGAGGCTTATGTTCTTGCTGAAGATTGCAATGTAATAGGCATAAAAGAATCATGGCTCATTACTGAAGTGTGATTTATTTTTAATCAGAGCACAACATATCTGGACGTAATATCTTCAGTAGTGAAAGAAATAATAGAGCAGGCTTGGTGTACTATTGTATGTTAAGTAGGCCTTCATCCAGTCATAATCTTTAAGCCTTCTGTCAATATCACTGGCAGTATTTATATCCAGTTTAGAAATGAATCCTGTAACAAAATATTACGGAACAAGAAGCGGTGCCATGTGGAGGGGATGGAGAGTGAGAAACTGACAAGGAGAGTGTATGTGAGTGAAGTGGAGGGGGAGAGAGGGAGGGGGAGGCCAAGAATGAGATGGAGGGATGGAGTGGAGAGGTATATGAGAGAGGGGGGTGTAAGCTGGGAGCAGGGCAGTGAAATGGCGGGGGAAAGGGCGACGTGGAGGCGATTTGGTTGTGGCCACCCTGTATAAAAAGGGATTAAGGCGTCTGGCAATAGATAGATAGAAATTTTAGGCCCGCCCCACCTGACACTGACCCCCCTACCGCTAACTGGGGGTGACCCCCCTGATGTAATGGGGCATGTTATAGGATGTCGATTTAAAAGATGCACCTATAAGTTTTGGTTTCATGTCGATATGACGAATTTGAAAGGATATATGTCGAAAAAGCGATTAAAAAAAAAAAAAAAATTAGGCCTACAGCCGGGGCCGGGGCCCAATTTGGCCCCAAATTTATTCAGGCGATCAGAAGGTCACAGCCCATCATCCCTGTAATTTTAGTCAAAATACCACCAGTAGTTTTCGCATAAAGTTGTTAACAGACAGACAAACAAACAAACACAGAGACAAACCGAGCGAAAACAATAACCGTACTCGATTCCCTGCGGGGCGGGGACGGATGGTTAATCGTTCACCAACACAATCCAGTAACGCTGACAATGACATTTACAACCAAACTATTGAAATATGTACCACCCTAAATACTGTTATCTTTGGATATTTTAATAATGTATCTATTTTGAAATGGGTAGAAGTCCTATCTTCACACACAGGTTGGACTTGTACACTAACTTGCAAAAATGTTAA
The DNA here is from genome assembly GCF_032717465.1 of Coenobita brevimanus. Classification (NCBI taxonomy): domain Eukaryota; kingdom Metazoa; phylum Arthropoda; class Malacostraca; order Decapoda; family Coenobitidae; genus Coenobita; species Coenobita brevimanus. The sequence continues at coordinate 42,905,102 of NC_137010.1, read as the reverse complement.
TTTTCTCCGCCGGTAGACCGTCCAGCACGAGGAGGTAGTGTATTTGATTTGGTTTTGGCCACATCGGAAAACTTACTACCGTAGTAAGCCCTTGGAGCTAGTTTCTGACCATACCCCTCTGCTGAACTTTTTTCAGAGTTTCAGTAACACATAGAGTAGGCAAGCATACTCTCCTTTGCAAGTTCTTCTAACAGTCAACATCAAACTACATGCACATTACATACCACACTTCCTATTCAAAATTAAGAAAAAAAAAAAAAAAAAAAGGCATCTCATTACCCAACCTCAGTGTCCGGGGGAGGGGGGGACCATAAAAACCTCCACCATCCGCCCCTCTCCCGGCGACGGGCAAGAGAGATGCTTGGAACCACTGTCTGACTCACTTCGTCTTCATATCTGCAACATTCGTGCCCTTTCCTCTAATTTTCTCTCTGTTGAACACCATCTCCCTTCCTCTTAACTTCACCATCTCTTCCTGACCGAGAGACGGCTGTCTGAGGTGACTGACAGTAGACTCATTTCTGGATCCTCCTACTTTCTCTATACTCACTTCAAAGCCAAAGGTGGCAGTTGTCTATATGTACGCAACAACATATTTTGCTCTCGAGTTCCTGAACTTGAATTTTCTGAAAACTCTACTCTCTGGCTTCAGCTATCCTGCCATTCTCTGACTAAATATATCTGTGCTGTGTACTTATCCCCTTATTTTATTGACAATGAAAAATATCTTGACTATCTTACTTCTAAGACTGAACACATCCTATCAACTTCTCCATTTTCTGATTTCTCTATTTTGGGCGATTTTCATTTTCAGCACCACGTTTGGCTCTCCTCTCATATCACTGATCCACCAAATGAACACTACTACATCTTTTTTCTCCTTAATGACCTACAGCAACGTGTGCGCTGCCCTACCCGTGTCCCTGACTGCCTTGGAGAGAGTTCCAACTAACTTGACCTCATCCTTACAACAAATTCCTTTGTTTATGCTGTTAATCTTTTCTCTCCAGTGGACTCCTCTGATCACAGCCTTATCACCTTAACCTGCCCTATCGCTCCAGTAAGACCTGTGGACATTTCCAAGAAGCAATGGCAGTGGCTCTTTGGAGATGCTGATTGGTAGACCCTCAAGCGGTACTTTGATTTTCCTTGGGATGATTTTTGAGTCCATGGCCGTGAGCCATGTGATTGCATCTCACGCATTACGGAGGTTATTCTCTCTGGCATATAAGCATATATTCCTTTCCCTTATCCTGTGACTAATGCTAAAAAAAAAAAAAAAATGGTTTAATCGCACTTGTTCAAATCATTATCGTCAAGACCTCCTTTCCCACCCTAGGGCAGGATGAGGAGTAACAACGTCCAGACAGCCCAAATTTGCCTGATCCGATGGGCCACGCGTTTCCATTCACTCACCATTCAAGCTCCCGGAATCCTGGCTCTACCTGATACTGGCTGTGATGTCCACAAAAAAAAGGCCTACAAGAGGTACTGGAGCCAATCCACACCTGAATATCATCTCTCATATGTTTCTGCCCGGAATCGTGATAAGTCTGTTCTTCACATTGCTGAAAATAATTTAATTCTTTCTAAATGCTCTGAACTCTCCAACTGAAGTTCCTCCCACTCCTTCTGGCACCTTGCCAAAAACATTTCAAACAACTTAACTTCATCATCCTTCCCTCCTCTATTTTGCTTTGATGGCTCTGTGGCAATTTCTTCTACTGATAAAGCAGAACTCTTCGCTCAGACTTTCTCTTTCAGTTTCACCTTAGACGATTCTAGTGTTGTTCCTCCATCACTTTCCTCGTCTGACTTCCTCATGTCCTCATGGCTGACATTAAAATTTCTTCTCTTGATGTGCTTTCTGCCATCACTGGCCTCAATATTAGCAAAGCATATGAGCCTATAGGATCCCTCCTGTTGTCGTCGAGAACTGTGCTTCTGCACTTACGCCCTTCCTAAGTAAACTCTTTCACCTTAGTCTGTCAACTTGTACTTTACGTTTTTGTTGGAACTATGCTCTTATTCAGCCTGTCGCAAAGAAGGGTGACCATTCCCAGTCCTCTAACTATCGCCTGATCGTTCTAAAGTTTTTGAATCAATTCATAAAAAAAAAAATAAAGTGGTTTTCCTATCACGACTTTCTTCCGATCGTCAGTATGGATTCCTCCAGGGATGCTCTACAGACAATCTTCTCATCCTCCTATCGCAACTTTGGCGAAAGCTTTGCCATTGCACTTAACATCTCAATGGTTTTCGATCGAGTATGTCATACAGCTTTCATTTCCAAACTGCCCTCTTGATGTTTCTGTCCTTCTATCTGTGCCTTCATCTATAGCTTTCTCTCTGGTCGTTGTATAGCTGCTGTTGTAGACGGCCACCTTTCTTTTAGAGCTGTGAGTGTGGTGTTTCTTAGAGCTCTGTCCCATCACCAACCCTCTCCCTTCTATTCATCAATGACCTTTTGAGCTGTGCATCTAACCCTGTTCACTCATACAGTGATCACTGCATCTTTTACCTTGCCATTCGTTCTCACAGCATCCATCTCAGCAATGATTTCAATGAACAAGGGATGAGACTCTGGCACAACGAATGTCTGACTCACATCGCTCATTGGGGTAAAAGTAGTCATGTTATTTTTAATGCCTCAAAAACTCAGTTCTTACATTTTGCAACTCGTCAAAATCTTCCGCAGGAGTTTCCTTTAATTTTTAACAATATCCACCTCAAATCTGCATCATCTTTGAACATACTTGGGGTTTCATTTTTTCGGGCTTTATCTTCGATGGATCATAATAATACCTCTTATGCAAAATCTGCATCTAAGAGATTAGTTGTGCTAAGCTGATTCCGTGCCTTCTTTATCTCTGCACAGTTGTTGACTTTATACAGGGGCCTAATTCGTCTCTGTGCGGAGTACAACTCTCACATATGGGGAGTCGCCCCACATACAGTCCTTCTCAACAAGTTGGAGTCAAAGACTTTTCGTCTCATTAACTCTACTCCTTTTACTACCTCTCTGCAACAACCTCACTCTCTTCGCCATTACTGTTGCATCTTATCTCTTTTGTATCGCCACTGCACTGGTCACTGCTCCTCTGACCTGTCTGCTTGCATCTCTCCACTACTATGGAGGATGCGTAGCACCCGTTTAGCATATAGCAAATTCTCATCCCCTTTATTTTCAACTCACTAATGCAAGAGTTAACCGTTACTCCGAGTCCTTCATGTATGCAACAGGCCAGCTCTGGAACTGTCTTCCTCTGTCTGTATTTCCTTCTGCCTATGACCTCCAGCTCTTCAGATGCAGTGTGTTTAGGCGTATCGAAATGAAAGGATCTTGAATTTGCCTGTCTGTTATCTTGTTTTTTTTTTTGTTTTTTTTTTCGTTGAGGAAACTATTTTGCGGGTCTCTAGCTTTAATTTCTTCTTCCTTATCTATCTATCTATCTATTGCCAGACGCCTCAATCCCGTTTGGGGTGGCCACAAACAAATCGCCTCCAAGTCGCCCTGTCCCCCGCCATTTCACTGCCCTGCTCCCAACTCACACCCCCCTCTCTCATATACCTCTCCACCCCATCCCTCCATCTCATCCTCGGCCTCCCCCTCCCTCTTCCCCCCTCCACCTCACTCACATACACTCTCTTCGTCAGTCTTTCACCCTCTATCCTCTCCACATAGCCAAACCACCTCAGTGTGTTCCTCATAACGCTTCCTATCACATCCACATCCACACCACAACACTCCTTTATATCCTCATTCGTCAGCCTGTCTCTCCATGTGACTCCACAGGCTCCTCTTAAATAACTCATTTCCACTGCTCTCACTCTTGACTTGTGTCCTTCCAACAATGTCCAAGCTTCACTTCCGTACGTTAGAGTTGGTATCACAATACTGTCATGTAGTAACTTTTTCACTTCCATGCCCACTTCCTTGTATAAATAAAAAAAAAAAAAGTTTGTAGTTTTAGGGTGGGGGGAAGGTTTAGCACTTGTGATCAGTGTATGGTCATATTCAACCATAAAGTTTGTGATGACTTTATCAAGTGTAGTTATGAGAAAGTGCCTTACAACAAGACAGCTGATTTTCACACATTAAGGGAATTATTGGTTCTGGTGACTGGAATGGGAGTAATATCAATGGATATGGTAATTTTGTTCACCAACAACCAAAAATATCATGAACCACATGCATGGGAATTATATCTCGAATTTATTTTTAGTGAGACAAGTTTTAAGATGAAGGGTTGTGGGATGATAAAACAGTCACTTTAGTTTTGCCTTTACATAACTTTTATCCGACACATGTAACTACTCGTAAAAGTAATGAGTTAGTGTTTATATTTCATCGTTTGGGAAATTATCGATATATCCTTCCACCAAATGTTCCCTGTTGCACATCAGAGAAGCTGTAATAGTAATAGTGCATAGAGCTGTATCACTGTTCTAGAGGGTCAAGCAGGGTTTAATCTGCTAACCTTACGCCTCACAGTAACATTCTCTGTATTATGTGAGACATATTGAGGTCGCTAACTAATAAAATTAGTTTCAGTATAGAAATGTATCGTATGCCTAGGTGATATGGAATGGAACAGGCGGTCACCTTGATTGTGGAATGGGACAGTCGGTCACCCTGACTGGACTGGTCACCGGCCTGCCGTGGGTGGTTGCGGCAGAGCAGGATGGTAAACTGTTGTCGCTGTTTAATTTCAGTTAGCTACCTTCATTATATTGTGGCAGCCATTGTTTTAACAGTAATAATGTATTAATATACTTATTGTGAAGGACATTTTCATTAAGACCTTGAATTCCAATGACGAAATATTATATTCATGCTGGCCTTACAATATTGTGTGGTAAGCCTAGTGTTTTCTTTATAATAACATTTTATCATATCCTAAAAAAAAAAAAGCTTGCAAGGAACACTAGTACAAATGATTATTTAACGTAAATGTGCGTATATATTTATCGGCGTATTTTCCCTATTTACAGCCAAAAATACAGATTCTGTTCCTGCAGCTTTTCCTGTTCTTAGACGACTGCAACATAACTAGCTACATTACTGTCAGTGAGAAGGATGTACGACTTGCCATCACTAAACTTAAAAGTGATGAAAACACTGGGCCAGATAAAATATTTTCCGCGCACACTGAAGGAAGCAGAGAATGAAATATTATCAAAACCATCAGTTGAACTGTTAAATAAATTATGACCTCCCGTTTTCTTGGTCGTTGTTGTCGAAGGGGGGGGGCTTCGGAAACTTCGATTGGGACCTGATGTGTAGGGGAGCCATGGCAGAGTACTTAATGAACTCCACGGTGTGCGGAAGTTTGGTTGCTAGGTGGATATCACACTTGCTTCTCCACGCTGCTCTTCCTTCTCCCCTCTCCCTGGGTCCATGTCGCTGCCTCAGTTAATTTTCCAAGGCTCTTTTCTTCTACTGTAGCTTCTTTATTCATTTTTTCCTATCCTCTCTATTCTGTCTTTGGCTTTGAATAGAGTGAAATTTTCCACATTCATCAGATTCTTTAGTAAGTTGCTACAGGAAGGATTAGAGTGTGCCCATGGGCTATTGGTCTGTCCAATTGTAGAGATCATGGTGGTTCGGCACCACCCCATTGTGTGGACCTCTACAGAGGCGGAACTGCTGCTGAGCTGTAGCTTTCGGATCTGGGGATGCTGTTGCTTAGTGGTAGGACTGTCAGCCAATAGCCGGTGGCCCATCATAGTGGTGGGAGAGTTTTCTCTCCCACAAGGGGTTACTATCCCTTCTTGGGTGGGGTAGGAAGTGCATGCTTGGAGCTTGATCCCTACTTGGGTCGTTGACCGGGCCTCTGGACTCCGGGTTCTATCCAGATAACCCTTTCTTTCCAACAGTCATGGTGAACCTTTCCTTCCCAGAGGAAATTAAGGAAATTGTTTCTGGTTCTTTCTCCACAAGTTCTGCCTATGTTTTGACCCCGATGGTGACCCCGGCTTCTCTTCCTGGTACTTCTCTGGCTCTTTCCACTGTTTCTGTACCTGTTCCATCCTGCTTAACTGAACCATCTCCCGCTTACAGTCCCTTCCGTGTACAACTTTATCTACCTGTTCATCTTCTATAGTAACTTTCGAACCTTACCTGCCTTCACCTCCTCCTTCACCTAATCGTCCCGTTTCTTCGGCATCCTCGTCCCGTCCTCATATTGTTTCCCAACTCACTAACCCTGTCTTGACCACCTCTCTTTTTGGATCCCGCACCTGGACTCAGTATTTTAACATCAGTTCCCAAACAGATGACCTCTCGCATCACCTCTCAGTATTACGACAGGTAGATTCCAATATTACATACTCTGTTCGACCCAATGGATCTCGTTTTCTCAAAGTACAAAATGCAGATCAAGCAGAAAGTCGTATCATTAGCTGACCCATCAGGCAATCCGATCTCAGTCTCTCCAGATGTACAGTTGAATTTGGCAACAGGCACTGTCCGTCTCCCCTCTTTCTTTTCTTTTGGATATAGAAACTTCATTGACTGCACAGAAGACATCAAACTCATTCTCTCTGAACAAAATCACCAGGTCATTTCACTTCTGTGCTACAAAATCCCTCCCCGAGCACCCGTCAAAAACCAGCAAACATCGCCAAAATAGTGTTTCAATCTCGAAATAATCCCTCTTCCGTTATTATTGGAGACACAGACCTCTGTTAAAGAATACATTCCTCACCCTCGTCAATGCACTTCCTGATGGCGTTTTGGATATCCAGCAGAGTACTGCCGGTCACAGGCTATTTGCTCCAACTGTTCACAAGCTGGACACTCAGTATCCACTTCTGTATCGACCTTTCAGTCCTGCCTGAACTGTGGGGGGCACCATACAGCCTTCTACAATAAATGCTCTACTTATACTTTTGAAGCCGAAGTGTCCCATATCCAGTGGAAAACAGGGCTTACCTTCCGAGAAGCCCGTCGACGAGCACATCGCATGGGGCACTCCCCTGGCATCGCATATGCACACGTGACCTGACCAACTCGTATATCACAGGTTTCAAGCTCATCCAGTGTCTCTACTTCTGTACCTCTCAAATTCTTTTGTCATCCTTACCTGTCTTTCCGATTCCTATTCCTCCTTTCCCTCTCTTGTTCGTTCAGCTCCCTCCACCCCACCTCCTTCTCAAACAGTATACTCCCGTTTTTCTCCTCCCTCACCTTCTCCCTGATCTAACAAACGTAACGTGCTGTTGAATCCTCTCCATCTCATATTCTTGGTCTCTCTTCCCCTTCCTCTACTGCCCAGCCTATCCCGTGTTCTCCCTTCTCCAAACAACAACGCCATAATGCCATGTCACCAGCTCGCTCTCAACCTTTGTCCTCACCTATGGAGGCAGAATCTCTGCAAAGTATCATAAGTTATCCTCACTGTATACCTCTTCCCTGTCAATGCGGAAATACATTCACCCCCTTCCCCACTCACTCCTACTTCCATTCCTCCTGCATCTCCTGAACCCTCCCCTCCCATTCTTTCAATCTCTCCTGCACCTCCTCTTCCCTTCTCTTCTGTTTCCCACGCTTCCTCTATTCAACCACACGCCTCCTCTGTGATCACTACGCCCTCCCAATCTTCCCGGTTCCTTCTTGTCTTAACTGATTTATCTGATAAATTACCAATATGCTGGGAATCGAACCAGGGACTCTCAGGTGAGAGCCAGGCAGCATTCCACTATACCACGACCAGGTAAAAGTTAACTCACGTTGTCACAATCTTATAACCAACGTCCCTCCGCCCCCACTGTGGGCATCAAGAGGATGAGTTAACCCCCTGGCACTCGGGCAAGTAGATGCCCACAGTGGGGGCGGAGGGACGTTGGTTACAAGATTGTGACAACGTGAGTTAACTTTTACCTGGTCGTGGTGTAGTGGTATGCCGCCTGGCTCTCACCTGAAAGTCCCTGATTCGATTTCCAGCATATTGGTAATTTATCAGATGATTTTTCCTGTGTACAGTACAGGTTTCTCTCTAAACTGATTTACTTACGCCCCCTGGATAATCTGTCTTTAAACGCCGTAAACAATTTGCGCTTCTCTCGCACTTTATTCTCCATAGTAATGGCGCTTCTTCAGTGGAATATTAGAGGCTTCCATACCCACTGTACGGACCTTCGTTTTCTTATTTCCTCCTACAGTCCTCTTCTTATCTCTCTTCAAGAAACCTTTCTCTATACTCTCGCGGTTCCTATTCCTGGCTGTACTTTTCTTGGATCCCTTCCTTCATAATTCCCTCCATATCCGCAATGATATCCCCTTTGAGCCTCTTCCTATTTCTTCTTCTATCCCTCATACTTCTGCTCGTGTCTTTCTCTGTCAGTGGATTACTGTTGGCTCTTTGTTTCTGTCCTTCTGTCCCTCTTGATTTTCCTAACTTTGTCTCATTCCTTCATTCCCTTCCTCCTCCAGTACTTCTTGGTGATTTCAATTCCGGCATTTCCTGTGAGGTGACTGTGATCACCACTAGAGGACGCTTATTACAGGTTTCTTTGTTCGTAAGATCTTTTTATCCTTATCATTGGCACCCCTAGTCACTCTGATCTCCGTACTCATTCCCTCTCTTGTTTGGATCTGTCCTTTTGCTCACCATCAACTTCTATCCATTTTTATTGGTCGATATTAGAAGACAATCTTTTAAGTGATCACTTCCCCTAAACTCTATCTTGCCTCTTACTATCCTCTTCGTCGTCCCCCCGGTTGTCAGCTCCATGCTGCTGACTGAGAATTATTTTCTTCCCTTACATTGCCCCCATTTCCTCCTTCGTCTTTCTTGTCTCCACAGTATATGTTGTCTTTCTTCCTCTTCCTGGTTTTAAATGCTGCTCTCACCGCCATTCCCCGTGATACGCGACCGTCTACTGCCACACGTGTTTTCTGGTGGACTCCTACTTGTTCACAGTCTCTCTGTGTGAAACGTGCCGCCTGGAAAAGTTTTCGTCGTAAACAGGCCACCCCTGCTCGGATTCATAGCCTCCTCATATTTCGTCAAGCTTCCGCTGCTTTTCGTCGTACCATCCATCAGACTAAGCGTTCTAGTTGGAGAGACTGTGTTTCTTCTGTTTCCTTAAATACACCTGTTGCAGTAGTTTGGTCCCGACTTCGTAGATTATAAGGCAAACATGTCCCACCCCAAGGCCTGGTTCTTCATATTGATGGCCAGTCTGTGGCTGATGCTTCCTTAGTTGCAGATGCCTTAGGTAATTATTTTAGTCTTACTAGTAGTGGGTCTCATCTCTCTCCAGAATTCAACGCCTTAAATCTGGTTCTGAATCCATACCAATATCTTTTACGTTGTTAGCTGAGGGAGTTCCTAACGCTTCTTTCTCTCTTCGTGAATTTTCGTTTTCACTTAAATCCTGTAAAAATACAAGTGAAGGACTTGATGGTGTTCATTACACTATGTTAAAACATCTCTCCCCACAAGCCATGTCCATTCTCTTGGCCCTGTATAATAAATTTGGACTAAAGGTTTCTTTCCTTCTAAATGGCTTATAGCGATCATCCTCCCGTTTCTTAAACCTGGTAAACCTGGACACCATCCTCAAGATTACCGTCCCATAGCCCTGACAAGCTGTTTATATAAACTGTTTGAACAGATGGTCAGTACTTGACTCATGTGGCACCTTGAATTCCATAGTCTTCTTTCCCCGTTACATTTGGGTATCTCGTATCGTAAAGCACGCAGCACGTTAGATCCTCTCCTCAGACTCGAATATTTTATTCAGAATGCTTTTTTCTTTCCACCAGTCGGTCATTACCATTTTTGTTATTCATTTAGAAAAGGCCTGTGATACGACATGGAGGTATTGTATGCTTCGTTGTCTTCGTTCCCTTGATCTACATGGTAACATAGGTGTTTTTCTTCAAATTTTCTTTCCCTCCGAACCTTTCACGTCCGTCTCAGAGACCACCTTTCCCGTGCCATTCCCCAGCATGAAGGTGCCCCACAAGGTTGCGTCCTTAGTACTAACCTTTTTCTTATAGCTATAGATAACATTGTCTCTCTCTACCCTCTTCTTTTCGGCCTTTTTGTATGTTGATGATTTAGCGATTTACGCTGCAGATTCAGATGCCGTGGCTCCAATCCCTTCTTCAGTCCGCCATCTATGCTGCCTGCACATGGGCTACTACTCATGATTTTCGTTTTCTACCTTTAAGCCTAATGCGGTAACGTTTACTCGTTCACGAACCATATCACAGCCTTCTCTGTACTTATATAACATCCATCTTCCCTACCGATCCTCTACCACATTTCTTGGCCTCACATTTGACTCTCGGTTAAATTGGAATGCCCATATTTCTTCCCTCAAGTCTTCTACCCTTCATCGTCTTTGGTGCAAATGCCGTCTCACCTTTCATGGGGTGCTGATCATATCACACTTCGTCTTCACTGTCTTTATCCTTTCCATACTCGATTATGGGTGTCCAATTTTATTCTTCTGCCTCCACTGGCACTCTTTCAAAGCTAGATTCTGTTCATCACACTGGTCGTCGTTTAGCTATTGGTGCTTTTCGGTCGTCTTCCGCTACAAGTCTTTGTGCTGAATCAAGCATTCCCCCCTCCCCCCTCTTATCGTCATACTCTTCCCACTATCAGGTCCTGTACACGTCTCCTTCAGCTCCCTACAAACAAGTTACTCCGTCCTCCTAGCCTTCTCCAACGCTCTTTTCACTCGGTCTCCTATCTCCTTCTTCCACTCCCCCTTTGGGTCCCCATCCTTCTTCAGTCTATTGATTTTGCCTTTCATCCTATTCTTCCACTACGTCCAGTTTTCTTCCCACCTTGGCTTCTGCCATCTGCGATGGACTGCTCTTCTTTTCTTCCTTGTTGTAAGTCCTTTTTTTTCTCCCAGATACCCTTTGATCCCTTTTTCTCGAACACATGTCCAGTCACTCTTCTGCGACGCATATCTTTATTGATGGCTCTAAAATTTGTCTTGTTGTTGGGCTTGCTATTGTATTCCCTGACTCCTCCTTCCAAAGTACACTTCCCTCCACTGCAAGTGTCCTCACCACAGAACTGTATGTTATTCATTTTGCTCTGAAGTCTCTTCTTACGTTCTCTTCCTCCATCTCTGTTATCTTTTCCGATTCTCTCTGTGAGCTCACTTTCTTACACACCACGCCATCTTCTCATCCTCCATTCACCCAAATTCAGGATGGCTGTTTCACCTTTCTGTACGAAAAAAGTCAGTTTGCTTTTGCTGGGTTCCTAGCCACATTGGGATTACAGATAATGAGCAAGCTGACTCACTGGCACACTCGCTACTTTCTCCTCTAGGTCCTTCCTCTACCCCATTCCTGCCTTTGAGTGTTTCCCTCTTCTGACCCGTCCTTCTATGATCATTGGCAATCCACGTGAAACCAACAGGTTCATAACAAACTTAATAGTGTTAAACCCTCTGTTCTTCCCTGGCACACATTAACCTGCCCTTATCGTCGATGGGAGACTATCCTTGCTCATATTCACTTGGGTCATACCCGACTAAACTCATGGTCATTTGATGAGACATGACCCTCAGGCCACCTGCTCTCACTGTAACTGCCCTGTGACTATCCGTCATCTTTTTCTTGATTGGCCGTCTACATTCCAGCAACGTCTTGCAGCGTTCCCCTTCCTTTCCTCACTACGTCGGCCCCCATGGACTTACTGATTTCCTAGGCGACTCTCCCACTGTTTATATTTCCAATATTATCACTTTTCTTACTGCAGTTGAAATCATACATTTAATATAATTATTAACCCCGCGTCCTATTACGTTAGTGCCATATAGCTATATTACGGCTTGGTGCTAGTGTTTATTCCTTCCTTCAGTAAATCATGAAGTAGTAACGTGCTTCATGAGCGGATGCTAGCAGATGTAACCCTGATATTTAAAATGGGGCAACAAATCGTAACCAGAAAATTATTGTCCAATAAGTTTTACGCCAGTGATTTGCAAGTTGTTGGAAACATGCCTATTATTAGGGAGAAGGTTACTGAACATTTAAAAATAAATAATCTCATCAGATACACATCATTGTACGCCCTCACTTAGAGTATTGTGTCCAGTTCTAGCAACCGAAATACGAAAAAAGATTGAGAAAAACGTGAGAGATTACAGTGGAGGGTGAAAAAGAAGATACCTAGATTGAGAAATGAACCATACGAAGAGTGCTTGAAGCTCTGATTATCTCTACCTTAACTAACAGCAGGTTATGAGGCGATTCAGTTCAGGTGTTCCAGTTATTCAAACATGGTAATATGGTTTCTGATAGGCTAATACTTCACAGTAGATCGGTTGAATTATACTAGAGATAATGGTCTTAAAATTATTGGCAAACTATTCCAGTCACACGAAGCTACACATAAGCTTTTCTCCTTCAGTAGAGTTGTAAGTATATGGAATAAATTCCTCTCCAGTGCAGAAAACTGTGATACACTATTCATCTTTAACAATTGCTTGAATATGTATGTATCTTCTTACCCCCGGCAAAGTATTTTTACTTCCAAACAATACATTTTTGTGGTATACATAATTTTGTTTTTAGATCCTGGAGGAGATAACTGTGCTGTTCAGAGGTTGCAGGACACAACCGCAAAACAACATCGATTCCTACTGTTGACTTACTGTTACTTGCTTGTTCAGGTAGATAGTGTAGAATACAATTACCTTTTCCTCTTTCCTATGAAATTTCCATTGCAGATTTTCTTCGGTGTCTAGGTTTTTTCCTCACTATTTCTTGCTGGCTTCGGCTGGAGGATTTGGTGGGGGAAGGGGGAAGAGTCTTCCTGCTTTCCTATGTTTTTCTTCAATTCACAGAATAGTTTTGGCGTTTTTTAACCTTCCCTATGACAAACAGTCACGATAGAACCAATAGGTTTGTTGTCGTTTACTTTCCTGTGTACCCATCTCCCAATACACCTTCCCGTAACACACCTGTCCTCTCACACCCCTGTTCCCCTCAAACACCTGTCCTCCCCACACCTGTCCCCCACACACCTGACCCACACACACCTGTCTCCCCACACTTCCATCTCCCACAAACCTGCCCCCTCGTATAGACGTCACTTTACATATCTTTCCCCCCACACCTGTCCCCCTACACACCTGTCCCCTCACACATCTGTCCCTTCCACGCCTGTCCATCATCTGCCCCTCATACACTGACTTTAGGTGATGTTGTTAATTTTTTTAAGAGACTTCAAAATAAAGCAGTGAGATATAACCTTCAATAACCCTTTCAGAATGAAAGATCCTTCGTAAGCTGTAGAAATTCATTGCAGATAGGAGGAATAAACTACAAAAAAAGTCTTCGTGAAGGAGCCGTCATAGAAAATAGCACTATGTGCCGTGAACTGGGGATATTGATATAACATTGATGGTTGTGGATTGTAATCTAGAGAAAGACTGAGATGACACAGATAGAAATTGGCTGCTTGAATGACCCTCCTGCAGTCGACAGGCATTAATCTAAGGGTTCGTCGTGCCGTGCTCAGGTATGCTGGAGTTCAACCTGTTCGGTCTGCCTTACGTGGGTGCGGACATCTGTGGGTTCTTTGGCAACACGACGGAGGAGCTGTGTCAACGCTGGATGCAGCTGGGGTCGTTTTACCCTTACAGCCGCAACCACAACGCCATCGGCAACGTTGATCAGGTGGGAACATTGCGTCTGGGTGGCTGAATGTAGGTAGTTGGTTGGTTGAGGTGTGGTTGATTGCGGTGATATAGTATGTGATGGATGTACTTAGAGGTGTGGTGGAATGGTTGGTTGTGAGGGTGTGGTGGGTTGCTAGTGCCTATGTCGAAGTGAATGGTTGTGGGTGGTTGTGATAGTGCGGTTGGTTTTGCGGGGGTGTTGGATATGGACATGTGGATGAATGTGGCGGTGTTCTCTGTTCACTGTACACTTGGTTTTAACCTATTTGTTGCGATTATTCCTAAATATTTTTCTTGGCTGACATTTTTGTGTTCAGTATTATGTAAATATTGACCTTTTCATTTTATTTTCATTTTTTAAAACTGCTTTATCCAGAAAATCTATTCGCCAGATCAGAACTCAGCTGAGCAGTTTTCATGATCTCTGAATGTTCTGAGGTTGTTTGGTTGTATCCTCTGTTATCGGTTTTTGTCTCGTCAACAAATTCGGTTGTTTTACAGTGCAGCCTTCCTTAATATCACTGATATAAATTAAAATCAAAATTGGACCCAGCAGCATTTAAGTGTCAGTCATCGAGTCTGACTCCTTCCTGTTAATCACAGCTTTGTTTTCATTCTGCAAGCCAGTGTTCTTGGTACATAACAATTGTTCTGTTTTTCGTGTTGTGAGTCTCTGATGATTTTTTAAAAGTGCTTATCCAGTTTGTATCTGCTTATAAATTTTAACAACCTGAACGTGCCTGATGTTAACTTGACAATAATTTCCATGTTGGATTTTAATACCTTCTCGAATATTCAAGCTACATTTGCTAATTTCTGTTCATTAGCTACAATGCCACATCCTCCTAATATGTTTAAATTCTGAGGTAACGGCTTCAGTATGTCATTCTTTACCTCTTTGCAATCATAGGGATACCTTAACTGGCCCAGGTGTGCTGTTGTTCTTAAGTTTGTTGGTTGCAAATAGTACATCTTTCATTGCTCATAATGTCACTGATTTCGCCACCATTATCTACACATGCGAGGAAGACGAAGGAATAGTGCTTTAATTTTCTACAGTAAATGTGGATAAAAACAGATCATTAAGAACTTTGGTCATCTTGGGTTCCACGCTATATGCTCTTTGTTTGCTAAAGCCAGTGGGCCTAAAGCTGGAGTTAATGTCTTTTTGCTTCTTATACAGTGGAAGAGTTCTTTAGGGATTAATTTACTAATGCTTTTAGTAAGGAAGTCGAGGTTTTCATTTTTTGTTTGATTCATTTTTAGCGTTTTGATGAAGATTATGATGTTTAGGTTTACCCTTTTGATTGTTTGTTACTGTAGTTTTGGTAAGTTTCTCTGCATCATTATTGTTCTTAATACAGCTGTTCCAGCAATGAGGCTTAATTAACAACTTTGCAGGAACTCTGTTACACATTGGTGCAAATACCTTGCAGCTTTAGTAAGACTTTGATAAAACATTTTCGGTGCGTCATTGACATTTTGTTGTTCGAGTAATCAAATTCCATTTGCAGCCACCTATAATTACTTTTGATTTTTGAAGGTAAGCATACTTGTACAGTAGTCTGGAACTTCTCGTAATTGGGCTTTACGAAGTTATTACTGAAATTTGGATCAAATATGATCATACAGTGGTCATGAGTACTACTTTCATTACCTGCAAAGATTTTATCGGCTAATTATCTGATGTTGCTAAGATTAAATCCAAGTTATTTCCTCAACACGTTAGCCATTGTACTAACTGATGTAGCGACCTTTCTTGCATGTTAGTGTACAGTTCTAACATGTTGTGTGAGAATAACGATTCCTCCATCTTAGTATAGGTAATTTTAAACATCCCAACATTGCAGCAGTTCGCATTCAGTATCAGCAGGTCATTCAAACAGCTTCATGTCAGTTTGACACTGCCGTTCTGGAGGACAATAAATAAGCCCAAGCATCATCTTACGGTGTGATTAATTTCAAAGTTGAATGTAAATTGTGTCAATATCATCGACTAATGGTTTTTTAGTTAATACTGCACAAAGACACTTTAGATTTAATTGCAAAAAACGCCACATATCTTCCTGTTTCTATCACTAGCTGCTAAATACAACATAAACTGGCTTATCATATTCTACTAAAAAGACTCTTTATTCAGTATTCAACCGTGATTTGGTCATGCCATTCGCGCCATAGAAACAGTTAATGCTTGAGTCTTGTGTTTACAAGTACAAAATTTAACGCATTCAGGTTTCAGATAGGAGAAGTGTGGAAAACCTGGCTTACCTTTATAGTTTGAATTGATTCTGCTGTTTGTCTTGAGCGTTATTCTTTCTTTCCTGAAAAAAAAAAAGCACTGTATTATTCAAGAGACGGCCAAAGTGCACTAAACCAGTCACAATCAAGTGTAGGCCGTCATCTGCAAACCAGGTTGGCTGTTGATGAAAGCTGTTACGGATATTGGCAAACTGAGCATCATCCTGTAAACAGTGACTAATCGATTATTTAGAATGACAACTTTACCTTAAAATACGGTCTGATCTCTCATCATTTGAAGTATCATTTAAATTAGAACAATGAAGATCTAATACAGTAAGGATACGCTACATTAACACCGTATTATCGAAGTTACTGTGAACACTAAGATGAATATAATTTTTAAAAATTTAAGATTGTCACAAGGTATTTACTTTCGACCCTCAGGCGGGAAACCAGAGAAATAATGGGAATTAAGACAAAAGATGAAACTTTACAGGGTAAAGAAACCAGTTTATAAAAGACAACACTATATACTCGTACCAGTAAAGCTGTAAGAACAAGAGCTATACCAGTCAACACTCACCCATAGAAAAGTAGGCTACACAAGGAAACAAAGCCAGTTACATACTCGATAAGTACTGTATGTATTCCCCCATTCAAACTGATGCCGTGTAGTTGAACACAGTAGCAATACACACACACAGTAAGCAGAGTTTTGATACTTTGTATTCACTTTTTTTTAAACCAGTTAGACAATAAGATGTGACACTCACATAACAGAAACGCTATCACAAGAAAAGTATCAGACAAATTCGTTTTCGTTTATTTCATAAACGCTCCAGCATGCTTGAATGCTTCAGCCTTGGTCACCTAATAGAGACCCTGCACGCTGCTCGATCTTTAGCGGCGTCTCTGTTCTGTCCATTATTCCTGAGGTCACAATTTATGACCTTGTCCTAAGTCCTGTTCGGTCTGTCTTACTCAACTCTACTCTCAGTGTTCACACCTCTCACCTTCCGCACCCACTTGTCATCCTTCATCCTCCCCACATGCCCAGGTAAATATAACACAAATTTATGGCAAAAATAAAGCAAAAATAAACACTTGGCTAAATAGAGAATGCAGCAGAGCGGAGCGGTCTGACCAGCATGAAGGCTGGGTGGTGTGGTTGGTTGTGGTGATGAGGTAGGGTGTGGTGGTATGGTAATATGTATAGGTTTGATGGTTTGGTTGGGTGTGATGGTGTGGTGGTGGTGATGCGATTAAGTTTTGTGGTGTGGATGGGTGTGGTGGTGTGGTTGGGTATGGCGGTGTGGTTGTGTGTTGTTGATGGGTGTGGTGCTGTGATTGGGTGTGGTGCTGTGGTTGGGTGTGGTGATGTGGTTGGGTGTTGTGGTGTGGTTAAGTATGATGGAGTGGTGATGTGTTTGGGTGTGGTGGTGATGTTGGGCATAAAGATGTGGCTGGGTGTGTCGTGGTGGTGTTAACGCAAAGGATGGTGTGAATGATTGTGGTGGTGTGGTTGGGTGTGGTGGCGTGGATGGGTATGGTTATGGTGTGGTATGGTGGTTTGGGTGAGTGGACGGGTGTGGTGAGATGGACGGGTGTGGTGAGATGGATGGATGTGGTGAGATGGATGGACGTGGTGAGATGGATCGGTGTGGTGGTGTGGATGAATGTGTTGGTGTGGATGAGTATGCTGGTGTGGTTGGGTATGTTGATGTGGATAGTTGTGTTGGTATGGCTGAGTGTGGTGTTGTGGTTGGGTGTGGTGGTGTGGTTGGGTGTGGTGGTGTGGATGGGTGTGTGATGTGGTTGGGCTTGATGGCGTGGTTGGGTGTAGTGGTGTGGATGGTTGTGGTGGTGTGGATGGGTTTGGTGATGTGGTTGGGTGTGATGATGTGGATGGGTGTGGTGGCGTGGTTGGGTGTGGTAGCGTGGTTGGATGTGGTGCTATAGTGGAGTGTGGTAGCGTGGTTGGATGTGGTGGTATAGTAGTGTGATGGCGTGGTTGGGCGTGGTAGGGCGTGGTGACGCGGTTGGGTGTGGTGGCGTGGTAGTGTGGTAGTACAGTAGTGTGGTGGTGTGGTTGAGCTTGGTGGTGTTGATGGGTGCGGTGAAATGGATAGGTGTGGTGGAGTGGATGGGTGTGGTGGCGCGGATGGGTGTGGTGGTGTGGAAGTGTGTTGTGAAATTTATGGGTGTGGTGAAGTGGATGGGTGTAGTGGTGTGGATGGTTGTGGTGGTGTGGATGGGTTTGGTGATGTGGCTGGGTGTGGTGGTGTGGATGGGTGTAATGGCGTGGCTGGGTGTGGTTGTATGCTTAGGTATGGTTGTATGGTTGGGTGTGGTGTATGGTTGGATGTGGTCGAGTAACTGAGTGTGATTGGGTGTGATGGAGTGCTTGGGTGTGGTTGTATGGTTGGGTGTGGTTGTATGGTCGGGTGTCGTCGAGTAACAGTGTGATTGGGTGTGGATAAGTGTAGCTGGATGTGGTTGTAGAGTTATGTGTGGTCGAGCTGCAGAGTGTAATCGGGTGTTTTACTGTGGTTGAGAGTCGTGGTGTGGTAGTTTGGTTGGGTGTGGTGGTGTGGCTGGGTGTCGTTAAGTGGATAGGTGTGGTTGATTTAGAGTTTCTGTTTTGGACTGGTTTGTTGTAGCTAGTGTGTGTGTGTGTGTGTGTGTGTGTGTGTGTGTGTGTGTGTGTGTGTGTGTTTTAATAAATTATAGTTGTTGGATATATTGGTTTTAGATGGACTCTTTCAAAATATTGTTTATGATATTGTGTGTGTGTGTGTGTGTGTGTGTGTGTGTGTGTGTGTGTGTGTGTGTTTTAATAATTTATAGTTGTTGGGTATATTGGTTTTAGATGAACTCTTTCAAAATATTGTTTGTGATATTGTGTGTGTGTGTGTGTGTGTGTGTGTGTGTGTGTGTGTGTGTGTGTGTGTGAAAATGGACTAACAACAATTGCTTTGATGGAACACTACGGCATTGAAAATATGACATGCAACAAAATTCATCAGTGACCAATGAGGACACACTAAAAACTGGTGTTCAAATGGACGACTGACTTTTCTTTCATATCTTAATTACTTTCGTATTTTTAACCATTTTTTTTTTCTTCTTATTATCGTCATCTCTGGGACTGTCTCCCTCTGTCTGTATTTCCTGCTGCCTGTGGTCTCTGTCTTTCAAACGCAGTGTGTCCAGGCATCTTCAATGGAATGGATCTTGAATTTGGCTGTAATTTTATTTTTGTTTTGTTTTTTCTTGAAGGGAACATTTTGTGGGCTTCTGGCCTTTGGTTCCTTCTTCCTTGCATTAAAAAAAGAAAATTATCTTAAACCAGCTACCTTCTGCGAAGTAATATAATGCTGTACGTTTTCTATGGTTTTCAGTTCAACGATTATCTAAAATTTCCAGTGCATTTAATTAGTAAGAAAAAAGTGTGAATATAAAGGAATGAAAATAGGAAAAAAAAAAAAAGATAAATGAAGAGGAAAGTGGAAGAATATTAAGAACAGAAATGAAAGATGGGGAAGATGAAGAAATGATGTATGGGAATGACGATGGCAGAGCGACTGTAAACATTACTGGCTGGGTGGTGCACAAGGAAAAAATAATCCGAGAATGTGTCAGTAGCAGAAGCGAAGTGGGCGATGAAAGGATGAAGAATGAGAAGACAGTAGCATTGATAAGGTATACTCAGAACTGATGAGCGCCAGATGGTTTTATTCAGTTGATAGTACCGGAACCTCCTGTAAGAGCATTAACACCGTTACCATTAACCCTATCACGGAATCTGACGCAGGTGTCGTGGCAAATGTTTTCAAGGGCCAGTTTTCAGTGTCGGATGTTCCGCCAAATTTGTATAAATTGCTCGAGAGAGAGAGAGAGAGAGAGAGAGAGAGAGAGAGAGATTCTAATAAGTTCAAGTGACGTAAGTTGCACAAAATACAACAATCGGCACTTTTTCCATCCCATTCCAGAGTCACAAGAGACACCAGAAGCTGCGGGTTCAGTTGTCATGCATGCGGTATTTGCTTCTTTAGCGCACTTATCTCGAGGACTGTTTGTTGTCCCTAATATGCTAAACAGCCATTGGGAATGTCATGATCTGCTTCTAAACAAGTTTCCTGTACAGAACTAGCCGCGAGCATGACCTGCATATAGCACAGAGCAAACAGTTAGAAAGTGATGCATGATGGAAGCTAATGCAGATAAATGTGGGGGTGAAACTGGCAAAATATTAAAATATTCACCAGACAGCGTTAAACTGACCGTAAAATTCTATTACATTATTACGTGGATGATTGTGAAAGGGTTAATCTTTGCATGGTCGGAACAGCTCTACTGTTTTACTTCAGCTGACACCAGACAATTTTAATTAGCTAAGAGTGAGTCATGTGAACCTGAGAGTGTTAACACTTTGCTTTGCTCCTCAGGACCCAAAGATGTGGCCAGACACAATACGTAAAGGCTCTAAAGACGCTTTGCGTGGTTTGTAGATTATCGTGTCATGATGCAGGCTGCATTTCTATGAATGCTATGTAAATAAATCACAACCCTTCATTATCCCGCAGGACCCAGGGATGTGGCCAGAAACAGTGGGTAACGCCTCTAAAGCTGCTCTAGAGATTCGTTACCGCCTCCTACCCTACCTGTACACACTCTTCTACCTAGCACACGTGGAGGGCTTCACCGTGGTCAGGCCCCTCCACCACGAGTGAGTTATTATTTACATCCGCCAGGTGTTTTGGACTGTTACTTAGATGTTTCATGAGAACCTCCTTCAGATGCTGGGGGTGGATCAGTCTTTTTGTGCTGACCTCCATTTTTGTTAAAGTCATCTGATTTGTTCTTACGTTTGCTGTTTTGTACTTAAAGACATAATGGGATATTTATACGGGGGAGCATTAAATGCGTCATTGTACAGCTTTCAGAGTATAGCATAATTATGAATGCTAAAAGGATGTCTTGACGCTATGTGAAGCTTTATCTATCTATCTTTCTATCAGTCCATCTATCTGTTCATCTGTTTTTGTTATTATTATTATTATTATTATTATTATTATTAGTGTGTGTGTGTGTGTGTGTGTGTGTGTGTGTGTGTGTGTGTGTGTGTGTGTGAATATTATTGTTTTTGTAAATAAATTATAGGGTACATTTATAGCGCAGAGTAGCAAATATACCACATCCATTACTGGATTGGTAACAGATTTCCCTTTATGTTTTAAGATGCCACTTAACGGCCGATATTTAATGTGGCAAATGTTTAAAGTCGAAAGAACTGTGAATGTTTAAATTATGAAAAAAAAAAAAGTTATGACATCAAACAGGAGTGAAAAAAGCACATTCATTGAAGATAACAAAAAAGAGTTTTAAGAATACGCCTAATGCTTTAAATTCAAAGAAAATTAGTTAAGGTATTTTCTTTTCAAACATTACAGCTTCAGAAAAAGTGATTATGAGCAACACGTGTTCTGTTCTCTCATTATAGTCGTGCCTTGTTAGTGCTATGCGATGATGTACACAATATTCAGTGTTGCCTGGTGTACGATTCACATATTCTTGTATTTGTTTTCAACCTCATCACTGCGATATCTCGAAAACAGTGTGTTATAGCGTGATAAACGTGCGTAGCTGGAAAATTAGGTTGCCTCTTCAGCCCGTACATGTTTTTCGTTTTATAATTGTTACCCGCAGACGACTTTATTTAGGAATTAACTCTTGTAGTGAAGGGGTTAATGAATGCTATTTGAGACTCCACCAGTTCGACAATTTTCTCCTGAGTTGAATATAATCGTCTGTAGGTGGCAAGTGCATAATCTTAAGAAGCCATTGTTGTGATGAAAGCAAGAGAAAAGATGCAAAAGAAAATGAGAAAAAAGAGAGGAAAAAAAAATGGAGAGAGGGAAAACGGGAGAGGAAGGTGAAGGATAGGGAATGAGGAAGAGAAAAGTGAGACCCAACCATTTTAATATAAATACACATACCGCCTACTCCCGCCTCCGTACCTACACGAGAGAGAGAGAGAGAGAGAGAGAGAGAGAGAGAGAGAGAGAGAGAGAGAGAGAGAGACACTTCCTCATCTATACTTGCATCATACCACACATCAATAAAATACCTGACCCAAATATATATATATTTTTTTCAGATCAACAAACTCGACAGTGTTAGGGGAAACCACAGTGTTGAAAACGTACACCTCTACACTTCCTGATATAGCCATTCATATACACTTTTATTCATTCTCCGTAAACACACACACACACACACACACACACACACTTCTATTCACTCTACTGTATACGACGAACGAGTTTTTCGAGGGTGGTGACCTGTATGATGGAAGGTGAATGGTGTGTTATTTGGTCGTGTGTGTGTGTGTGTGTGTGTGTGTGTGTGTGTGTGTGTGTGTGTGTGAGAGAGAGAGAGAGAGAGAGAGAGAGAGAGAGAGAATTTGTATTAACTCGTGTGTGTGTGTGTGTGTGTGTGTGTGTGTGTGTGTTTTAGGGTAGGATAAAGGGAGTACATTGGAAAAGATACGGCGGGGTGGCTAAAATGAGATCTATGAAAATGGTACGGATAGTGGGAGAAGGAGGAGGGAGAAAATGACGAAGGAACTGTTGTGGGAAGAAGGACGCAAAAAGGAAAACTGTAGGACGCAGTTTTGGAGGAAGAATGAATATAGGAGGAAGGATGAATACGGGTGGAAACGAAGAGAAGACGGTGGCGGGAGCAGAAGTTGTGGTAGAGGCTTGGCTGAGGTGATGGAGGTGAACAGAAGTGAGGCAAGTACTGAAAATTTACAGATGGTGAAGGCAGATGTAATGTGTAAGAGAGAGAGAGAGAGAGAGAGAGAGAGAGAGAGAGAGAGAATAGGGTGAATGGACGAAACAAAATTACATCACCACTTCCATACTGACGAAACATATCCTCTCCCATTTCTCCTAGTTCAGTTTCCATCACCCATTCCCCACCATTACTTACTTCCACCATTTCAGTTATTCCCACCATTGCCATTCCCACTGCAGGTTCCCCCGTGACCGCCGCACCCTTGGCATCGACGACCAGTTCCTGTGGGGGTCCGGGTTCATGGTGTCGCCCGTGCTGGAGGAGGGGCAGGTGGAGAGGCAGGTGTACTTCCCACAGGACAACTGGTTTGATTACTATACGGTGAGTGGCGGTGTTGGAGAGGGTGTAGGACAGTTAGTGGTAGGGTGTGGGAAAGCGCTGGAAAATGGGAGAAAAGAGGAGCAAGGAGAAATGACTAGTAAAAAGTAGGAAGTGAGAAGGAGTGAAACATGAAGGGTGTAGGAAGGAATGGGAGGGTGTTTCAGGAAGTGGTAGGGAGAGGGATTAAGTGGGAGGGTGCAAGTGTGAGATGGAGGGTGTGGAAGGGAGTGTAAAAGAGAGTGGAAGGGAGAGACACGTACTTCCCACAGTAGGAAGTTTAAGGGGAGGATGTGGGAAAGTGATGGAGAGAGATTGGGAGCTGGGGGAAGAGAGGGAACCGTGAGAGTGGGGGAAAGTGAATGGGGGAGTGGAAGAGGAAGAGACGGGCCTTAAGGAGTGGGAGTGGGAGGGAGAAGGAGGGTGCTGGAGGGAGTGAGTGAGTGTGGAAAAAAGAGGGAAAGAGTGGGAATGAGTGAGAAGATGTAGAAGAGTAAAGAGCAAGGGACAGTAGCCGAAAATACACATTACCTCCAGGACCTGAACCTGAGACTATTAAATATCAAGCCAGTCCACTCTCACCATAGCGGATCATAATGACTTTAGCTAGGTTCTGTTATTCAGGGAGAGAGAGAGAGAGAGAGAGAGAGAGAGAGAGAGAGAGAGAGAGAGTGAGGGGGGGGAGGGAAGTAGAACCAGAATATAAAGCGAATAAAACTCCAGTGAAAACTAATAAGCGGCTGCTATAAAGCCTTGTATTACTTAGGAAAAAAACAGAAAAGGATAAAGAGATGGTAGTCACTGATCCTCCTCTCCTTAGATATTATCCCATTGTGGTTATATGCCTTTGTCTCGCGTGCAGTCGATGGGCATAATTCTAGCGTTCGAAAAAATGCCTAACAATGATAAAAGAAAAGTCCCTAAATATGATAAGTATTATATTCCTCCAGCACTGATAAAAAAAACATCTGAATCCCATGACTCTTCCCCATTTGTAGAAACTCCCAACAACAGATCCACTTTATCCTTCCCCCAGTCATCCCAGAGGCAATGAAAAGGTACTCATGTTGTGGCGTCACTGGTAGTCATGGCAACCTAGAGGACAGTTGTTAGAGCTCACCAGTGTACTACTATTGTCGTGGTGGTATTGAACAGATATACACTCCGAGAGGTGTGAGTGTTACATATAGATTCAAAGAGAGAGAGAGAGAGAGAGAATAGTTTAAATACGACAATTAAAAAGTACTTTATATTGCGTGCATAAATATAAATAATTGATAACAAACTCTACACAGCCTTCGCGTGATGTAAATCCTCTTGGTAATATTGAGAAAATGTGTATGAAATTAGGCACATATGCATACTGCTACCACCACGACTATTACTATTACTACTGCTACTACTACTACTACTACTACAACAACAACAACAACAACAACAACAACTACTACTACTACTACTACTGGCAATAATACTAAACTAGATGTTCAGGTTTTCTATGCATTCAGTAAAAACATGGCAACTTCTCTGCCAATCCTGCGAGATGTATGCCGATTTCGTTTTAAGCCATGTGTTCACTTTCCCGTGTTTCTGATCGTTTTTATTTCTGAGAGGGCGCTGAACCTCCTACCCTGGAATCCATGGGGAGGTCTGGCTCTTGAAATATCGCATTACCGATGTATCATATGCATCAATATATCTGTCCTCATTTCACGATTTCTGAGAATTTTTGATTTGGTGAGGCGTGCTGCCTTCCAATAAGAATCGTGGTTGGAAAACTGTATATAATGAAGGATCTTCAGAGCAGTCAGACGAACTCACGTAGGAAGTTTCATTGAAATTCATCAGATAGCCTAGGCGGAGTTTACACACACACACACACACACACACACACACACACACACACACACACACACACACACAGTCACACACACACACACACACACACACACACACACACACACACACACACACACACACGCGCACACGCACGCACACACGCACACACGCACGCACACACACACACACACACACACACACACACACACACACACACACACGATGAATCTCGCGCATCTGTACAGGGCAAGTTATTGAAAATGATAGCATACTGTTTCGGATGATTCATAACAATAGTGAATGATAATAATAATAATAATAATAATAATAATAATAATAGTAATAACAATAATAATAATAATAATAATAATAATAATAATAATCATGATAACAATAATAATAATAATAAATAATGATAATAATATTAACAATAATAATAAAAAATAATAATAAAAAATAATAATATAACAATAATAATGATAATAATATTAACAATAATAATACAAAATAATAATATAACAATAATAATGATAATAATATTAACAATAATAATAAAAAATAATAATATAACAACAACTCCATCCATCCATCAACCAATCCTACATTGCCCCATGAGGAGGGTAGGAGCCCGGGGCTAGGCAGTTGGTCCCGACATTTAGGATGAGAGTGATCAACCTCTCATCCCAGAGTGGCATTACATGAGCAATCAACCCCAACCATCCCCTGGATATAAACCTTCACCGGCTCAATCCGACTGGAGCGCAATAGTTACCCACTAATCCACCAGGCGCCAAAATTTGGTTATATGGTTACCACCCAGCGTAGAAAATGGTTTCCTGGTGTACAGAAAATCATTTGGCTTGTCACTCAGTGTAGAGTTACCCACAGGCAGAATGAAGAGGAAAGAATGAAGGAAAGAAAGACAGAAGAGGGAGTGTAAAATCACTCGTAGGCAGAAGGATAAGGAAAGAATGAAGGAAAGGCAGAAAAGGATGGAAGGAAAGAAGGATGGAGGAGAGGAAAGGGCATACTCCCGAGAGCGCACTACATTGAGTGAGTGGATGGTGAGCGCCCCCATCTACCACAGAATATAATAACAGCAACAACAACAACAACAATAATAATAATAATAATAATAATAATAATTATCATCATCATCATCATCACATTATTATTATTATTATTATTATTATTATTATTACAGACTGAAATGAGGTCCTTGGATGGTATAAATATTTGTTAGTAATGAACTTATTTGAATAAAAATTGGTTCTCACTTTCTTCAGTTAATAACGATGTATTTAGAGTTCCACCAAATCTTGATGAAGGTCTCATTCATCATTTAAAGACAATCAAACTCAGTGTTTCAAATTTGGGAATATCCGGATTAATTTATATTCTGGGATGGCTGTATTCTCCATCGTAAGGTTTTCTTTTGGCTATTCAAATGTGCAATGAAGTTTTTAAAATCCCCCTCCCTTAAGATGTCCTCACAGCCATGAAAAAATCTCAAGTTAAATCAGAAGAATTAAAAATATGTGATCAGCTATCGGGTATGGCATGATCGCTAGACCCATGCAGATGACCAGCGGATGTCTATTCAGCGACGCACTGGTGAGAGGAGCATTACATTTCCAGCATTTGTTTCTTGTAGTTCAAATGCTGGGGTGTTTCTCAAATGCAGTATATGACTGGCAGTGACTGAAGTTTATAAGTACAGAATATCATTTGTGTCCGTTCATCAGTAACAGACATATTGATATTATCCTGGGGCCTCCGAGTATGTGAATCACCCTGTATTTAAATAATCTAACAACAACATATAATAATAGTAACAATAGTAATTATCACTATTACCTTGTTATTTTTAATATTGCATTTTTAACAATACATCCGAGGAGTGATGGGGGTTCACAGCTCGCATAATATCGTTCAAGGTGAACGACTATACTCGGTTTCACGTAGTCTGACGCACTGATTTTGCCAGCCGAGGGCAGGTGGATTTGTGTCACGGGGTTTTTATAATATCACGGTACTTTTGAAATAAATGCTATGTATTATTTAATTGATAATAATGTTCAACAATATTAAAGAGCAGGGACAATGATTGTCTTGCTACATCAAGCAATGATTACTTTACGCTGCTTCTTCGCACGATTCTCTAAGAACGAGAATTTATAAACTTTCTCAACAGTACACAGCAGAGACTAATTACTCACAAATGCTGAATTAGTATTGTTAGCCTCTGGAGAAAGTTACTTCACCCCTGACAATAAATAACTAATACTAACATCAGGTTCTTGCCGATGCTTAACTCCTAGAAGGCACAACGGATTTTAAGTTTAATACAAGACTGGTCTAAGTACCAGTTATGAAAGCAAACGTTTATGCAAGCTAGGAGCTATGTGGAAAATAAGCTTAATTTGGAGAAATGAAACAAAATTTTACTTTACATTAAGCTCAAGAAAAAGAACTGTTAAATTTATTGATTACAAAAAAATAAATTTAATGTTACAATTCAAATCAAATTAATGAGATCGCACTCACTCACTCACGCAAAAGCTAAATCCTTATGCCTAAAAAAAACAAACACCTGAATTAAACTCTTAAGACTAGGGAAATACAAGAAGGAAGTACTATAGTCGATGAATGCTTTGTATCACCAAGGTGGGAGCACTGGAGACTGTGATCTTGTGGAGCTTGGGTGCTAGCTGACCTCTCACACTGCTGGAGCACAGGTCCTTCCTCCGTCAGAGCAAACACTGGACTACCCAAGTCGTGGGAACAAAGGGGGAGCAGTAGGCCGCATTTTCTAACGGTCGAGGCAAGCAGGGGTGAACAATAAAGAAACAATAGTATCGCTCAGTACAGCACTTAGTGACGTGCATTAAATCGGTCACTTTTGAAAACAGTGACGAATGTTTTGAAAAGTATACCCCGAAATGGAGAGAGAAACGGTTAACTGAGCGATACACAGTGAGTTTTCCACTAATAGTTCGTGGCTTCTCACAAAAGGGAAATGTCGCGAATTTGATTCGTGACATTACGCCCCTACAAAATTGAATTTTTTCCTTATGGGAAAAAATTTGTTGATATATATATATATATGTACACATCCTAACTCAGTCACACAAGATTCACACTGTGGTGTGTGTACTATCCTGCTACAGGAGAAAGTCACAGTCGCCAGTGAGCGAAAAAACCTCGTATTTACGTTAATAGAAGCAAGCTTGAGGGAAAAACTCCGTGACGACGGTGAAAATCCTGTACTCAGGTCAAACTGAGCGAAAATTCGCTACATTTACACTGACAACTAATTGTTGTGTAGCGTGGTGTATGTAATACACGGTGTAGGTGTGACAGTTGTAGTGTAACTGTACCTACGTGTAAAATGACACAGTAAATAATATGCGACGATGAAGGCAGAGGAGAAGAGGCGGTCTTCCATAGCCTCGAACTGCACACGGGTCCTCAACCTTTATTCCTAAATTTCCGACAGAGGATGCCTATCCTGGTGAAATATTATTCGCCCATCACCAACTAAAATAGAAAATGGGAGGAAGTGCCTTAACCTACAGTACTTATATTAATATCGGGGAGCTGAGAATCCTTGTGCAAACTCGGGTCTTCCATAGCCTCAAGTCGCCTTTGCGGAGTTCTCACTTCCCCCTTAACCTACAGTACACGTGTATGTACAGGCCCTGGACATACTGTGTCCTGTGGGGCCAACAAGTGAGACGTCAGGTCTACACTTTTGACTGGGAACCAGGCTGGTCCTTGAATTACTCAAATAAAAGCTGGAAACCCTGGTGAAATATTATTCGCCCATCACCAACTAAAATAGAAAATGGGAGGAATTATTCCTAAATTTCCGACAGAGGATGCCTATCATGGAACCCAGCATACAACAACTGCTCATGTTAGTCAGCAGTTAGTAGGCGAGACATCAGGTCTGCACCTACGTTATCACTTCCCTTGTCTCTCAACTGACTCGGAGATTACAGGTGTGGTTATAAACGGCACAGGAAGGACATGTCCCTGATTAGTGGTGTTGCTTTGACACACACTGCAGGAACGGACAAAACTATCTATGTCTCGTCCCATCCCTGGCCAGAAAAAGTCAGCTCGGATACGGCCCTGGGTCTTCCTTTTGCCCATGTGACCTCCTGAGGCTGAACAATGACCCCATGGTAACACTGCTAGGCGGTACTTGGCGGGAACGACAAACTGCAGTCGAACCTCGCCCTCGGGTGTTCGTGACTCACGGTAGAGCCGTCCTTGTTTATGAAGGAACTTGGCTCGACCTCCCCGTGAATACTTTATCACTCGACCCTTTTGTTTGTTCCGCACGGCAGCAAGTGTCGGGTCAGAATGTTGTTCTTGCACAACAAGTTGACTACACATCAGATCTTGCGGCGATTCAATGATCACTGGGGTGACACAATCTGGAGCCTCAGCCATGGCTCGTGTTACCGAAGCAGCCGAAGTCTGAGTACCGTCATCATTGGAGCAAGTATCCTTGACTCCTTGAATATTGCCTACTATAAGGTCAAATAGAGGCTCTGGCATGACAACTGGAAGTGTCGTACCAATATAAAATGGAGATGCCACCTGGATACATGCCTCAGGGAACAATCTCACTGATCCATCAATAAGGTTTGCATGGATCTGTCGACCTGTATACTGCTCAGGCCGAACTAAACTCTGTTTAACAGAGCAACCTGAGGAACCATTGTCTCTCAGGACCTTCACAGGAATGCCTCCCACAAACCCTGGCTGTACAAGGAAGGTACTGTCACCTGTGGGAGGGCCTGTGGAGGAAGCAGCTAGCCACTCATGAGGCTGCTGAACTGATGCGGCAAACATTGTGCCTTGTGAATTATATACTTGAGAAGATGGAACATTGGCCATCTGTGGAGGGGGGTTCACTGTCACTGTGGGACTAGTGAACTGTGGGGTAGTACCCATACTGGTAGGGACGTGACCACCGTGCTGCTGCTGAGGAATGAAGGCTGCGTTCGCTTCCTGCCTCTTTTGAGCTGGTGGTGAAAAAGTTTGTCCCAACGGTTGGTTGCGTGGCTGATATTGCTGCTGGTTAGGGTACTTGTTGTACCTCTTCCACTCAGGTTTCTGAGTGTTTTGCCCCTGGTCCTTCTGCGGTTTACTTGGACCTTGGCCATTACTCTGAGAACGGCCTTGTTGCTGGGGTTCGATCTGAGACGGCTTCCCAGACTTGGCAGTATCTTTTCTGCTCCAGGTGTTTTGCTTACGAGTTTGATACCCGTATGCAGTAAAGAATGCGTCAGCCTTTTCTGCCATTTGGCTGGCATCTTTCACCTGGCAGATCTTAAGCTGTGCTCTGAGCTCAGCAGGCCACGACCTCTCTAGCTGTGTACGCAGCATAAGGTCAATTATCCCCTCACGCTTGGAAGGAGTTTCATCTTTCTCCATCCACTCATTTAAGTAAGCTGTGAGACGATCAAGGAACTGAACAGCTGTCTCCTTGTCTTGAAGACGAGCTCGCATGAACTGAACTTTGACGTCGTCTACTGTGAGACCATACGCCTTAATGAGTGCAGCTTTCATCATCTCATATGTGAGATTGTCTCCACGAATTCTGTGGAGAATACCGAGGGCAGGGCCCTCAAATAGGCTAAGAAACTGAAGCCGCTTAGCTGCCTCATCCAGTTGATACATGTCTGCCATGTCCTCAAAACGAGCTATGTACGGCTCGATTCGCTCGCTTTCCTTGTGTGAAGGAAGCTTGATGCGTGGGGTCGCCAGGACATGTGCAGGGGCAATGCTCGTGGAGCTTGGACCAACTGCACCAGATGTATCTGAAGCCAAGGAATCTCGCTTGAGCTTCAGCATTTCATATTCGTGTTTTTCACGTGCTTCTCGCTCGGCACGTTCGTGCTCTCATTCTCTGTCTCGTTGTTCACGTTCGTATTCGCGCTGTTCATGCTCGTATTCGCGCTCTTTCTCACGCTCTCTTTCACGTTGTTCGCGCTGTTCTCGCTCGTATTCGCGCTGAATCTTACGCTCTTCACGGGCATCGTTCTCGCGCTGCTGCTCCTGATTATGCCGTGAGAGTATATACTCTTTAATTTCGGTTGGGTCCGAAAGACCCATTTCCTTGGCTTCCTGTAAAAATACAGTGGTAGCCATGGTGCTAATTTATTAAGCAAACCGAAATTGAGTACTGACTGCTTCGCAACGAATGCTAATAACACAAATAAAGAATACAGACAGAAGCTAGTGGTGACCAGTCTTATCTAGTTAACTGGCAAAGATTAAAGCAAAAATGCAAATAACTGAGAACTTAATAATTAACACAATGGGTACAGCGACTACCCAGGAGCGAATAAAATCGTCTGGCGTTACCAAAAATAAAGTACTAAATAGAGTTAAGTACTCTATGGATTAATAAAGCAAAAATTCACTTGCTAAATTAACGGTAAACACCAGTAAACTTGTGCCTATAAACTTTAATTATAAATACATAAATATGAGTGAGTGAGCACTATCTCATGAATAGCTTTATAGCTAGGAGTTAATATCCTGGAATGAGGTCGCCAATTGTCACGGGGTTTTTATAACATCACGGTACTTTTGAAATAAATGCTATGTATTATTTAATTGATAATAATGTTGAACAATATTAAAGAGCAGGGACAATGATTGTCTTGCTACATCAAGCAATAATTACTTTACGCTGCTTCTTCGCACGATTCTCTAAGAACGAGAATTTATAAACTTTCTCAACAGTACACAGCAGAGACTAATTACTCACAAATGCTGAATTAGTACTGTTAGCCTCTGGAGAAAGTTACTTCACCCCTGACAATAAATAACTAATACTAACATCAGGTTCTTGCCGATGCTTAACTCCTAGAAGGCACAACGGATTTTAAGTTTAATACAAGACTGGTCTAAGTACCAGTTATGAAAGTAAACGTTTATGCAAGCTAGGAGCTATGTGGAAAATAAGCTTAATTTGGAGAAATGAAACAAGATTTTACTTTACATTAAGCTCAAGAAAAAGAACTGTTAAATTTATTGATTACAAAAAAATAAATTTAACATTACAATTCAAATCAAATTAATGAGATCGCACTCACTCACTCACGCAAAAGCTAAATCCTTATGCCTAAAAAAAACAAACACCTGAATTAAACTCTTAAGACTAGGGAAATACAAGAAGGAAATACTATAGTTGATGAATGCTTTGTATCACCAAGGTGGGAGCACTGGAGACTGTGATCTTGTGGAGCTTGGGTGCTAGCTGACCTCTCACACTGCTGGAGCACAGGTCCTTCCTCCGTCAGAGCAAACACTGGACTACCCAAGTCGTGGGAACAAAGGGGGAGCAGTAGGCCGCATTTTCTAACGGTCGAGGCAAGCAGGGGCGAAAATAAAGAAACAATAGTATCGCTCAGTACAGCACTTAGTGACGTGCATTAAATCGGTCACTTTTGAAAACAGTGACGAATGTTTTGAAAAGTATACCCCGAAATGGAGAGAGAAACGGTTAACTGAGCGATACACAGTGAGTTTTCCAGTAATAGTTCGTGGCTTCTCACAAAAAGAAAATGTCGCGAATGTGATTCATGACAATTTGGTAACACTGCGCGATGCACTCGGGCGGTGATTGGTGGATTTCCGTTGTGTTTGAACGTGCACCAAACTGACTTTGTATTCCAACCAAAGCCCTCATTGATTTGTAAAATACTGGAATATATTGATACAAATTAAAGCAATTATGTCTTTAATGATAAATATGTGCCTCTTTAATTGCCAGAGATAAACCTGAACGACAAAGATGACAAAAACTAAGTAAAGTCGCGTCTGGACGCATATGGACAAGAGTCAGTGACTGATTTATTTGTTTAAATTCATTTCATTATGTTTGATTTCGTTCACACTGCACGCGGTTTTATTACAACAGCAGAGTTCAACTGTAATTTTCTCATGGGGTTTGCTTTTATCTTACTTTCCTTTCTTCCACCTTTAATCCGCTGCACGCCAGTGCCATTTTAAAACGATCTGACATAATGCTGTGGCCAGTGCCAGTGCCATTTTAAAATGATCTAAAATAAAAAACTTCACTGTGACCACATTTTTCAAGATTCGCAGGTAAAAATTGGCAGGCATGTAAGGTAACTGTCCTCTACCATCCCCCAGGCTGTCAAGGCCATACGCTCACTCGCTCCCCCCCTCAAGCTTGCTCTCCCTCACTCTGCCTGTGTGCCTCACCCAGGGCTGTACATAGTGAAGGCATTTTGTAAATATTTTCATGTATGTGTAAGTTGTAAATATTTTCTTGTAAGTGTAAGGAATATATAGTGAAGTCAAGTTGTAAATATCTTCTTGTAAGTGCCAGGACTGTACGTAATGAAGTCAGGTTGTAACTATCTTCAGGTAAGTGTAAGATTATGCATTCACAGTGAGAAAAACATGCAAATTGAGATAGATGCTGAAGTAATAAGTGATAAGAAAAGTGTATTGAACTATGCTATACCTTCCCAGCATAAATACTTGAGTATACCTTACATAGAAAACGGCTTTTTCTCACGTACTATCACGATCCAAAGTTTCTTTACCCCCCTGAGTGGAAGAAGGTCGAAGCCAAGGTTGTAGGAAGACCAGATGATCGGACACTGCCAGTATACAAGACTAATAATGGTTCATGATACCGTGATTCATAAATAGGCTCGTGTGTTTCATCTGGGTGATTCTTATTATCCTAAGCTTCAGGTTAGTGAACCCCTCCATCATGAACTGGCCTGTGTTCGGTGGCCCATCATTTCTCCAACCGTGGCTTCGACCTTCCTCCACTCAGGGGGGTAAAGAAACTTTGGATCGTGATAGTAGGTGGTGAGCGTGAGAGAGTGGCTATACCTGTACCCGAGTGTGCAGGACTCAATAAAACTCATTTCCGAGCCTCAGTGAGCATTTTAATGGCAAAATTCGTTGTTTCCACATCAAAAGCTATCATTTAAGCCAAAAAAAAAAAAGGTCAAAAAATGGCCGGCACTGGGGTGACCCAGAGGGCTAAAAATAGCTGGCACGCAGCAGGTTAACAAAATTTCGGTTTATTCTACAGTGATGTAATCCATTAATTTCCCGGCTTTGTCAAGGGGACAGAGATACATGCTTGAGGAAAGGGTGCACGATGGCCAGGGATAGGATGTCCGTCTGACTGTATGTATGTCTGTCTCATGATACGAAAATGTTTGGGAAAATCGAATACCAAACTTATTCATGTAAGAAATAATTTTACTGAATCTGACTGGGAATACAAACAAATGTAGATTTTTAAAGCAACTGTTACCTATGAAGATAATGAAAATGTGTATGTACACTATATAATATATTGAGATTAGTATTTATTGACCCCAGTGAGGTGTGTGTGTGTGTGTGTGTGTGTGTGTGTGTGTGTGTGTGTGTGTGTGCTCACACAAATCATAATTATTAGAAGATAAGCGTATGTATGGTAAGGTTGTATATTAGCAGATGAGGTAATGAAAGGCTTGGTGTAGACTGTGACACTGTGAAGTAGTGGTAGGAATAACATTCGAGCCTTCACTGGACCTCGGGACCACCTTGCTATGAACGTCTGACTTCCCGCCACAGTCGCTAACTGTGTTCGTATGCATCCTGTCCCGACTTTACTTAGTTTTGTCATCTCTGTCGTTCAGGTTTATCTCTAGTATTTAGAATGCACATATTTATCATTAAAGATATCATTGCCTTAATTTGTATCTATATATTCCAGTATTTTACAAATCAATGAGGGCCTTGGTTGGAATACAAAGTCAATTTGGTGCATGTTCAAACACAATGGAAATCAACCAATCACCGCCCGAATGCATCGCGCAGTGTTACCAAATCCACCTGTCCTCGGCTGGCAAAATCAGTGCGTCAGACTACGTGAAACCGAGTATAGTCACCCTCTCCATAAATATTGGACTTAGTAACCTAGCCTCGGATCCTTGAGCCCCTGATATGGAAAAAGATTGAATGATAGACAGACGTATTTTAACACACACATGCCACTTTGCACGGGGGTGTGCTGCTTTCAGTCCCCCTTCTGTGTGTGTGTGTGTGTGTGTGTGAACGATGTAACCAAAAAAAAAAAAAGAACGATATGGCCCAATCTTGGTGAGGCAATAATGAAGTGATTCGAATTTTGAGAACAACAGGTTGATAGCCAAGTCAAGGCAAGGCCATTTGAAACAGATCTGATCTGGTTTCGACCAAATTTGGCGAAAGGATTGCACTTGGGGTAAAGACGAAGCCATTCGATGTTAACAAACGGTCAAATATTAAGGTCACAGGGCAGGGATAAATTGTTTCAGTATCAGACATGTAGGGTGCGGGTGTTGCACTTTCTGGTTGTTCCTTTCGTGTTTCATTTGTATTCCCTATTTAACATATCAGAACAAGTTTTACCAGAACTGGGGAACGATGTTGTTGAAAACCAAGAAGGAATGGGTAGACTGTGGCTAGTAATCATAAAATGGGACGTACAGGTAGACATACAGTAGATGATGTTGACAATAGGCTAAATCAGGTATGGATCAATAGATTCACACGGGGCTACACCAATATGGCTCTGTTGTAAAGAGTTTCAGAGCAAATAGCTATGTTGTTTAGGTAAGGGATAAGAAATTTAGAAATTGATGTGAAACATAGCCCCAAAACATGAGGGTAAGTAATGAACCGTTATATATGTTGAACTTTTCCCTAGCTACTCCTTTACGTTTTATATTTCTGTTATCTGATACTACTTTCTGTGATGAGTGGTTTCGATGGTAATTACCCCAGGGGCCTTACTCATAAAGGATCTTGGCAAAATACTACGACAAAAAGTGTCCAATGGCAGTTAACTGTTGTCAGATATCTTTTTATTTTTCGTATACTGTAACTTTGATTCTCACTTTCGAGAGTCCGGGACTTAGGTCAGTAGCGTATTGAGCTACAAGTCCTGCTGACCTAGATTTAAATTCACCCGAGGGCAGCCCGTGGAAGAGGATGTCCTCATATGCATTCAAAATGTTGAGGTTTCCTTGATGATATACACAGACTCACTCACAAACACATCCATTTCATTACAATTTAAACAAAAACTTCCCATCCTATACATCAAAACCCTTCCACACCTACACGCGTGTGTGAAGAACTTGGTGAAGGTGGGCCACTTCTCCAGTGACAGAGTTGTGTTCCTCCATCTTACAGATCAGTTGCCATTCACGACCCGCATAGAAAGGCTTGAACTTGTAGAGATGCCCGGCCATGATGTTTACAGGTTGGCTGCTGCAATACCTAATAATCACTCTAATATGACTGTGAAGTGATTGGTAGGTGTGTGAGTGAAGACAATAATTTATGCAAGCAATCTTTTACTTAAGAGAGTTTATAAACACGGCCGAGATATCCTCTCCTTAGTTATTAATGATCCTTCCGATGACAACATCCTTCATCATATACTCATCTACCCTGAACCCTCTACCCTTCTTGGCTCCTGCAACCTCCACACACTCATACATTCTCCTTGTCTCATCCTCCATTCGCTTCATATTGACAAATCACCTGACGTATTTCTCTGTTTTATCCACTGCATCAATTTCATAATAATCTTTATGAAATTGTTTGTTTGTCCATCTTTCCGTCATGTCATTCTTGACTTCATTTCTCTCCAGCATAGTCCTTGTTTCATTGTCTTGCATCAGTGTTAGAAAGAATATACTGGCGTGTGGTCCTCCGACATTTGCATTCCTGTTTCTTGCCACCGTTCTCAGTGCTGGTGTCATTCTCCTTCCTTGTTGCACCCTTTCCTACACTCCACTGCAGGACAGGATCTCCCTTCCGGGAGACAAACGCTGTACCACCAAGCCAGCAACCCTTCCTACGGTTAATCTTAAGTGCTTGAACATTCACATTCTTTACTTCTTTGCTATTTAGTTTCAAACCACAATTTGCTTCCGCGCCTTATTCAGACTTAGCCGCTGCCAATGTTTACAATGCACACTTTACCAGTTTCCTTTAGAACATTGCGTTACGTAACTTCCATGCCTCAATTTCTGTCTACAACCTATGCACACTATGCAGCTCTCACTCTGTCTCCTTTCATCAGAACTTCCCTATAATTGCTGTTGCGTTCACAACTTTTAGTATTTTACTCACATGCACACTAACCTTACCAGGTTCCTTCAACACTCTCATGTATTTGAAAGTGCCAAGCGTCAGCTGGAATGGAATACAAGAGTTGTCCCGACCATGAAAGGGTTTATGATGTCAACATTATCACTCCGTGTCTCATCTGTCACACTCATCTGAATAAATCGTCTGATGTTAGACTAGAATACTGGAGTTGTCTCGACCATAAGAGTGTTAAGTAGCCATAATGATATGAATATATATATATTTTTTTTAACATTTTGGACACTTTTGTAAGCACCATAGGAGGCTTTATACATACCGCCTTCCCCTTAGAGCTCGTCCACACCAACCCCCCGTTCACTTGCTCGTTGCCGTCGTGGGGGGCTTCGGGGGCATCGACTGGGGCTTGATGAGTGGGGAGCTCTAGCAGGGTACCTTCATTCCCTCCACAGACGTGGAAGCCTAGTTGCAAGATGGCCTTAAAGTCCATTCTGCTCTTCCCTCTCCCCCCTCCTTGGGCCCCAGTCATTGCTCAACTAATTTTGCAAGGCACTTTTCTTTTTCTATCACTTCTTTCGTTTTCTCCTGTCTCTCTCTATGCTATCATTTGGTTTTAAATGGCATGGACTTTTCCACATTCATCAAAATTCTCATCATTGACCACGCATATGTTGTAACAGGAAGGACTGGGTGTGCTCTTGGGCTATTGTCTCGGCCAGTGGTGGGGGTCATGGTGGTTCGGCAACACCCCAGTGTGCGGACCTCTGCAGAGGGACCCTCTGTGGAGGCGGGACCACTTTTTTTTTTTTTTTTTTTTTTTTTTTTTTTTTTTTTATGTGTCCGACTCTGGGCA
The DNA here is from genome assembly GCF_032717465.1 of Coenobita brevimanus. Lineage (NCBI taxonomy): Eukaryota > Metazoa > Arthropoda > Malacostraca > Decapoda > Coenobitidae > Coenobita > Coenobita brevimanus. The sequence goes on along the minus strand of NC_137010.1, from coordinate 42,867,157 downwards.
TAGGCTTCACAGCCTGCTATCAAGGCCCAGCAGTCCTCCTACATACCATACACCTCTACATGTCACCACTTCAGTGCTAACACCCACCGTCCATATTGAATACATGCTATGGCTGTCTCATACAGGACTGGTGTATCGGTACTAGCGGTGGTATTTTTACGACATGTCGGCGGGTCTTCTGGTAGATAAGTAAAGCCTGATTTATTGAAATTCAAATCCTTAAACTGTTCCCTGCCCCAACCGGGATTCGAACCTGGGTCCGTTAGGACTGCAGGCCACCTCTCTACCGATTGAGCCACCGCTGCTGGGCTATGGCTGTCGGTTCTGGGGGTGCCGTGGCTCAGCGGCGGGACTCTTGGTCATTGGGCAGTGACCCTTTGCTGTGCAGGGAACCTTTGTTCTCGGGTGCAGTGTTGCTATCCCTTCCAGGGTAGGGTAAGGGGCACACACTGGAGTTTGACCCCCACTGGGGTCGTTGGCCGGGCCTCTGGACTTGGGGTTTCGCCCATAATATCCTTCCTTTTTCAACCGTCCTGATGAGCCTTTTCTGTTTCATTTACCATTATGGACTTGGCTATTAGTTCCCCCTTCCCCGGTTCTGCTGCCGACCTGACCCAGGTAATGACCTCGGCTTCTCTTTGGGATGTCCCACCGACTATCTCCACTTTTCCGTCTCTTTTCTCCTCCTCCTCACCTCCTTTCTCTTCTACTCCTCCAATTTCTGCCCAGTCCTCCTGTGCTAGCTCCTCCTCTATCATTATTCTAGAACCTTATCTTACTCTTACCTCATCTACCTTTTCCACTCGTATCTTTCATCCTCGTCCATCTCTGCTCCCATTTCCTAAGCAAACAGAACATGACAAATTCCAAACTTTGCTCGGCCCCCAGACCTGGACCAAGTTTTTTGACATTCCCTCAACTGCCCCTCTAGCAGGTGATGACCTGCTTTTTCAGTGTTGCCTATTGAAGCAGGTGGGCAAAGATGTCCAATTTACGTCTTGTCCAGATGGCTCTCGTATTGTAACAGTTCAGTCCAAAGAACAGGCGACTGCCATGACCAGTTTACTTAGTCCTGCCAGTACACCGATTATTGTAACAAAAAATGTTCCCCTCAATTCTTGTATAGGAACAATCTTGGTTCCCACTTATGTCGGTCTTGGTGACCATCAGTGGCCAGAGTGTTCTCCTCTTATCCAGGAGATTTTAGAACTCCAAGGTCATAAAGTTGTTACGGTGCAGTATTACTCACTTCCTCCTACACATCGCCGCCACTATTCTATAAATATAGCAAAAATCCGTTTCAACAGCCGTACCTTACCTACCACTGTTATACTTGGTGGTCTCAAGCTAAACGTTAAAGAATCTCCCCCAGTCCCTCGTCAATGTCGTGCTTGCTGGAAGTTTGGACACCTCCTGAAATTTTGCAGATCCACTCCTATGTGCCGCCTTTTTTCATCTTCATATTATAAGGATGGTGAATGCCCCTCGAATCATCACTGGTGTCCTAATTGTAGAGGTGAGCATACCACTACTGATCGTCATTGCCCTTCATACAAATTTGAATGAGAGGTTCTCTGAATCCAACTGTCCACTGGACTCCGCTGGGCTGAAGCTCGCCGGGAAGCACGACGTCAAGGCTATACAGATGCTTCTGCCACAGCCTATTGTCTCTATTCTTCTGTTGCAACCTCAAATATCTTTGTCATTTCTTCGTCCTCTCCCTCGTTTTCTTTACAGCCTTCTTGTTCTCTTTCTGTGGCCCAACCTTTGATCGTTTCTCTCTCAGACACCTCTTGCTCTTCTTCATCGACCCTTATTCCGTTATCAAATTCCTTTTCAGTTCTCGGTTCCTCTACTTCCACCTCTCTTTCCTCTACCCCACCTACGTCGTCATCTACTTCCGCGCCCGTGTCGCATCCTTCCCGTTCTCGGTCACGCCTCTCCCATTCGTCCACTTCCTGTCAATTGGTCAAGAATAAAGCCCATCGTGGGTTGCGTCCTGTTCCCCAAAAGCGCTGCATGCCTCCTCTCTCCTCCAGATCTGACTTCCGTCCACTTCGTCATGCATCTTCGGGTGACAGTTCTCCCGAAACTATCCAGAAAGTTACACGGTTTCTTCAGGATACTTCTTCACCATCGTTTGTTCCAACCACTGCTGCAACCGTCCCCATTTCCACTTCTGCAATTACCGTTTCTGCCGATGTTCACTCCCCTCCTCTCACTATTCCTTCCACTCCTCTTCCCCCTGAGGTTGCAGCCTCTACATCCTCTGCTTCATCCGTAATCTCTCCGTTACCTCCATCTTTCTCTTCTTACCGCACCTCAGCTTCAAGTGTGCTTATCGTCAAATCCCTTTTAGACCTTCCTTTGCCTCCAGGGGAAGAAACCCCCTTCCCTCGTCGCCGTATTTCTTTGCCCGAATCATGCCCTTCCACCACTCAGTTCTCCAGTGGTTCTTCGATACCCACTATCCTTACACAAAGGTAGCCTCTTCAACAACAAACATAGTCCAGTATAAAGTCTTATGCAGAGTCAGTTTGTTCTTCGTTTTATAGACGTCGCACGTTACTTTCTCTTCGCTATTTCTTGAGACAACATCAGTTTCAGTCTTCTTCGGTGCTCAAAATACATTCCTTTATTTTCGTCCTATACCATAATTTCCCATATTTTCCTCCTTTACCATAATTTCCCTTATTTTCCTCCTTTACCATAAATTCCTTTATTTTCCTCCTTTACCACAATTTCCCTTAATTTCATCAATTACCATAATTTCCCTTATTTTCCTCCTTTACCATATTTTCTCCCTACGTGTCAAGTGGGGTTGGTGGAGGATTAGTAAAACAATTAACTCTAAGCCCTTGACCACCCCGTTTGGGATACATGGCGTCTGGCAATGAATGAATGAATGAACCACATTTTCACTCTGTGATGCGACTTAGTGCCATATGGTCTTTGTTACCTGGTGCTACCTTTTAATTTCGTTTCATTTCATTTCGTCCACACCAAATGCTTACGGGCACGGGTATGGGCGGCAGTTTTACATTTTGTGGGGTTGCAGTGATGCAGAATCCTACCCGCACCAGCAAGTATTTGATGTGCACGCAGCCTTAGAGATTTATTATGCCTGCTACATATTGATGCTCTTCCGTATGTTATGTTACTTTAATATCGTCGTAGTTAGCATCAGTGACGTACAGGAGGATAAAAACTTGTACTTATAAAATAATATCGCTGATGAAGATTTGCTATGAAGCCTTTCATATGACCAAGAATACGGTCCTAAGTTGTACCTCTCAGCCAGTGCAGTAGCCAACCTTACAGTTGCTTTTGTTGTATCGTGCATACTTGTGACGGCTTTAAGTAAAATACCTTCCACACTAGAAAATCTTTGCACAATCATGTAATGAACTCTTTTCTTAAGTTCTGTGTGAAGATTATTGAAATCCAACGAAATATAAATGAAGTCGTAGTTGCCTAGTGCGTGTCTCGGACGGTTTGATTATTCTGCTGTGCTGTCACTCAAGTATTATAGTCTAAGTGTACAAAGTCAGTCCACGCGCAGGAAGGCAGGGCTTATTTATATGACATCACGACGCCTCTCTGTTTTCTGTAATAATATTATTATCGGAGCCTGGGCCTGTATTCTGCATAGTGCTTATGGTCGACCCTAGCTAACCGTCATAGCTAAGCAAATTTATGACAGTCAGTCTTATGGCCGTCGGAAGTCGTCGGCCATACCTCACTAATCCAACAACACCGTCAGCTGCTAGAACGCACCGCTCACAATTTGTCAACTTTAAATTTATGGAATAAAATAGGTTCTTGGCATTATTTTCTTGGATTTAAATTGTTTTAACTTCATATTACGACTTTGGGGGAAGTTAGACATAGTAAAATAGGAATTCGTTTGTGAGAAAATGCGCTGAAACGTATTCCCGTTGAAAAGTGTGTAACCAAAAACACTGTCTGACTAGTGTAAACTTAACCTACCTTATTAATTTCATCTAATTTCATATTAGTATTTTTTTGTTGGCTAGGCTAAACTTGGTTAGGTTAAATTATATTATATATATATATATATATATATTTTTTTTTTTTTATTCATATCATTATTTATTATAATATACTTAACCTACATTACAAATATTTTCTTAAGTCCAAAGAAAGTTAAAGAAAATGTTCATTGCTATGGACAGCAATGGGACAATAACCAGTTCATCTGGGTTAGGTTGAGTTATATATTTCTATAATTTGTTTCTGGTTTATTTAATATTTTCATATTTTTTTTACACTAACCTTAACCTAAAGTATTATTTTTTCGACCAGTCTAAACTTTACCTATCCCATTATTATTATTTTATTATATTTAATTATTTATCATTTAATATTTTTTAGACGTCCATAATTAACCTAACCTGCTGGGGCTAGCCCTACAAGTACTGTAAAGCCCAAACTCTGCACATTGGCATTTTTCCGGTAGCAAGATAACGTAGTGTTATGATGACCTTAAGCTCCGGGGTGAGTGGGTTTCTCCTCTTGGTGTCATTCGATAAGGCGTCTCTCACAAGATTGGTGACATACAAAATACCGTCCCTGTCTAGCCGGTATCTCTTGATAAGCTCAGCATCACTGAGCTCGTTAAGCACGTCCCTTCTTCGGAAAATATTCCTCGGCTAGAGATCTGCTTGCTGTGGTGCGGCCATGTTGACACACTTCTGACGGTCATAGGCGGCGTTAAGACAGGGTGAACCCGAACATACCATCGCGCGTCTTATTATGGTCGTCCATAGGAGTTTATGGTCGACCATACGAGTTTCTGACGGAGTTATGTCTAAAATGCGCCATTTTGTTTAGATATGTACGACGGACTTAGCTATGACGGTTTGTAGAATCTGGGCCCTGGCCCCTATACAGAAGAAAACGAATTAAGGGGGAACTTGTATATGGTTGCAACCCAAAAGTTTTAGGTAGTTATTTTTTTCTTATTTTCTGTAAACCTACCACACTGCCACATTAATTAGCCATACACAGCACATTAATCAGGAATCCTCACCAACAGTCAAGGAAGTGTCAGGTTATAGGGATATCATGGATATGTGCAACCCGCACTATCTCGCTGAAGACTGACTCCAACCGCTGAAACAAACCCAGCATTAGAAGACGTCATTATGTCAAGCACGATTCCGACCAAATTCTTGCCAAAAGTGGACTGACATGGTATATTTAGACTTTGGTGCTGTGCACCCTAGGTGGGGCAGCTGCAGCGTCCACCCGGAGCCAAGCTTCCACATAATCCCTGCACTTTACCAGGTCAGACCTTGGTGAGGCGCTACTACCAAGAGGCGCCGGATCAGTATACGGGGTATGCATTATACTGTGCCCGTAGGACGACCCCACAATAGTTGCTTGCTTTTGGTGGATGGGTCTCGGCCAGAAAGACCGGGATTCAGTAACAACAATAACATGTCTTCTCCAATTCGTGCATGCTGTAATCAAACTTCAGTCTACAGATACCTTGCCAGATAGATCAGTGACAACCTATTCTACTCATCTCACATCTTCTAGACAAAGTACTCAGAAACTTATGTCGTAAGTTACTAAATGATATTAAACCTATGGTACTGAAAACTGCATTATAGATTTTTTAAAACCAAGAAATGAAGTACGCAACAGCAAGATATCATATAAAAACTAAGAAAAGGCTGGAATACATTCAACATGAAATCGATTCCATGACAGTACAAAAAAAAAAAAAAAAAAAAATGAGGACTGTAAAGATCGTCAGCATGGAAGTGCACGCCGAGATGATTCAGCCAAGCAAAATGTGTTGCAGGATCGTGCAAAACAATGCGGCATAAAGTGACAAGGTAGCGCGAAAAAATGTATATATGACCACAGTTAGACGCTCGGTGGATGCTAGCGAAATGGGGAATAGACAGCCGTAAATGTAGCTACTATCCTTCAGGGCACAGTGGAGCTCCCGAACCTTAGCCTACCATGGAGTCAGGCTTGCCATCGTTTTGTGTAAAAGGTGTTGTGTTCCGAAACGCCAGATTGCAATGGGAAACTCGAATCTTCATTAATGAACAGCTATCAGTTCCTGAAGAGGAAGAAAAAGAATAAGAGAAGAAAAGAAAAAAAGAAAAAAAAGGAAAAGAAGAGAAGGAAATGAAAAAAGAAAAAGGAAAAGAAGAAAAAGAAAGAAAAGAAAGTTGAAGAAAAAGAGGAAGAAAAAGAAGAAAAAATAATAAATTCATGCCCATGTAGTGTGTCAGGGTGATTCGGCCACGCGATCAGTTTACGATTCGTCCCAGTCGTCCTCCCGAACACAACTTGCAACAGTCAGTGTTTCATCCAGGTTCTCGAGAGTCATACGTCTGGGTGAAAAGGGACAAGCGGAAGCAAACTGTACCCAACAGTCTCATCTGTCTCAGTGCCCGAATTTTAGTTATTTAAAAGAGACTTATCAATTACACAAGGGTCATTAATGCAGAAAACCACTTACGAATTGAGGAGGGAAGGTTTTATGACCTCCACTTCCTTTCTCCGTGGTCAAAAATCTGTGCTGGAACGACATTACCAAAACTGAAAAGTGTGAGATCGGAAGGTAAACTTGCCTACTTTAGCAACATTAAGATGATAGGAAATAATGTGTTCCTGACATCGACAATCACTACGAAACCAGCAACAGATATACGATCCAAGAAATAAGAGGGTAGTAGATACCGAACGGCGAGACCGCTATCAGGCTATCCACATTAAGCACGAAGATTAGCTAGTTTTATTTAGTTATAACCGATATATACCAGTCGACTGCATAGGAGTAACTGAAACAGATAACCACTATTTGTTTCAGATTTAGGGAGGGGAGATTCTAAACCCTCCACCTCCTTGTCTGATTTGAAGGCGTCAGCTTTGATTTTAAGCCTATCGATTACCCGAGGGTCATTAAGACATACAATTTGCATTTCCCAAGTCCCGGTATTCCTCTAAAGCACATATCGCATTAGTTGGTTAACATCAGATACCGTACCCAGATTTTCCTGCTGAACAGTGCATGGTAAATAAGTCGAATCCACTGGCGCTGAAGAGAAGCCTACGTGTGGTGGCGCTGTGAGCCTGGGTGGAGGAGCTGCTGCCTCTACCCAGGAGACAAACGTCCTCATTTTTCCCTGCACCTTATCTGTGGGAAGGACGTTAGTCCTAAGCGGGCGAGCCGCTGTCTGCCACAAAGGGGTGCCGAATCCCTGCACAATGTACTGTACGTACTACAATGCATCTGTAGTACAGCCCAATAGAAGCAGTTGCGTACATTTGGTCGATGAGTCTTCTTGACCAGACTTGGATTATGCAACAGCAGCAACAACAGAGTCCACCAGTCTGACTGGTTCGAACATCAACACAGGATTCCTTTAGTTATGAGCTAGATGTACTGACCAATGCGCCACTGGTTTCCCGCGAAACATGAAACAATCTCACCAGTGATAGTAAAAAGTTATTCAAATCAGTGAAATAGCCTAAGCGTGAGCTACAGTATGTAAATAACAAATATTTTATCATGTCATTTTAAAATAATTTGCATTAAAGAGAGTAGTGACAGTGAAAGATCATCTGTATTTTTTAATGTCTGTCTGTCTGTGTGTTGACTATGAAAATGAAGGGGGAGCTATGTAGATGGTTCTAAAAGCATATTTATAGGATAACTTTTTGCTAGGAATTTCTCTGTGTGTTTTAAAGTTCCTGATGTGGCACCCCTGATGAACAAAATTAGAACTAATCGTCACTAATTAATTCAAAGTGGTGGAGCTTGGAGACCAATTGCAGTTTTTAACTATCTTCTACAACCGTATCAGTATTCTAGCTTGTTGAGTCGGTGAACAGATGGTCTGGGGTGGGCCGATGAACGAGGTGGGTAGGCAGGGTGGGTGGGTGGGTTGTTTTAGGACAGGGAGGCAGGAACAGCATGGGTGGGTAAGTGGGTGAGCAGGATGGATGGGTGGTTAGTGTGGGCGAGTGGGTGGGCAGGAATGGTGGGTTGGTGGGCTTTGGGTGATTGGTGGGAAAATAGGTCCATGAGGAATAGGTGAGTGGGCAGAGTGGGTGGGTGGGTGGGTGGATGGGTGAACAGTTTGGGTAGGTGGTTAGTGGGAAAACACGTCAATGGTAGAAATAGGTCTATGGAGAATATATCCCTGGGGGAAAGTGCCCAAGGCGAAATGTAGGTACAGTAAATAAAACAGGCCCTTAGGGCCGTCTCCAACTACGGGGTGACCCATTAGGGTCTCACGCAGTAACGGTATGCACTGTCTTATTGTGTCCTGGCAGTGTTGGGTTCTTTGCTAGTACTGTACAGTATACTCATATATGCATTACCTTAGTGAGCACTGGAGTATAACTGAAGTACATTATATGATCGTAAAATGTTAGAAACAGAATAAGAAACTACCAGTTTGAATGATCCAGACAGTAAATTAATCAGTATTCAAGTACGAGTCGCAAAAGTTTTCCTCCTCAATAATACACAGTAGCTCTGATCAAAACATCCTTTCCATTACTTTTTTCCTACCTCAGTACTGTATACATAAGGATAAAAAATCATGTATTTTCTGGTTTAGGTAATGAAGTGAACAGTACTCTCATGCTAATCCAGTTTTCCATATTAAATGAGGCATAAAAACCTAAAGCAGGGCTTTTTTATTTTCTTGAAGTTATGAATCCAAGAAGCAAGGACACTTCAGGTACATTCTCCTACTTCTCTCCACCCCTTTCCTCTATTGCCGTAGGAGGCACAGGGCTACCTGCAACGCATATAATGGGCAAGGGAGTTACCACATTTGCATCCAATAGGGTGTCAGTGGTACAGTAGCTAATCTGTGGACTGCGAGCCACAGCTCAAGGCTGGGTAGCGTCGCGTTGTGAGCCACAATTCAGGCTGTGCTGGCCGTGCATCACTGCTAACTACGAGTACTCCACCCGTACGCAAACTTACTCATGGCGCTACGCAAAGACGGAGAGAGAGAGCGAGATTTTCTTCTTTTCACCATATGATGCCCTGGATGTTTATCTTCAGGTTTGTAATAAACTAAATCATTTTTTTTTAATTTTTTTCATTACTCCCCTACGTAAACTTACGGAAAGACGGAGAGATTATTATTATTTATTTTTTTACCAGATGATGCCCTTGTATCGGTACACGGCTAGCACTAAATATCGTGCCACCGCTAGCACCAATAAAATGTATCGTCGCACTGCTGGCCACCAATTTAATGTATCGGTACACGGCTAGCACTAAATATCGTGCCACCGCTAGCACCAATAAAATGTAGCCGTTATGAAGTAGCAGTTGACTACATATTAAGTGTTCTGCTGTATAGTATAACTAGACCACCGTGTTGGATCGAGGACACTGTCTGTAGTACACGTCAGCTACTCGCCGTCACTGCCCGACACTTCCCACCAAAGGTCCTCTGCCACGAGAAGGTGGAAGCTGGTCTGTTATTAAGTGGTAGCGTAAGGTGACAGAAATGAGCAGATTAAATCTCTCTTTATTGGGTACAGAATAATATAACTGCGACCCGAGAGATATGTAAGAGCAATAAACCCTCCCTTTAAAACTGTAAAACGGCCTCTGACGCTGTACACTCACCGAGCAGACTAGGGCGCGGTGCTGAGGTCAGCTAAAAAGTGAGGTGCCGAGCATTACATATACTCTGGGCTTATGCAAAAAGTAGAGATAAATGACAACTCTACTAGCACATTATACACCTCTATTAAATGGTATTAAGTACATTCACATATACCAACATAATAAATGGTTCCCCAGGACTTTACACTTACGCACTATTCAGATATCTTTTCACTTCTCCTAACCTTCATTTTATAATTGAAACAGGGTGGCACTTATGGTCTGCCATCCACCTTCTTCCTATACCACAGCTAACAGCGAAATGATATTTGGTTGTTCATCATTCACACTTCATTACACACTGTTAATTATGACTAAACAGCTTTAAAAATTATTATGTAAAATGTGTGATACTACAACTTCATATGGAAAAAGATGTTGACACCAGAACATCGCTCGGCCACACCAATGACGTCCTCGTCGACATTGTTGTCCTAACTACTGTGTAGCCTAACCATAGTGTAGGGTAGCTAACTATTCAGGAACATCCACTTGCAATCCTCGAGTACGGACACGTGGTATCAGTGGGTTCCTTAATTGGTGCCTTAATAGTAGCCTAAACCACAAACACAGGACAAGACCACAATAAGTAGAAGACCAATGCCAGGACCAAATAGGAAGAAGAAAGGTATGAAGGAAGATAGGACAGTACATAAGGCTCTAAATCAGTCCTGTTCAGGTGGGAGAGGAAGGTAAGCTCCTTTAATACATGAGACAGCCTGTTCACATTCAAGTAAGTAACACTGAATGAAGGTAAAAAGGATCGTAACTGGGATGAGAAGTTCACTGACAAAGCTAGATGATGCTTGCTAGGCAGAACTGCTATCTCTTTACTGTGTAACTCACAAAAATCAGGTGCAACATAGTACCCCTTTACTGTAGGGAATTGATTCTGTGAGGCACAAATCACAGTTACATCCTCTGTCTCAGGAAAGTAAAAGTACTGTTTCGCATGAATATGAGCATGGAAAACTGACTTCAACTGAATGGGTTGGAAGGTGCAACGTTGCAGAGCAGAGAAAGTATTTGTGTCCAACAAGGCCCTCTTACACTCCTCTACCTTTAATGGTACGAAGACAAAATGGAAAGCAGGACATACATGGAGATCAAGAAATGAGGCCTTACACTTCTCAAATTCATCCACAGTCGTTTCTGCTACATATTTCTTGTCATCTGAGACAACTAGCACCTCTGGACCCTTTTCAGTAACAACAAGTGTATTATTAGCAGTAGCAAAAGGGAAGGAAATGAACCGCCATGCCTGGTATGTTACAGCATTCCTCATAGGTACCAATATAAGGATGCCTTCATGGGTCAACTGGGCCTCTAACAATGGGTAATACTATTCCAGTTGACTCAGATCAAAGAGTGGCATAAGTCCATGCTTCCACATAGCTATATCAAGTGCATTTGGTAATATATCAAGTGCATTTGTTAGTATATTAGTAGGCAGCAATAAAGCATTAACCCTGTTCAAACTTGCATCGATTAAGCCGTCCACCATATTGGCTGCATGCTTCTCCAAAGCAGTGGTTGACTCGTCGAGAGCATGTAAGTACTCAGCGAATAACACCAAGTTAGCTAGGGTTGGTAGGTTAATTTAGATGTTCACAAGCTCTGCTAGATGGTTGGTAGTCCTAATTATCTCGTTAGCTTTGTTAGTGAACTCATCTAACTGTTTATACACATGCATGATTAATCTATTATTGGCTTTAGCGGCCAGTGTCAAGTCATGCATCTGTCTACCCAATTGCACTACATCCTTATCTAATGCCGTATCAAAGAGTTAGAAAATCCACAAGTCCTCTCTTAGTACGTGCATGGACATGCTTGGAAAGATCAGAGTGTACGTTAGGTAAAGCTACATGCAAGTTAGTGAGCCTGTCGGTGAGCCTGCCTATATGCCTAGTCTGAAGCTCAACAAAAAGCTTCAGTGTCAGAGTTCGTCAATCGTGGGTTTCGATTAAACATCTTTCCCACTTCCAATAGTTGCTGTCTGAGATTCGACAAGCCCTTGGAGACCTCCTTGACAATATCTGGCGTTTGGAGATAGCCTTCCATTGGATAGTAGACGCATACTGCATCTTCCACTACCACGACTTCTCCAAGTGGGCTCTTCAGTGCTCCTGGCATTAACGCAGTCGTGTCCATGTCCGATGTCTTTCCATAGGTCCACCCCAAGCAACGCACGAGGAGTTTGAGCCACAGCCACATTTTTCTGCAAGAGTAGATACTCCCTTAATCACTCTTGTTGTGGGTTCGTAGCTTGCTGCGATACTCTTGGTTAGGGACAGGTACGGACCTACTCTTACATAGACTGCGACGAAGACAGAGGGCACAACACATCAGATGATAGGCCTAGCTCTTGACTTACTAGTTTGATCCTATCAGCATGTACTGCCTCCTGAGTTCCATTAGCTTCATCCTTTATTCTATAAGTATTTCCACGTACTCGTTCCACAACGGTATATGGTCCGCGGAACTTAGGTCTGAGCTTGGAAATTCTCTCAGGGTTGTGGATTATGACCTTCTGGCCTGCCTGTAACGTCTTTTCTTGACTACCTTTGTGTTGTTTCGCCATCATCTCCGCTCTTGAGGCTTTTAATCTTTTCCGTACTTCACTGTGTATACGTTGGAATTTCAACAACTGTACCTTTGCGTAGTCTTCTTCGTTGTATACTGGAGTAGGAGGTCCAGCCAACAAATCGTAGGGTAACACTTTCTCTTCTCCATAAAGGATATAATGAGGAGACTTCCCAGTTGATGAATTTTCTGAGGAGTTGATGGTCGCCGCTACATGTGGTAACCAGTCTTCCCAGTTATCCTCCTGATTTGAGGTTATTACTGGTCTCAAGACTTCCAGTATCTTCCTGTTTGTTCTCTCCACCAGGCCATTGCTCTTAGGACTGTAAGGCGTTACAAAAACTTGCTTTACTCCATACATACGACAGATTCACTGCCATTATCGCTGAGCAATACCTAGGTGTAGAGTATGGACAAATCACTGAAGTCACAAAAGCGTGTGCCACCTCCTCTGAAGTTTTCGTCTGTAAAGGTGCTAAAACAGTGAATCGTGAGAAATGGTCCACTGCCACCAGTACATAACTTGAACCTTGACGACTTCTCGGCAACGCTAAGAGATCAATGGAGACTGTATCCCAGGGTTTTTCCGGTAGAGGATACTCTAAGATGGGAGTCGGAAGTCCCGTCGTTCCTCGTATTTCCGCGCATTTGACACATTGACTGACGTGGGCTTCTATGTCCTTCCTCATGGTCGGCCATTGGTATTTCTTTCTCGCCTCACGTATGCATCTATCGCGACCGGGATGACCCGCTTGAGGTACGTCATGAACTAACTGTAGCACGGCTTGCTGTAAGGTAGCAGGAACAACCAACTGATATGCAGTGTCCTTCCCTGGGGGTTGCTTATAAAAGACCCTGTTGAAGATGGAAGTGAGTCATTGGTACTGGAAGTTCAGGTAGACAAGTCTTGTCGCCAGACTCCAAGGCATAGATGACTTGAGACCACATCGCATCATTACATTGTTCCGCTTTTACCGTGTCTGAGGAATACTCAGCAAGAGCAACATCCTCGGCTATGGTAGCAGCAATGTTTCTACTCAACGCGTCGGCTACAACATTTTGACGGCCTGATAAATATCTGACCTCTGGATCAAACTCCATTACCTTGCCAAACCAACGCGCAACCTTACCGTGCAAGTTTTTTCCTTTAAACAAGTCGCGTATGGGTGCATGGTCAGTTAAACAATTATCCGGTAGTCAAAAATAATATCCCGGAAATGTCCTAACGCCCACACGACTGCTAATGTCTCCAAATGTGTCATCGAATAGTTCTTCTCTGGGGGTCTTAGTGCCCTACTAGCATACGCTATGGTATGTGTCTTTCCTTGCTCATCCTTCTGCTGTAACACCGCTCCCAGACCCAGACCTGAGGCGTCCGTGCACAGATAGAAAGGTTGAGTATAATTAGGAAACGCTAATACGGGTGTTTCTGACATGGCTTGTTTGAGCTCGTTGAAGCTTTTCTCTTCCGAGGGTCCCCATTTCCATGCAGCGTCCTTCTTAAGTAGCGTCGTTAATGGTGATGCTATGATGGCATACCTGTGGACAAAACTCCTATAAAAGCCAGTGAGGCCTAGGAACGATCTTATCTGATCCTTGTTCTGTGGTGTAGGAAAATTTAACATTGGCCTTACCTTGTCCGGCACAGTCTTGATGCCATTACCATCAACTAGGTGTCCTAAAAATCTAATACTGGATTTCAGAAACACACTTTGACAGCTTCAGACCTGCGGATCTCAAGGTTTCCATCACTCGTTTTAACTTGTTAAAATGACTGTTAACATTGTTACTCACGATGATTAGGTCATCTAGATACGCTAAGACGTCTTGCCCTAACATCTCGCCAAACAATTGGTTTATCATCCGCTGAAATGTTAAAGGAGCATTACTCAGTCCAAAAGGCATCCAGAGAAATTCAAAGTGCCCACGGTGAGTGCTAAAAGCAGTAATGGGACGCAGCTCTTCGGTCAGCTCCACCTGCCAATACCCTGACGCTAGATCCAGACAAGTAAACACACCTTGTTCGCTTGCCGAAAATCCACAACAGGTCTCACACCACCGTCCTTCTTAGGCACTAGAAAGAGTGGTGCATTCCAAGGCGAGGAGGAAGGCTGGATAACGTCATCACGCGCATCCTTTCAACTTCCTCATCCACTGCTTCCCTTTGGCTGTGCGGTAGACGGTATGCGGGCACATAAATTGGATTTGTACCAGGGCACAAACCAATATGATGCTTCACCCTATCCATCCTACCCAGCGCTTCTCCTGGAAGTGCTACTACGTCGGAAAATTCTCTAAGGAGGGCTAGGAGTCGTGTTTATGGTCTACATTATCCGTGACCTTCACGTATTGCTCCAGCTGTTTTTCCTTAGCCAGACGTACGGGTTCCGACTGAGTCGTTGCTTGAGATGTAACTACAGGAGAGATCACCGGCACGTCGTCGACTTCCTTTATGGGGGCACCATAGCACATCAAGTCGCCTATATAACAACCATCTCTGAGTTTAACTGCGCCACCACTCATATTTGCGATGAAGAGGGGCGTCTTCTGGTCTTGGCCAACGCTAGTCAGAGTCGATTCCAGCGACAATGCCTTATGTTTCACAGTCTCAGTTAAGCATGCTACATCAGTTCCCACCGACACGTCAGGTACTCGGACAGGAATTTTACAGACAGTTCGACTGGGTAAGTGGTGATTACCACTCACTATAGCCCTGACTTTCTTCCAGTTCATACCCTCCGCTTCGTGTGCATCCGGGGACTCCCTTGACGCTTCACTTGTCGGGGTCACAACTGGTTGGACGGCTCCTGATTGGATGCCAGTTCCAGTTCGTGTTGCTGAGGGATTAAGGCCTACAAACTCTTTCCCATTAAAGGAAATGGAATGTCTTTGAGGGTGTATTACTATATCATACTCCTCCATGGTTTCAAAGCCTAAGCCCATCAGCTGGCAGAGGAAAATCCTCAACCACATAAAATGTAGCACGTAACACAGGAGATCGTTTATCTGCCCTCAGTGTCAACGGCACCTGGCTTACAATCTTCATTCTACTCCCTGTCACACCTGTCAACATTACATCAGGTGGTGATAATGTCCAGTTTGTTAGAGGCATTTCACTTTTAAGTCTTTCCAGCGCTTTACTAGAAATAATGTTTGTACATGACCCTGTATCTACGATCAGGGACAGTTGGCCTTTCCCTATGATCCAAGGAATAGATAATAAGTCCACCTTAGTAATAGCTGCCACACACGCATCGGTGGATTGTACTATTTTAATTACTTTTGCTCGCGGCCCTGAGCTTTCCCCGAACTAGCTGGGTTCCCTAGTTTCTTCCTCGTTTCAATGACAAAGGGGCAACAGTCCGTTTCATCAGGACAATGCCCATGTATGGCGCACCATCTTTTCACCTCTGGCTTAACAGCCTTGGTCCTTTGCTGTGGAGAACTAGTAGCTGTGTCTCTCCAGCCCGAAGTTTGCAAGGCTTTGCTAGCTTCTGCATAGCATATGCCTGCCTTCGCCAAAGCCTGACTTTCAGTACAGTTAGGATGCTGCTGTACTATATCAGTAGCCAGATTAGGTACAGGTATCTGCCACAAAGGAGGAGGGTTAGTCTGACTTTGCACGCCCATATTGTTAGTCATGCCCCAGGTAATTGGATAAGGACCCTGGGTTTGCATGCCAATATTAGTATTCATGCCCCATTGATTAGGATTCTGGGTTTGCATGCCAATATTAGTATTCATGCCACATTGATTAGGATTCTGGGTTTGCATGTCAATATTAGTATTCATGCCCCATTGATTAGGATTCTGGGTTTGCATGCCAATACCATCTGTGTTTATACCCCATGCATTTGAAGAAGGAACAGAAAATAAATTCTGTCCAAAACCTTGTGGTGTACTGAAAACATCTGAAGTATACACAGGTATGTGAGTGGTTGTAGTACTATCACTAATGATTGGATTTTGCATATCCTGAGTGACCAAAGGTACTGTTGTAGTCTCAGCTTCCACAGTCTCCTCACTGGGAATACCCTCTAGCAAGACTAGTGGCCATTTTGGATCTAACTGATTGCTCTGGGACTGTTGAATAAGTATGACCAGAACGCAAATGCAAAACGTTCAAATCCTCATCCTGTCCTTCAGAAATATCCTCATCACCTTGATCCTCAATATGTCCTTCACTCATTTAATATGTCTGAGCACCTTTATTTGATGTATCAACCCACTCATAAATTCTGAGTCTAATGGGGTTAATCTCTATTTCCCTATTTCTACGTCCCCACTTCACTATATCCATCTAACCTTGTCAGTAATATTCCCCTCCCAGTTACAGGAAGATAAACTGACATAAAAAAAGGGATAGTTATGGTAAGTGACAGAGAACGGGACACATATAAAATACACAGAAAGTATATTTATTTCAAGGGAATTCTGAGAAACCTTTATTTCCACTCATCAACTAACTAACGAGTGTTGATTCAAGTGTGTGTGTGTGTGTGTGTGGATTAATGCATGGACAATACCTAGATATGAAAGTCCAGGATGATGTTCCACATTCCACGTTCCACACTCCACCAGACTCCTCCAACCATACACGACAGCTCGCTCGCTGTGGGAGTTAGCAAGCGAGTGGTTCGCCCTGCATCACGCCAGGCCCGCCGCTTTCGGTCTCCCTCGGCTCGCCTCGGCCGTAGTTGCTAGAAGTCGCTCGCTAGTTGACCCACTCCTCACCTCACTGGCTTGAACTCCCCTTATCTCGCCTCTCACACACGAGCGCGAGATTCTTGCCAGTTTGCGTTTGAAGATGGAGATATCTCGCACACCACAGGGCGAGATAACTGCCAGTTTGTGCTTAAGATAGGAGTCTCGCACTGGCAGAATAATGGGAGGAATTAATATGCACCACTCCAGTTTATCTGCTCCACTTAACTCACTGGTAATTAGTCCCCTTACAACAGTAGAGTAAGATTTTCTGTTTCACCTTCAGGAACGAGCGATTGCAAGGGTTACTGGTTCACAGCATAATCCCTTTAGCACGTATCGTATCCCACTGCTGCCACCAATTTAATGTATCGGTACACGGCTAGCACTAAATATCGTGCCACCGCTAGCACCAATAAAATGTATCGTCGCACTGCTGGCCACCAATTTAATGTATCGGTACACGGCTAGCACTAAATATCGTGCCACCGCTAGCACCAATAAAATGTAGCCATTATGAAGTAGCAGTTGACTACATATTAAGTGTTCTGCTGTATAGTATAACTAGACCACTGTGTTGGATCGATGACACTGTTTGTAGTACACGTCAGCTACTCGCCGTCACTGCCCGACACTTCCCACCAAAGGTCCTCTGCCACGAGAAGGTGGAAGCTGGTCTGTTATTAAGTGGTAGCGTAAGGTGACAGAAATGAGCAGATTAAATCTCTCTTTATTGGGTACAGAATAATATAACTGCGACCCGAGAGATATGTAAGAGCGATACACCCTCCCTTTAAAACTGTAAAACGGCCTCTGACACTGTACACTCACCGAGCAGACTAGGGCGCGGTGCTGAGGTCAGCTAAAAAGTGAGGTGCCAAGCATTACATATACTCTGGGCTTATGCAAAAAGTAGAGATAAATGACAACTCTACTAGCACATTATACACCTCTATTAAATGGTATTAAGTACATTCACATATACCAACATAATAAATGGTTCCCCAGGACTTTACACTTACGCACTATTCAGATATCTTTTCACTTCTCCTAACCTTCATTTTATAATTGAAACAGGGTGGCACTTATGGTCTGCCATCCACCTTCTTCCTATAGCACAGCTAACAGCGAAATGATATTTGGTTGTTCATCATTCACACTTCATTACACACTGTTAATTATGACTAAACAGCTTTAAAAATTATTATGTAAAATGTGTGATACTACAACTTCATATGGAAAAAGATGTTGACACCAGAACACCCTGGATGTTTATCTTCAAATTCATAATAAAAAACAAAAAAACTTACCTGGGGCATGACTAACAATATGGGCGTGCAATTGGGTCATGGTAAATTAAAACTGTTTCATTAAATGACATGGTGCTGTAGACAGTGATTTCGACCCTTCTCCTCTGCATGCCAATGGGGGAAGAGGGACTTTCAGAGTGCCGAGTCATTTCCGGCTCAGTCCTACACCAGTCCTTTGCCAGTTACCATACCATAGTCGAGGATGATTTTTATTCCAGTTTCGAACCGTGAGGTATAGTAATGGCCATAGAAATTATTAAAATTTTATTAAGAGAAATCATAACCAATAGGAATGATCTTAACCCCTATGCGCTGGCATTGCTTTCAGGCCAATGCTCTCTCCTAACGGACACTTTCCTGAAAATAGCCTACTTTCATGCCTTCATATCTGGAAAAGTATAGCAATTAGGGATTAAAAAAAAATACTCATCAACTCTTCGTCTTGCAAATGAAACCATCCCCAGGACTGCAAGTTGTCCCATTGATGACTAGGGATAAGGAGAAGAGAGGTATCTTCTAGTGGTGAAAGGAAGCTGTGTCTGCACGGCAGTGCTCAGCTCCGACTTAGGCTGTGGAAGCCAAGTGCCTGGCTAGCATTAGCAGCATTGACTGGGCTGTCAGAGTGATGCAACTATAACACTGGCCGGCCTTCCTTGCAAAACACTTTCGTTTTCTCATTCATTTCCTCCACTGTCCATACTCACAACCATAGGTATGAATCGTCACCCTGTACATGTGGCTTGTCATTGGTTTTCCGGCCTTAACAGAGTGACACTATGCCCTGTAGGTGTGTGAGGGAACTGCCACAGATACAATAAGAGGTGAAAAAATAAATATTTACTTATTTTCCCATGTTTGTCTACAAACTTTGCACTTTAAATTAACTTTGAGAGAAGATTTTAGTGATGATGAATTTTCCATAACTTTTCTGCAGGTTGCACGCACTGTGGTTGGCTATGAGGTTAACACTTGTACTGTTAATTATGTTTCTCTGCACTTTTTCTGGCGTGGTGCTACAGCACTTATAATATTTGCACTTCATATCACAATTACAGTGCATATTGCATTTTCCAAACTAATTTCAAGATCAAGAACAATAAAGAAGTTTACCCAAGAAAGCAGTTTTTACAGGTGCCCACAGGCCATTTTTGCCAGGATGACTTAAGATATTTGCAAGCTCATTTTTACATATAACCTTAGAAATTCATTTTCACTTATGAAAAGAAAAAAATAAACACTTGCACAAACTTGTCCACTATTTACAATCTCCTGCACACCTCTTTTTAAAACTCGTGCTCATGGTAATATTCAAAAAAGCACTTGGGACACAGTGCCACCTTGCATTCATTACATTCACATGGAGTGTCCTTATATGTCTGAGGCCGACGTTTTGTTGTGTTGCACACGTGGCAACGCCTGTAGGCCACATGATATGCAAGTGTTTGGCCAAGGTCCACAAGATGGTGACGTGAAAGGTATTGTTTGCTACACAACCTAGCAGCCATTGGTGTCTGATACATTCCCCTTGTTGCACCTGTGCCCTGAACAGTTCCATACTTTGCAAGGAGCTTGCGTGCCAATTCCCCCTCAAACTCCTGTAGAAAGATACCCTTACCCCAAACCTTTTTGAAAAGTATGCAGTTGTTCAGGATCACGGTATCAGGAAGATGTAAGATCCCCTTCTTGTACCAGTGGCAAGATTTATGAAAGCAGTCTATCTCGCGTATCTGCATGTCAGACTTATTGACGAGGTGCAAATTGATGTTGTAGTCATTGACTGCATCTGACTTGAACGTGGGTTCCGTGGTCTTGAAACCTGTCTTGCCTGTGTCCTGCATAACCCCCTGATGGACTGTGGTCAACATGTTCACCTTTCACTTATCATGCCAGTGGATGGCCATGTTACCATAGTTGCTGGTTAGCAGGCCACCTTTCTCATTTTTTTATGAGAAGGTGGATAATTCTTCCTACTGGCAGAGACAGTTCCGCAGGACCCCAAACCATGTTCAAGTAATTACTTCATCAGTGCCGGGGATGTGTAATAATTGTCCGTGTACAGTATGTGGTGCTTGTTGAAATATTTGCCAATGAGCATTTCATTACTGCAGCAGAAAAACCATGTGGATCGTCACTAGGTATATCAACATCTGTAGCAGAATAAGCTATTACATCTAGTACATACCCAGTCTGGCAGTCAAACTGGACGAAGAATTTCAGTCCAAAACGGTGACTTTTGATGGCAGATACTGAATAAATGCTAAACGGCCCCAGAACAAGCTGCTCATTCATCACAGCTTTCTGAAACAGCCGGAAAAGCCTCGTAAAAGACTTCTTCAGCATGGTAAGAATAGGTTTTATCTTCCATAACCTGTCATTGAGTTCTGGGCCATAATTCCTGTTGAAATGAAGGAACCGTAATATGGCTAGGTGCCTGTCACATGCTTAATACTTCCCAAAGACAGGTGTGTGCACAATCTCATCCACTGACCAATAATCATGGAGCACATGTTATTTGATGTGGGCCATCATCATTGTTAATGCAAGCCACACATACATTTAACCCACCTCTACTGGCAGCTAGTCTCTCATCTTTGTGCTGTCACTCACAAACATCTCTAGCCAGCAAACAGAGATAGCCTTGTGGAGGTTAATTTTGTCCACCAGGTACTGCATTGTTGCTGATGTAAAGAGTGCCTGGAAGAAGGGCAGGATTGTCCGTGGATCTGCCTCCAGCTCTTGCATCTGCACACCTGCCCCCCCCCCCCCGTTGCATCAAAGGCAGGTAGTGATGACTGGAATCATTCACGCTCCTGCCACACAAAAGCATCAAGCCTACTGATGCCAGGGCTGCTTGGGCGTGATGTTGGCTCACCTGCATGTTTCTTAGCGCAACGTGCATGCCCACGCCCATGTGTGTGGGCACAGGGACGACCAGGGGCACAGCCATGGGCAGTGGGGGGAGGGGAAGGAGAGGTGGAGGTGGGGGAAGATGAGGGTGATGACTCACCTGAGGTCGGGACTCCCTGGGGAGATGCTGACTGGCCACACTGGCCATGCAGACTACGTGCGGTCCTTGTTTCCATTCTCCCCACGTATGAAGGGCTAGATTGTGGGTCGTGGGGAGGAGAAAACGCCACACTTATCGCGAGTGTGGTGGTGAGGTGCAGCAGCGGCGTTTGTGTAGTATATGACCATCACCCCCCAGCACCATCTCCTTCACTTTTCTCTGCTACTGGGTTATCCACCTCTTTCTCAGAGGTGAAGGCATCGTTCTCATAGGCTGGTCCAGCCTCCTGTAGCACTTTGATGGCCTTCTCAGATGTGTCAGAACTGGAAGGGGAAGGAGCACATGAGATGTAGCTCTTGACGTGATAACTTCCTGCTTTTTCTGAGGAAATTTCACCACTCTCAGTTATACTCCACAAAGTTTCCTCCAAAGCACACCCTATTGCACCATCACTGAAACCATTCATGGTATCCCCCGGCAGAGGTTTAGCAAAGGTGGTTGATGCAAGGGGGCTGCATGAGGGGCGGGCGGACTTGGACGAAGAGGATTCTGAAGACATGGCTCCACACCTGGGTAAGTCACGGGAAAGACTGAACCACGTGGCTATACCCACCACACTGTGTCCAACGTTCACCCGAAATGGCGCAGCATATGCTGCTCCCCAGCAGCTGGGGGTTAAGTTGCACAGTTTTAGGATTTATGATCATAGACTTGATACTCAAGTGTCAGCCCATCACAACTTTGCCTTCCGTAACTTTGCCTTCCATTAATTCTGTTTAGTTTCTTGAACATTGTAGCTGATCTCTTATATATATTAAGGCCTGTTATTTATTGTTAACATCAATTTTTGTATTAAGAGACCTTCTATTGTCTGCAATTTAATAGTTGGCAAAATTAAGCATTTAACATTTTGCTATGAGACTTATGCATGTGCAGTTAAGGAAGTCCTGAATAGGAGAACACCCCGTGTTTGTTTACCAAAGATTTCCTTTACTGGGACAGCAGTGCTTGTTTCGTCCGTCCTTTGATAATATTTGAGAATATGAACTATACTGAATTAAAAGGAATGAAGATGATAACTAAACTTCAGAGGCTGTCGAATTAAGTCAGGAACTGCATATTAGTCTTCTTTATTATCAATGTCCTATCCTAGTAACATCAACAAATTCAGGAGTTACTCCCTTTATATATATATATATATATATATATATATATATATATATATCCCAAACGGGGTGGCCAAGGGCTTAGAGTTAATTGTTTTACAGGGAGGGACACTAATCCTCCACCAACCCCACTTGACACGTAGGGACGCCAACAGCATCTGGTGTTCCCAGGCGGTCACCCACCCAAGTACTAACCAGACCCAACGTTGCTTAACTTCCCTGATCGGACGGGAAGCGGTGTACTCAACGTGGTATGGCCGTTGGCCATATATATATATATATATATATATATATATATATAATATATATATATATATATATGGAGCCTCAGTGGTAAAGTGTGCGTTTTTGTACACTGAAGAACGAGGGTTTGCGCCCAGCCAGAGTGATAAACTTTGGGAGCGTTTTCTCATGCCACCTACTGCATTGGCGGACACAAGAGGTGCTGTGGTTGAACCAGTGTCGCATGCAGTAAAGTATGTTTGCATCCAGTCGGCTTGTGCGGGCCGATTACACTTGGTTCACAGACTACACACATCCAAAGCCACCCCTACACAATAATTACACGTACAAGCACTTTGCACCCTACATACAGTCTCTACCAGACAGCCTAAGCCACTTGATAGGGATGCATTGGCTGTATCGTCCGCACTTCAGTCGGGATAGGCCGGTCCTGCAGTGGACACTCAAACAGCTGATGAGATGAGATGAGATATATACATACACATATATACATACATACTTTATACTATACTTATATATATATATATATATATATATATATATATATATATATATATATATATATATATATATATATATATAATTATTTTTAAAAGCTTTATCTTTTTTCTATCAGTTGAATACAAAGGAAATCAGTGGCAATATGCCCACCAACTTTTATTACTAATGTTATAACTTTGCCATTACCTTTTGATTTGTATTTATGATGGAATTACAATACGTGGCCAACTTTTAATTGTATAATACCTTGCATTTAATAGACATCTCAGCAAAAAGTTGCAACTTTAATGTCTATTTAAAATATGAAAACTGAAGAAACAAAATATATGCGTATTTTAAGATCGACATTATGCATCATTTAACTTACAAAAGATATTTAGTGCGTAATATAGAAGTTGCACCAAGTCTCCAGTGCCATTTTGAGTAATCCATGTTCCTTCCTTCATTTTATGGAAGGGATGGTAAAATAAATCATAAATCTGTTTATATCTATCTATTACCAGACGCCTTAATCCCGTAAAGGGTGGCCACAAACAAATCGCCTCCATGTCGCCCTGTCCCCTGCCATTTCATTGTCCTGCTCCCAGCTCACACCACCCTTTCTCATATACCTCTCCACTCCATCCCTCCATCTCATCTTGGCCTCCCCCTCCCTCCCCCCCCCTCCACCTCACTCACATACACTCTACTCGTCAGTCTCTCACTCTCCATCCTCTCCACATGGCCAAACCACCTTATTTTGTTTCTCCTAACGCTTCCTATCACATCCACATCCACACCACAATGCTTCTTCACTTCCTCATTTGTCAGCCTGTCTCTCCACGTGACACCACATGCTCCTCTCAAATAACTTATTTCCACTGCTCTCACTCTTGACATCTATCCCTCCAACAAGGTCCAAACTTCACTTCCATACGTTCGAGTTGGTATCACAATATTGTCATGTAGTAGCTTTTTCACTTCCATGGTCACTTCCCTGTTTCTTATCACTGCTCTCAAGGAACCAGCAACCTTTCTTCCCTCTTGTACCCTTTCAAGCACTTCACCCTCTAAGCTTCCATCCTTACTCATCACACTACCCAAGCACTTAAATGCACTTACATTATCCATTTCCTCCTCATCCACCCTCACTGTACATTCACTGACTTCACTTCTCTCGAAGACCATCACTTTACTCTTCCG
The DNA here is from genome assembly GCF_032717465.1 of Coenobita brevimanus. Classification (NCBI taxonomy): domain Eukaryota; kingdom Metazoa; phylum Arthropoda; class Malacostraca; order Decapoda; family Coenobitidae; genus Coenobita; species Coenobita brevimanus. The sequence goes on along the minus strand of NC_137010.1, from coordinate 42,842,776 downwards.
TACATTCACCTTTAGGTTCCATTTCTTATACACTCTTCCAGACTCATCCACCAAGCCTTGCAGTTCCGCTTCGTCTTCACTTAACAACACAGTATCATCTGCAAACAACAGTACTGATAGTTTTCAAACACCTCTCTCTCACTAGGGCCGCTCCAACATCCACTGCCCTACCTTGTATCTCATTTATAACCCCATCCATATACAGATTAAACAGCCATGGAGACATGACACATCCTTGTTTCAATCCAACATTCAAATAGAAAAATTCATTCAGTTCATTATCCACGTGCAGTGCAGCCTTAGCACCATCATACATACTCTCCACGGCCTTCATCAACTTCCCATCTACTCCATTTATTATTAATACTTTCCACAATCCTTGTCTATCCACCCTGTCATATGCTTTCTCCAAATCCATGAAGGCTTCATACAATTTCTTTCCCTGTGTAGAAACTTTTCCACTAAAGATCCAAGAATGAATATCTGGTCTACACAAACTCTTCGTAAAACCTCCCTGTTCTTCTCCAACTAATTCCCCTGTTTTCCCTAACTGTCAGTATCTTACCATATACTTTTCGTATTACAATAAGAAGACAAATGCCCCTATGATTACCACACACTTCTTTTTCCTCTTTTCCTTTGTACAAGGGAATAATTATACCTGACTTCAAATCCTCCGGGACTCTACCATCCTCCCAGGCCAATCTGCACATCTTCCACATCCTTTCTACTACTATCTCTCCCCCATAAATCATAAAACGAAAAGAAGACCACGTAAGATTATTTGGGCCTCTGAACGAGGAAGTGATGTCAGAAGCCTAACTTTTTCAGTCCGATGATATTCTTGTTACCAGATGATTTCACTAATTAGAACACTGTCATACTAAAGGGGATTTATGACAGCTGTCATCATCTAGCCCAGTCTCCCCTGAGCTGAGCAAAATCGTCGGAATAAAGAATAATATGATTTACGTCGTCAGAGTGAAGGAAGTAGTGTAATCAAGCTCATTTAGCAGCACACACTCTTGGCTAACTTGTCAGTGTTTGTTTTTTTCCTGATTGCGTGAATGAAGGTACATCATAAGAATCAAGCAAATATTGGATTTTAAAACCTTGCTTAATCGCCACAATGGTCTAGTAAATGAACCGTAAGCACATCAGCCTGCACCGCGAGCTGGCGAAAAGTGAGCTATGTTTTATTCCGTATTAGGGACGGTCTCCTATGACGTCTGGAAACAAAGGTCAGGAGGCGGTTTTTGGCAGATACTAAATTTCAGAAAACTAAGGCAATGACAAGCTCCAAGAAATATAACGAAATGACTGTTCAAGGGACTGCCGGATGGAACACCAATGTACTAAACGCATATGCAAAATATCCAGTCAAAGATATTCGTTCATGGGTGTGATATTTTTTATCAACGTTTATTTTAGTGATTTAACGGTCTACTGTATAGTTTTGCTAACTGTCGTAAGTTTACCCCGACATATAGAATAGTCACAATAGTTATGTTACTTTTTTGGGCCTAGGACCGAGTTAGGCTCGCCAGCTAGGTAGCTGACGACACTCGGAAAGTTCGTCATTGATGAAAGGGGACAGAATCACGCTACTATACCGATTTTACGCTACTAAGGCCTAGAAACCACGCCCACTTTCTGTGGAAGGTGGTGATTGGTTCAAATAAAATGGTCGAGTGGCTTGCCAAATAATCATACTAAATGTGTTCTCAGTTTGTAATCAGGCTTTGTACTTCTCTTCAGTAATGTTAATAATCAAGAAAATAAACTTAAAAATAACATGAAGGAACTAGCATTTCAAAGGGGATGCGGGAAAAGTTAAATATGTATCATAAACTGTCGAAGTCAAGGATACATTTCGTTATCGAATGAAACTTGTTCACTATTTCTTTGTATCAAACATAGTTTTACTGTAAACAAAATTAACGACACCTAACATAGAGTACAATAGTCAGTGAGGTAGCCTACTATGTGTATAGTTTAGTTATATCCCAAATCATTATATAACTGATAAAAGCCAATATCATTATAGCCGTCCTTGGGGAGGTAAAATGCTCAGGGGAACAGCCAGTCACTCGGCAGGAAATAAAATGATCAACCAGCCAGCTAATGCAGCTGATGTCATCTCACAGCTCCTGATAAATTTCCGTAATTTCTTTTATAACCGGTTACATACTGTATATTGCAGTACCAGTAAGTCTATATTGTACTTTAAAATGCATGGTAGCGTATAATTTGAAGGCCATATAATTAATGATCCCCTAAATGATAGTCTGTGGAAATACCGACAATGAGCCTGTATGTACAGTACCGGGCTGTAGTGATACACCCCTGCTCATCATGGAGAGAGAGAGAGAGAGAGAGAGACTTGGGAGAGCAGCAGGTTGGTGAGTAGGGAGGGTAAGGTGCATGTTTAATTTCGCGGTACATTGCCTAAAATATGAGCAGCAGAAAAATCCAAATTTGAAAACCGACATCACTGTGGCAGTTCCCTTTACCTCCCCTTGGACTCATATATAAGTTTTATGAGTTATACAGTGATTTGGGATATATATTGTCGTACAAACTGTAGTTCACTGATTATTGTACCTTATGTTTGGTGTCATTTGTTTCTACCTACATTACGTTTGCCATAAGCAAAGAAATATAGGTGAATGGGCTTCATTCGGAAAAGCGAACATGCATCCTCGACTTCGACCGTTTGTGGCACCTATTTTACATTTTTAATATCCTCCCTAACGTGCCAATGCCTTGAAATAATTTCCCCGTTGTTCATACTCCGAATAAATAACATTACGGTAGAGAAAATCTGATGTGTTCATGAACTGTCAACTAATTTAATACAAATAAATGGGGCAGCTGCACGAACATTTTGTATGGACCAATCAGGTGTCTTCAAAAAAGTGGGCGTGGCTTCTAGGCCTTAGTAGCGTAAAACATCGGTATACTACCACATTCAACCACATTTTAATAACGAAAGGCATGGAATACAGCATATATCTATCTACCTATCTATGTATCTATCTATCTATCTATCTATCTATATATATATATATATATATATATATATATATATATATATATATATATATATATATACATACATAATCTATCAGCCGTTTGAGTATCCACTGCAGTACTGATCTATCCCGACCAAAGTGGGGACGATACAGCCTATGTATCTTTAAATACCAAGTGGCCTCAAGCTTTGTCTGGTAGAGATTGTATGTAGGGGTCAGAAGTGCTTGTAAGTGTAATTGTTGTGTTGGAGTGGCTTTGATGATGTGTGTGTTGTCTGTAGAACCCAAAGTGTTATCGGCCTCGCACCAAGCCGACTGGGTGCAAGCATACTTTATAGTATGCGACACTGAGATTCAACCACAGCACCCCTCTATGTCCGCCAAAGCAGTACATGGTCAGAAGAACACTCCCAAAGTTTATTACCCTGGCTGGTCGCGAACCCTCGTTCTCCAGTGTAACGAAACACTACACTTTACTGCTGTAATTATACACAGGCTCCATAATATATATATATATATATATATATATATATATATATATATATATATATATATATTGCCAGACGCCTCCAAAATCCCGTTCCAGGGGTGGCCACAAACAAATCGCCTTCACGTCGCTTCTGTCCCCCGCCATTGCACTGCCCCGCTCCCAACTCACATCCCTCTCTCATACACCTCTCCATCCCATCCCTCCATCTCATCCTCGGCCGTCCCCTCCCTCTTCCCCCCTCCACCTCACTCACATACACTCTCTTCGTCAGTCTTTCACCCTCTTTCCTCTCCACATGGCCAAACCTCCTCAGTGTATTCCACATAACGCTTTCTCCCATTACATCCACATCCACTACCCACAACGCTCCTTTATATCCTCATTTGTCAGCCTGTCTCTTCATGTGACTCCGCAGGCCTCCTCTTAAAATAACTCATTTCCACTGCTCCTCACTCTTGGACTTCCGGTGTCCTTCCAGCAACGTCTAAGCTTCACTTCCATACGTTAGAGTTGGTATCACTTAATACTGTCATGTAGAACTTTTTCTACTTCCATGCTCACTTCCCTGTTTCTTATCCACTGCTTTCAAAGAACCAGCAACCTTTCTTCCCTGGCTGTACCCTTTCAAGCACTTCCACCACTCCAAAACCTCCATCCTTACTCATCACACACTACCCAAGTACTCAAACGTACTCACATTTTCCATGTTCCTCACCATCCAACCTCGCTGTACATTCACTGAGCTTCACCTCTCTCAAAAGACCATCCACATTACTCTTCCTGCTACAATCACCTTTAGATTCCGTTTCTTACACACTCTCTGCCAAACTCATCCACCAAGCCTTGCAGCTCCCCTTCGTCTTCACTCAACAACACAGTATCATCTGCAAAACAACAGTACAAAGGGAGTTTCCTAAACACTACCCTCTCTCACCAGGGCCACCTCCAACATCCACTACCCTACCTTGTACCTCTTTTTACTACCTCATCCATGTACAGATTGAACAACCATGGAGACATGACACATTCCTGTTTCAACCCAACCTTCAAAGAGAAAAATTCACTCAGTTCACCATCCACACGCACTGTAGCTTTCTCTTAGCACCATCATACATACTCTTCACAGGATTCAGCAACTTCCCCATCTACTCCATATAATCTAAATACTTTCCACAATCCTTTGTCTATCCACCCTGTCATATGCTTTCTCCAAATCCATGAAAGCCGCTATACAACTTCCCCTTCTCTTGAAACTTTTTCCACTAAAGTTATCTAAGAATGAATATCAGACCTACACAACCTCTTCCCTTCCTAAAGCCTCCCTGTTCTTCTCCAACTAATTCTCCTCTTGTTCTTTCTCTAACTCTGTCAATAAGTATCCTACCATACACTTTTCCTATTATACTAAGTGAAGACAGATGCTCCCTATGATTACCACACACTTTCTTTTTTTTCCCTTTTCCTTTGTACAAGGGAATAATTATACCTGACTCCCAATCCCTCCGGGACTCTACCTTCCTCCCAGGCCAATCTGCACATCTTCCACATCCATTCTACTACTATCTCCCCCATACTTCAGCACATTTCATCACACACTCCATCAGTTCCCTGGGGCTTTCCCCAGATTTAACTTTCTTCATTGCTTCCACAACTTCTATCCTACTGGATTTCTCTTCCTGTCTTCTCACCTACCTCCTTCTCCTCCCAGCCATTCCCCAAAGTCCACTTATTCTCGCATTACTTCCATCCTCTATGTTCAACAATTACTTCAAGTATTCTCTCCATCTGCTCACTTTTTTCTCTCCCTTTCTCCGCCACTAGTAATCTACCATTTTTTATCTTTCACCTCCCCTGCTAACTTCAGCTTCCACCCTTGTCTTACTCTTTTTCACCTCTTTCCAGAACATTTTCTTACAGTCCCTCCAGACCTTTTACAGCCAGAAGTTCCTTCCAAATTCCTCATCCACTCCTCTTCTTACTCTCTTACTAATCTTTTCACTCTCTCTCTTTCTCTTTTCCACATATAACTCTCTCCTTCCGCCTCTCAACTTCTTCCACGCCCCTATTTCTCAATCCAATCATTGTATGCTTTTCTTCTTTTGTGCCACAGCCTGTCTCACCCTCTTCATTCCACCACTCTGTTCCTTGCAACGCCCCTCCGTCTTCTCTTCATCCCACACACCACATCACATGCTGCACATAATAAGGATATATATATATATATATATATATATATATATATATATATATATATATATATATATATATATATATATATATATATTTCTATACAAGTAGTATATATATTACATTTATATATTTAATTATATTATATATATTTATATATATCATGCATCTTATATTTATAATATGTATCACACACACACACACACACACACACACAAACACACACACACACACACACACACACACAACAGTTTACGAGAGCACTTTATTAGTGTCCTTATTATAGGAACAGTGGTCCCACCGCACAACACATTCATCACATGCACCTCATTCTCAGTAATATCAACAGCTTCCTTCCAACATGAGAGCTCGGCAGAAGTTGTAGATGATTCCATTGCAAGCGGAAATATTGAATAAATGAGAGAGAGAGACAGGTCGTTAGAGCATGAATTCCTCTCTCTCTCTCTCTCTCTCTCTCTCTAACATTTCCGGGGTACACAGAACCCGTCTTCCAGAGTCTGAACAAGAAGTGATACATTGGATACATTTTTTTTCCCCTGGAAATTCCTTCCCACTTTCTCGTGTCGTGCACCTTGATTGGCTACTCTCCAGGAAAGTTCCGTCATCCTCCCCCACCCCTGACTGCGACGTTTGTCAAAGCTATCCCTGCTGTACAAAGTACCTGCATAGGCTGAAAAATCTCTCCCTACGGTTGGTTACATTCTTTATACAAATGTGAGCCTGCCTCCAACATTTTTCTCATTTGCTTCTATTCAAATTGTTCTCAAGGACTGCACAAAGCTTCTTCCCACTTGTGCAAATGATTGTGCTGGATCTATGTACTTAACACTATCTATCTGTCTATATACCTGTAGGCATTCTTCCCCCAAAGAAAAGGGAGGTAGCTGAGACAGGACTGACACACTCCCAGTTTCACTCATCCACACACACACACACACATTCATTCGCATCTTAGGGGAAATAGATATTCTGTCACTGTACTTCAGCTTTGTGTTCTGCTATACTTGTATCCATCCCTCAGCATGTTTCCCTATGGCCTATATCACATTTGGAGCATTTTACCTCTGAGGATGTTGTGATCCTAAGGGCCCTGCTTTCTTGTTGATAGACGAAAGCTTTGGCTGAGTTGGTACAGATATGCGGACGATGTCGTAATAACTTTGAAGTGCCTAAGGACACCAGTATTTTAGGTACTGTAATCTGATAATGTTAAACACCGCGAGTGATGACAGAGATGTGTTGAAGCTGAGAAGATGAAAACACACAAACACACAAAATACTGTCATCAGAGTGAATGAGTCAGGGCCACGCGTTAGACCACTCATCATATACGGCATCGAACTTCTCCATCCATTCCCACAGTTAGAAAACCATCCATACCACCGTGATCACCTAATTTTGTCTTTCATAACACGTGTAGATCAGAGGCATTCTGTTAAGTTGTACCAAGGTAAAAAATAATGAGGTGCAACCCATCGACTCCACTGTATCAGTTTATATGGTTCCTTATCCTTTCTCATACTTCATAATGGTCACACAGTCACTCCCATATTAAGCCATTTTCTAGGCTTCTCCACACCTCCTTATCACCTTCGAACAAGCCTCTACACTTTTCTTCAGTCGCGAAAACTGGAGTGTCAAAGCAAATGAGGAGCAAATGAAAGAGCTATTGCAACAGCATACAACAATATTTAGGAGAGTAAGGCATCAGTACTGTATTACAAAATAACCACACAGGATCGCGGATCTGTTTGGATAACAAATGGGAAAATATTATCCCTGGTAACCAAACTGCAACTTAAGGTGAATCTGATTGAATAACAAAAGGAAAATAATTATTATCTCTGGCTTAAATCAGCACTAGAGGAGAGATCAATGACAGAACGTGTGCAGATAGGTACAGATGTATGAAGGAGCAAAGTTGTACGGACTGTACCGCAGGGATGAGAGGCTTCTGCTGGGGGTCGGAAAAAATGTGAATGTCAGAGAGGAAGTGTCCCAGGACTCCATGTGCAAAAACAGTGAAAAATGACTGGACATGAGACCAATGAATGTAAATGCAGTGTGTCGGCAAGGGATGACCGGCATGTGTGAAAGTGGTACGGCTGTATGAATACGAGGAAGGTGAGGGAGGAATAGAAGGTATTGTATACATCGGAATTAAAGGTTTTAAGGTGATATACATATGAGAAGTAAAGGTGATGAAGGTGATAAATACATTAGAAGTTGTGGGAAGGTGATATACATTTTAAAAAGTAACAGTGATGAATGAGGATTTACACATTAGAAGGAGGATATATATATATATATATATATATATATATATATATATATATATATATATATGAAGTAGAGGTGACAACTAGGATGAAGACACTGATAGTTGAGTGCTGAGTACGAGGGGAAGGGGCAAACCATGAAGGGAGGTGGGAGGACAGTAAAGATTTTAAATAACTGAGGCCCTAAGAATCCGCTTCCAGGAGGAAAAGAGAAATGCGTGAATAGAATGTCAGGGAGTCAATAGATTTGAAAATTATATGATCTCTACAATAGTCCAAAAAGTAAAGTGACTCGGGTAAACCGTGAGTCAGCAGGGGACTGGCTGTGTAGATTATTTAATGTTTTCTTTGTATAGACAATTACATTACCCAGCAGAGAGAGACCGTGTTAATGAATGAGGTTGTTTTTGTTTTTTGGACTCCAGCACCACAAGATCGGGTAATCTATGAACATATATATGTATGCAAAATTAAATACATAAATTAGCAAGTAAGTAACATAAATAGATAACTGAATGAATGAAATATTATAATATTTATTAAATATTTCAACCTACGCCGATCAGATCATGAATAATATCTTGTTGTTGTTGTTGTTATTATTATTATTACCACCGCCACTCATCATTTTTATCACCACCTTTATATTATCCTTATGCATATTACATTCGCACCATATAGCATTAAAGGGGTATGTCTTTTAGATGTGTGTGTGTGTAATTCACCGGGTCGGTCAGGACTACTTGATGGTTGTGATCGTCAGCTTTTACCCTCCCCGGAAGGGAGCTGAGAGCTCATAAGTCCGATCTAGGGGCTAGGCTGTGACCTTCACACACGCACACACCCGTCCCCTTGCTCAAGGGGGACAGTAACCACCCACTTCGTCAGTGAAACTTTTCGCAACCTGAGCGAGGCGCGAACTCCCGTCCACCAGTTGGCAAGCGAGAATCGTTACCTCTGGCACCTGCAGCGTGTGTGTGTGTGTGTGTGTGTGTGTGTGTGTGTGTGTGTGTGTGTGTGTGTGTGTGAAACAAAAATGAAAATAAACCGGTTTTGATCCGATTTAGAACACATATATCTGGTAAACAATTTAGTTTCCAGGGACCCTGATCTAATGTTTTTGAGAACAGTAGGGTCAAAGCTTAAGGCCACATGGCAAGGTTAACTTACTCATTTTTCATTCGAATCAGACTAACTTGATGGGAGGCTGAGGGTAAGGGGAGTGATGGAGTCATTCGATTTTGAGAACCATAAATCATTACAGGTGAAGGTTACAGGGCTACAAATCAAGTGTTCGCCACTGTAGTTTGGAAACAGCTTCTTATTTGATCTGAGCCAAAAGTAAGTGGAAGGGCTGGAAGGTGAGGCGAGGATGAAGGCATTCTGATTTTGTGAATAGTAACCTTCAAAGGTTGCTTGGCCACTGCACATGATGTACAGAAAAAGTTATGAGACAATTTGGATTCAAACTTGGTAGAAGTGTTTTTCTAGGGTCAAACAGGTGAGGCAATCTGATTTTCGGAACAATTGGTCAAACGTCAAAATCACAGGGGCACGAGTAAAATTTTCAGTCCGTGGACCTATTGTAGGCATGTCAGATGCTGTAATTTTTGAGAGTTCCTTCTTGTTACTACTGAGTACTGTTGTTGGAAAAGGGACACCTTTCACGCAGTGGCAAATCTGTATAACTGGGCACATCCGCTGCCTACTTGTACATCATCATTACTCAGCTTCATTCCCATATCTCTCGAGAGGAGGACGCTGGACTGCAAGGAAAAGGTTAACTTCTCAACTGCATTCCACCTAGTTCCATATCCAGATGAGTCCAGGCCACAACAGTATGTGCATTATTATTATTATTATTATTATTAATGAGTGGATGTAGTGTGGTCCACTTTTCTGGGAGCTGTATTAGATAATTCTCCTACTTCCCTGTCTTCTCCACCTCCTCCTGTTTCTGGATCCCTCCCTGCTCTTTGTGCAAATGGGAAAAGAGGCTTAGGATGATGATGATGATGTGTCGCGTTAAATCAAAAGACCATTTCTCCATACCACCAGGGTCAGCTCCGTGGAGACCTCCCAGGGGATTACTCCCACCATCCCAGCGCCACTCCACACCATTCTCCCCACTCCATGCTACGCGGCTCCACCATCATCCCCACGCAACGGCCAGCAAACAACTTTCCAAGTTCTCGCGACTGGAGCCACATGGGAGTGATTGTGGGCATGTGGTGCAGGGACCGGAGGGCGAGTGGGCTGCTGTTCTGGGATGATGGGGAAAGTATTGACACTGTGGAGGCTGGCGAGTACGGGCTGGTTGGCTTCTGGAGGTTTGTAAGCACCGGTGAGTGGGATTTCTGAGACTTGGTGGGATTGGGGTGGGAGTATGGGATGGATGAACAGGTGGAAGTATGGGATTGGGTGAGTGGGATGCTGTTCTGGGATGATAGGGAAGCGCACTGACATCGTGGAGAATGTGGACTACGTGTCAGTTGCCTTAGCGTTTGTACTGACCGGCGTCGTGGGATTAAAGGCTCTGAGTAGGGTCCATGGAACTGGATGAATGGTACTGTGTGTGTGTGTGTGTGTGTGTGTGTGTTTGGTGGGATTATGGAAGTGGGATGAGTGGTGCTGGGGGAGTGTATGGTGGGATTAAGGAAGTGGATGAGTGGGACTGGAGAGTGTATGGTGGAATTATGGATGTGGATGAGTGGGGACTGTGTGTGTGTGTGTGTGTGTGTGTGTGTGGGATTTATGGGAGAGTAGATGAAGTGGGAAGTGAAGTGGTGGGTTTATGAAAGTCAGTGGCAGTGGCTTTGAGAGACTGGGAATTAAATGTGACTGGTGACTGTAGGTATCAAGATTAGTTTGTGGTGTGGGGAGTTAGGAATGGGTGAGTGGACTTAGGAGTGGTAGAAGTGGGAGAGTAATGGAAGGATTGGGACAAAGGGAGTGGGAGGCAGTGAATGAATGGGTGTGATTGATGGTCAGAGTGGAGTGGGACTTTAGGGTCAGTGGGGATTTTTAAAAAGGATAAGTGCAGAAAGAGATGGAGTGGGTGAGTGGAACTAATGAATGGGTGAGTGGGATTGCGTGAGTTTGGTTGAGTGAGTGAGTTTTAGTGAGTGGGAATTTGATGACTGGGTATGGGAGGTTGATGACTGGCCGACTGGGGACTGATGAGTGAGTTGAATTGATGACTGGGTGTATGCAATTGATGACGTGGTGAGAAATTGCTGATTAGATGAGTGGAACTGATGATGATTGAGTAGGATTGATGACTGGGTAGGTGGGACTGATAACTGAGTGTCTGGGGTTGATGCCTGGGTGAGTGGGATTTATGACTTTGTGGGAGTGGGGTTCATGACTGGATTGCCTGGAGATGATGACTGGATGAGCGAGACTGGAGTGAGTTAGGTTGGACAAGTAAAACAAAGAAAATAATGCAGAATCAGATAACTGCACAATTTGGATTTTACACAATCAGGTAATGGACGCCTGTTTTATATTTTTCTGCTGCTACCAAATGAAAATATTTAGCTTAGGGTAAATGAAACCAGCAGCAGGTAGCCAGTAGAAAAAAAAAATAAAGTGCGATACTACTCATGAATGGGATAAAGGTTAAGTATTAGGTTTTTGTCGATGGTGTTATTCTTTCCTTCTCCTTCCTTTCTTCTTCCTTCCTTCCCTTCCTCCCGCCGTCCATCCCCCTCAGTCCCTCTATCCCAGTTCCTCTTCATTTCTTCCTTCCTTTCATCCTCCCTTCTTCCTCCTTCCTCCATCTCTTTTATTATTATTTCCTCCTTGGCACAATTCTCTTCCCTCCACTCCTGCTAGCTCCATTTTTCTCATGCTTCAATCCCTCCTGTTTTCCTCTAATTCTTTTTTCCTCCCTCCCCTCTCACATTCAGTCTCTCTCTCTCTCTCTCTCTCTCTCTCTCTCTCCCTCTCTCCCTCTCCCTCCTCTCCTCCTTCCCCATTTTTTCTACTGTCATTTTTATCTCCTTTTTCTTTGCCTCCCCTACCTGTCTCTTTTTCTCCATTCATTTTGTATCTTCCCTCTTCCCTCCTCCTCGTCTTTCTCTAACTTCCTTCTTTATTTTTCCCTCTTCTTTCTTCCTCCTCTCTCTTCCTTCCTTCTATTTCCCTTCTTCCTTCTTTCTTTTCTTTTGCTGTTTTTAGTTCCCTTCGTCATCTTTTTTCCTTCCTTCCTTCCTGTTTTCCTTCCTCGCTTCATGTCCCTCCTTCCCATTTCTCTCCATTATTCTTTATTTCCTTCCTTCCTACCATCCTTTCTTTATTCTTCTACTTATATTAAAGTGGGGATAAAGACTATGAACGGATGGATGTCGGTGGTGTAAATAGGGGTAGGTGGTAGTGAGTATAGCTGGTGTTAATAACGGTGTGTAGACGGGGTGTACAAGAAGAGTGGTGCATTGGTAAATTGAATGGAGGTGATGTGTGTGGTGTGAATTAGTGGTTGTAGGTGAACGAAAATGGTGTAAACAGTGGGGGAAGAGAGAGAGAGAGAGAGAGAGAGAGAGTCTTCCGCCTGAGCTGCCACACGGCCTAACACGCTCCGGGATCGAGAATGTTACCGGGCCTAAATTGAACATGTTTCCGAAATATCCATCACCCAGTAGCGGTATAAATGAAAGTTGGGCCCGTGTTCTCTATATACTAGGAATTTCGTAACACCTCTTCCTCAGCTATTTATTTTGAATACGACAACTTAATTTTCCCTTGCATATTATTGATGGAAATATAGTTGATGTAAATATATATATATAACAACGTTAGGTCTGGTTGGTACTTGGATGGGTGACCGCCTGGGAACTCCAGGTGCTGTTGGCATCCCTACGTGTCATGTGGGGTTGATGGAGAGTTAGTGACTGCTAGTGGCTCGGGTGTCCAGATGCCCCTTGTACCCCGTCTCCTACGTGTCATGTGGGGCGGAGGATTAGTGACCCTCCCTGTAAAACAATTAACTCTAAGCCCTTTGGCCACCCTGTCTGGGATACATGGCGTCTGGCAATGAATGAATGATGAATATATATATATGACGTCTGGCAATGAATGAATGATGAATATATATATATATATATATATCTGTCTCTCTCTATATGCATATATATATATATATATATATAGGTGGGGGGCGCTCACTCAATCCACCGCTCGCTCGATGTAGTGCTGCTCTCGGGTGTCTGCCCTTTCCTCTCCTCCATCCTTCTTTCCTTCCATCCTCTTCTGTCTTCCTTTACTTTCATTCTTTCATTGTCCCTTCTGCCCTACGGGTAACTATACACTTCCTCTTCCTGTCTTTCTTTCCTTCATTCTTTCCTCTTTCTTCCTGCCTGTGGGTGACTCCTACACTGATTGACAAAACAAATGATTTCCTGTACACCAGGAAACCATTTTACCTACGCTGGGAGTGGTAACCATATAACCAAATTTTTTAAGCAGCACCTGGGTGTTGGTGCAGTGAGGCTAATTATTGCGCTCCAGTCGGATTGGAGCTGCTGGTGAAGGTTTGTATATCCAAGGGATGGTTGGGGTTGATTGCTACATGTAATGCCACCACTCAGGGATGATTGAGGCTGGTCACTCTCATCTTAAATATCGGGACCAACTGCTTAGCCCCGGGCTCCTACGCTCCTCATGGGGCAATGTAGAATTGGATGATGATGATGATATATATATATATATATATATATATATATATATATATATATATATATATATATATGTATATATATATTATTATATTATTATTATTATTATTATTATATATATATATATATATATATATATATATATATATATATATATATATATATATATTACATGTAAAAGAAAGCATTCAGGAGTAATAGGAAAAATTAAATGTTAAGATTTTGGTGACCACATAGGAAAAGACCCCATATTACTGAAGTGATCAATGGAAAGGTTTAATCCCATCACTATAAATGCTCTTCCTAATATGAACAAAACACCCTGCTGTTGGCAAGAATTAAAGAAAAAATCATGGAACTGTGCTGAAGGCTTTGGCGGACACACTCAAACCCTGCCCACCCACCACAGAGAGAGAGAGAGAGAGAGAGAGAGAGACTGCAACTGCTTTCGCGTTTTGTCCTCTCTCTCTCTCTCTCTCTCTCTCTCTCTCTCTCTCTCTCTCTTCTTCACACAGGAGACACATTCAAATGATGAATTACCTCGAGCAAATGGAAGGCCGGATTACGCGTCGGTGTATGGGAAATCTCATATTCATATCAGGCTTCTTTTCAGTCTTATTAAATTCTCTCTCTCTCTCTCTCTCTCTCTCTCTCTCTCTCTCTCTCTCTCTCTCACACACCTAGAAAAGACGGTAAAACATTTTTCGTCTGTGACAAGATTTTTATATCGTTATAACTCTATCCACTTCTTCCACATTCCATTTCACTCACCTCTCTCTCTCTCTCTCTCTCTCTCTCTCTCTAGTTTGTCTTTTCGACCTTCTTTTCAAGTGTGTCTCATACTGTTTGCTCATTCGCCACTTCTTTCCTTTCATTTACTTTTTTTTCATTTCACTCTCCAGCCACATTTTTACTCTTTCCTCCTCGCCTCTTCAATTTTCTCTCTCCTCTCCTTCCATGAAATTCGAAGGTTTCAAAGAAGAGTGAATAGAAGGTGTTGTCAGTTTTCGCTACCGGGAACTCTGATGGTCGAGTAAATTTCCCTTCCCTTGTGTGTTCAACCATTTCCGTATTTCACGATCCCACCCACCCCATTTATATGTGGTAATAGAGCTTTGGCTGGAAATGATGATGATGATAATGATGATGGAGAAGATGATGATGATGATGGTGGTGGTGGTGATACTGGAGATGACTCTTTTCCCATCCTGTCACACCTTAACTCATTTCCCAGCTTAATACCATAGTTTACCACAAGTGCTCTTGGGCCCTTTGGGCCACTCGCGCTTGCTCCTGTGGAGGGAGCTGTCGCGCTGCGCTGCCACCTTTCTCGTGCTTCACACTCTTTCCTCGTGCTTCTCCACTTCGTTTTCTTGCGCTTTCAGCGCTACGTTGCGATCATTTTCCTCAGGTAATCCGAAAGTCACGATTATATAAAGCCATCAAAAACTCTACGGTGAACGCAACCCTAATTTCACGCAACTTACGCTTCGGAGAGGAGTTTTTTGGTCAAACTTCGATTGCTCATTATAAATAGTAAAAGTTTTTCAATCGTGATGAGACCAAGTTTTTCAGCATTAGCGAATTTTTTGCTATTTTTGTGCTGTAAGTTTGGTGCGATTTGAATGTGTAGTTTCGGGCCGCCCAAAATACACACACACACACACACACACACACACACACACACACACACACGGCTAGTGTACTAAAGTATATTAGACAAGCCTGCTCATTGGGCCCTTCGGGCCCTCACACTTGCTCCTGCTGTGGAGAGCTCTCGCGTTTATGTGCTATTCTAGTGTAACGTTGTCACTTGGATTTTTTTGTAGGCTAACTAATTGGTGCGTTATTTGTTTGCAGCTTTGGGAATGGAACCCAAGTTGTCCGAAGCGCCAAGTCCGAAGTAAACACACAGACACCACGGCTACTGCTACAGTTTATTTTAGTTCTACCCTCTGGGCAAAAAAATCCACGGAGATCCTATGCCGGGCTTCGGGAGCAGCGATTTTTGGTCAAAATGTGATCGCTCATTAAATATAGTAAAAGTTTTTCAATCGTGATGGGACCAAAGTTTTTTCACATCACAGAATTTTATGGCGAATTTTGTGCCAATTTTTGGTGCGATTTTGAATGTGTAGTTTTGGTTGCCCAAACACACACACACACACACACACACACACACACACACACTTTTTTTTTACACACAGAGACGCACGGCTAGTGCTATGAGTATATTAGAATAGTGCTGCCCATGTCCTCTTTGATAATCTAAATGTCTTTTTTTCTTTTCTTAATCTTTTATAGAGGGAGTGAGAGAAATGTAAATACAGCTCAAGCCCTCTGTTAGACTCGGAAGGTAGTCTCTTCCATGATGATCTAAAAATCAGCAGTATTTCTGAACGAATCCACCATGTGTTCACGGAAGAAAATAACCAATACATTCCCATCTCACAGCTGGTTTTCTAAGGATCAGAATACGATAACTCATCAGTCATTGAGGTGACAGGGGACTTGGGTTGCGTTGCACCAGGCCTTAGCTCTATAGATCGGTCCTGGCGTAGTGGAGGTAAGTGGTGCAACCAACAAAACTTGGGAGCATCACTGAGCTGTGAGTATTCATAATTCTTGAAATATTATTTTTAACTGATAACTGTAAACATAATATTATGAAAATTATGTAAACAGTATGTAAGCCATATCAAAGAACCATAAGCCATACGTGCCTTCCCTCTCCACAAATAGAACCCAGAAAAAAATTTGTACCTTCGCGCTCAAGGCTCCTCTGATTCCTTCTACTCTTGTGAGAAGGCTAGATGGGATAGACTATCATTTTGTAAGGCATCCCGGAGGTGAGATGGAGGGTTGTTCTTAGAAGCAAGGGGCACAGAAGGATGATCTTCGCGGGAAAATGACTAAACAAGTCCTCAATACGTACACTTTAAATCTGTAATCTTTATATTTATTATGCAAAAACTTATTATTTAATAGACTTAATGATGATACTGTAGGAAATATTTAATTCCTATCCATATTAAAATCAGGCCAAGTTTACTATCTTTGAAAGCAGCGAAAAAATACTGGTAAGAAAAGTAACCACAATTACTTTGTTGTTAAAATAAAAAGGATCTAAACAATTCACAGCTGTTAGATGTCGCCAGAGAGACCCACCACTCCAAACTGTTCCTACCGTGACGGGGGTCGCAACATCTCCCACACTTTCACTCTCAAAAGCTCCGGCCGTGCAGCCATGGTATACAAAATTATCTTCAGAAAATCGATCTTGATATATCAACTGGACCAGACCAACTGTTATCTCCTTGTATATTGCGTAAATGCTACAGCCTGTTACCTTTTTTTTTAAACTAAAATTTTCAATGTCATTAACTGAATATAGAGTACCTAATCTGTGGAAACTCATTAATATATCACCTTTATTAATAAAAAGGGCGACAAAAAACGTGTCAGAAATTACCGTCCTACTTGTCTAACATCAGCTTTAAGTAAAATCTTGAGAGAGATAAAATTACCGTATTCCTTGACAAGCATAATCTTATAACTGATAATCAGCACGAGTTCCGTATCAACAGATTATATCTTACAAATCTGCCAGAATTTTTAAATAAGTTATGTTATAACTGGGACACACACACACACACACACACACACAAAGTCGGATGTAATCTACCTAGATATAAGGTCCCCAGTCTAAGACTATTAGAAAAGCTAAAAACCCACGGCCTCTGTAGCAAATTATAATCATGGATTGGTGATTGGTTAACGAATCGTAAGCAGCGGGTAGTGGTAAATGGCGAATCTGCAGACTGGCTAGAAGTAATTAGCGGCGTTCCTCAAAGGCCAGTTCTAGGACCAGTTCTCTTCATTACTTAATTAACTAGAAAATAGACTCTCTTCAAAGATACGAAAGTTTATAGATGACATGAAAGTTGACGGCAAAATTATTGTTAAAGCGGACCGTGACTATAAAAACGACTTTGATAATAACTTGGAGTGAAAATGGCAGATGAAACTTAATGTAGATAAATCTAACTTAATGCACTTTGGAGAAAAATGAGTACAGCATGTTTGATATCCCATAGATGGAACGAAAAATTATGATTAGTAGCGACCTGAAAACCTCAAAACAATGTTTTAGCAACCAGTAACACAACGGAAAGCAAAATATTCCGTTTCGTTGGTAAAAACTTTCGATTACAAAACGCCTTATATCTTTACTTTTTCTTGATTGATTAGAGCAGTGTGCTGCACACAGCATTTAGTGGTCTACCCTAGAATACTTGTATGCAGCACTCAAGCTCCTAGTCTCAGTCAAAGAGTGCAGCGCAGATCCATTAAAATCATTCCATCGTTGCAAAATGTACTCTACAAAGGACGAATGGAGAAACTAAATGCGTTTTCTTTCTCTAAAAAAGGGACGACTTAAAATTATATCTGATACATGTAATTAAAAGTTTTAACAATTTCAGTGGCGTCAGATATGATTATTTGTTCCAACAGAGAATGATACTAAGACTAGAAATAATGGGAAGAAACTCAAAGCCAAGTAATGCAGCACTAATACACATAGAGAGGAAAAAAAAACTTCTGTATTTAAGCTTAATGGAACAATATAATAAGCTGCCAGCAGCAACAGTGTGCAAAATCACTGATACATGCAAAACTCGACAAGATAATGTTTTGAAAACTATAGACTATAACTGAGATTCATTTCCAGGCTGGAATGGGTGTTAACGACAGTGAGACATATGATTCATTTAAGAACGTTCAGCAGCTGTGTATGCTTTCTTTCACCAGTATCTGTCTGTTTGTCTGTCTGTCTGTCTCTCCACTAACTCATTATTTTCCCCCATTTTCCCCCAACAGACCATCTCTGACCTCGCACATCACCAAGGGCCACACTCTCCTCGACTCTCTCCATCTGCAAGACATAGAGGTGCTGGGGGTGGAAAAGGGCGTCCCAAGGCCGTGATTCTAGCAACGGCGCTACCCTTAGCTCCTCACTCCTACGACTATGACTCCAAGGTCATGAGGCTAAGGGTGAGGCTAGAGAAACAGATCCCTTGGAGACCTCTTGACCTTGGAGATACAGGGCATCTGGCAGTATGAGAGGTTGATATGGGCTAAGGTTGAATGATGATAGAGAGTGAATAGAGGTGGAGATTAGTACTGGATGAATAATATTAGAAGGATGAGTTGAGTGAGTTGTGGAGGTTTGATAGTAAGGAGGTAGGCTAGGATATGAGTACAGGATGAGTAATATTAGGCTGAGATAAGCACGGGATGAGTAAGGCAGGTGAGTTATGGAAGTGAGTAGTGATGAGTTAGGGTGGTCCTTGATGTAACTAGTGGACGAATCTGAGCTGGACGGGAGTAAAAAATTAAAGTTTTGAAGTTTGAGTCTGAGTAGATCTTGGCAGTAAAGCTAGACGAGGAAAAAGAAGGGGTTGTAGATGAATTAGGATGAGTAGAGAAGTGAACTGGATAAGGGATGACTAAATGAAAGTAATGATAGCTGCCGAGAATTATGGTGATGGAAGAAGGGACGGAATCAAATTTAAATGAAAGCAAAACGAGGACTGTTGATTGAGAAATGCTGCACTCTAGGTTTGGACATGCAGCTGAAAAAGTGAAATTATGTGTAGGCGACGTGAATAAGATGAAAGTCTGAATAAACTTGCTTATAGTTTAAAAGAGGATTGTAGAGTGAAATAAATGACATGTATTATGTTCAGTTTTTTACAAATAAAAGAAAAAGAAATATACGTCAAGGTGGAAGTAAAATGCCTACAGAAAAATGACAGCGATATCACACACCAATAGCCTAGATAGCGTACACTCACAAGCCTATTATAGTGTCATGAGTGGATATTGAATTACTGAATTATTGCTTATATTCCTCTCTGTCAGCTTTTATGCTACACACATTTTTTCACCCAGTTACTGAATGCCTTGTGATTTGATTAATGTCTTGAACTTATTCTGTCACTTCATTTTTATGTGGGCCAAATAGCAGAAATACTTCTTAAAATGTTGCTTAATAAATCAGTGGTATATGTGTCTATTGCGGTCTCTTTGTTCCTATCCTAAGAAAAATGAGGCTGTAAAATAACCCATTGCCTCCAAGAATTTCCTTAAGCGAAAATTCGTCTCCTGTTGGGACAAAAAATAAATAAATAAATAAATACAGTAAGAGCGTCCTTGGTAGCGAGATCATCAGGACGGCTTGCGTGGATTTCTCTTGTCTGAATAAACTCACTGTGTTGGCCCGAATAATTGTATACCTTAGTGCATCCAGAGGTGAAAGCCAAAGCAATCGAACCTAACAGAATTATATTGTCTATCTGCTTGGGATGGAGGGAAAAGTTTTGTGATGCAGACTTCATCATACGTGCCACATTGAATTTGAGAGAGAGAGAGAGAGAGAGAGAGTTGGAGTTGGAGTTCGACTAGATTCAGGTAGAGACTGATAGATTTGACGCGACAGAGACGTGGATAGAGTTCTGAGACAGACAGGGGCAGAGGTTTGGGGTCAGAGAAAGAGACAGAGACAGACAGACTCACAAATGAGGGGACAGAAAGAGAGAACGACAGATTCAATATGGGGTATGAGACATGGAAGGCGATGAGTGAACAGACAAGAAACAGAGATGGTGGGGATGCTAAAAACAGAGGCATTGAGGTAACCAGGCCAAGAGCGCCGGAGTGATCAAAGTATTATTTTGATATTTGAGGTTGCAAAACTGAGTCACTACATCTGACTATTAAAGTTATCACGGTCAGTCAGTTTGTCATTATAGTGCATTTGTTTCCAGCGTGATGATATCTTTAACACTTTTTAGTTCATATTACGTCCCAATGTGGTCAGATTCGAAGGTCGATTTGATTGATAATTGAGGAGAGCTCATTCCATTATCTCAAAAAGTATAGTTGCACTAGAGGTTCCCCAAAGGGGGAATCACACCAGCCTCGAGCCGATACATATCAAGCGCGACTCGGAAGATGACCTTGGAAGCTTGACCTACTTTCACCAATGTCGAGACGTATAAGAAGATTTTCATCCTTTCTACACCCCTTTAAAATTGTGTAATCTCTTGAGAGATTGCAGAAAGTTATCGTGGTAACAGACACACAGACCTCGACCTTTTTTCACCAATTTCGAACTCCTAGGAGACTTTTCATCCCTACTACACACCATAGTAAAATTTTGTGACGATATCTTGAGCGGTTGTGAAGTTAATTAAAGTAATATAATCTTAGACGCATTTGATGCGCCAATACGAAGGCATTTTAAGATGATGTCATCTCTCAGAACGCATTTGATGACAATGCAAATGCGTTCTAAGACAGCTGACAGTCTTGGAACACATTTGACGACAATGCCAGTGCAAATGCGTCCTAAGATATCATCTTAAAATGCATTTGAGGCGGTGGCTCAATCGGTAGAGAGGCGGGCTGCAGTCCTTGCGGGACCCAGGTTCAAATCCCCGCTGGAGTAGGGAGCAGTTTACGGATTTGAATGTCATGAAATCAGATTTACTAATCTGCCGGAAGACCCGCCGACATGTGCCGTAGCAATACCCCCGCTAATACCAGTACACCTGTCCCTGTATGAAACAGCCCTAGCATGTATTCAATATGGACGGTGGGTGTTAGCGCCGAAGTGGTGACATGTAGAGGTGTATGGTATGTAGGGGAGGACTACTTTCGGGCCTTCGAAAGCAGGCTGTGCAAAGCCCTATGCCCAGAGTCGGACACACTAAAAAAAAAAAAGACAGACAAGCTGAAAACAATACCAGCTTTGCAGTCGCGGCTGGTAAAAATTTCATGCCACCAAGAATAATGCAAGTTGTAAAAGACGTCCCGTTCTGTCTTGGTGAAAAATAAATCAAATAGTAGTACATTCTTCCACAAGCTCATCGACCTCTATTATAACAAGAAAGGGACACCTATTATGGTCACAACCACCTCTACAAAGGGAAAATTATTTACAGGGCAGAGGGGACCATCGGGGAAATCTCCCTGGCTAAAGTCTGCTCTGAGTAAGGGTTTACCACTGCGCAAAGTTCTACGTTCCCGCAGAAGAAGAAGAAAAAAAAAAGGCATCTGCTGAGGTGGCCGCCCCGCAACGTGTGGGGCAATAATCTGAGGCCTCCCTCCTCCCCCAGTCCAAAGTGTGAACCTGGTTAACATATACTACTATGGAAAATTTCGTGCCCGTAGGTTAAAAACATTGGCAGTGTGTAAGGGCTTTAGGTATTGACGAACGAGGACCACTCCTCAACTCTGTGGTTCCACTCTGCCTAAAACCTGGCATGAATGAAAGGCCTCTCATTATGTGCAAAAATTCTTCGTATTCTCAGTTAAAAAAAACTATCATCGTGTTAATGGCTTTGACTCGGAACCCCCAGGGCCACTCACTATATCCGAGTGGGACCCAGGAGGTCCAACTCTGTTCAAATCCTGGTCTGACTGAAGGTCAACAACTGTCTTAAATTTCATGTTCATAGTTTATGCTCACATCTATATCTATATCTATCTATCTATCTATATATTATATATATAATATATATATATATATATATATATATATATATATATATATATATATATATATATATATATATATATATATATATATATATATAAAGTACAAGTCCCAGTTAACCGAGAAGCTTAAGGAATTTATCTTTCCGGTTACTGATTTTAACCGGGTATCTGATAACATATATGTATATATTTTTTTAGTGCATGAAAGAAGGAACCAAAGGCCAGGAGCCCACAAGCCGTTCCGTTCCAAGAAAAACAAAAACAATACAAACGAAAGCCAAATTCAAGATCCGTTCATTTCGAGATGCCTGGACACACTGCGTTTGAAAGACTGGAGATCATAGGAAGTAGGAAATACAGACAAAGGGGAGACAGTTCCAGAGAGTTGACCTGTTGCATAAATGAAGGACTGGGAGTAATGGTTAACTCTTACATTAGAGAGTTCGACAGAAAAGGGATTAGGAATTTGTTGCTAGACGGGTGCTACGTACCCGTCGTAGAGGGTGGAGGGATGCAAGCAAACAGTTCAGAGGAGCAGTGACCATTGAAATAGCAATAAAAAAGAGATAAAGGTGCAACAGTGTGGCGAAAGAGACAGAGGTTGAAGGGAACCAGTAAGAGGAGGAGAGCTGATGAGACGAAAAGCCATTGATTCCCCACACATGGGAGTTTGCACTCTACACAGGAAGCGAATAAAAAACCCGTATATAAAGTCAACAACTGTGCAGCGGTACAGAAGGTACAGAATTAACTTAGCACACCTAATCTCATGGAAACAAGATATTACAAGAGATGCAATATGATTTTTCCAAGATAAGTCCTGAGTGAATGAAACCCCAAGCATGTTCAAGGATGATGCAGGATTAGAGCTGGATATTATTAAACCTTAGAGGGGACTTCTGTGGAAAATTGTGTCGGGTTGGTAGGTGTAAAAACTTAGGTTTGATGCAATAAAAACAAGATAAGAATTTTTATCCCAGTCAGAGATGCGAGGCCTAACTCAGACATTAGGTGTGCCATAGCTTCATCCCTTGTTTGCTGGAAGTAACTGCTGAGATGGACGCTGGAGGAACCGAATGCAAAGGTGAAGGAGTGGAATCATCAGCGTACGAGTGGATAGGGTTAGATGTGTAGCTTAGAAGGTCATTGATGAATAAAAGGAAGAGAAGTTGGTGATAGGACAGAGCCCTGAGGAACACCAATGTTGATAGATCAAGGAGGAAAAGAACGATGGTATCTACAACAGCAGCTATAGAACGACCAGAAAGGAAACTATAGATGAAGGCGCTGATAGAAGGATAGAAACACGTAAGAGGGCAGTTTGGAAAGTAAAGATTTATGCCAGACTCAATCGAAAGCCTTTGAGATGTCAAGTGCAATGGCAAAGCTTTCGCCAAATTCCAGAAAGGAGGATGACCATGAGTCTGAAAGGTAGGTGAGAAGATCGCTAAGTGGAGCGACCCTGACAGAACCCATACTGACGATCAGAAAGAAGGTTGTGATAGGAAAAGTGCTTTAAAATTTTTCCTATCAAGAATGTACTAGAAAACTTTAGAAACACAGGATGTTAAAGCAATTGGACAGTAGTCAGAGGGTTAGAACAGTCACCCTTCTTTGGGACTGGCTGAATGAGAGCAAACTTCAAGCACGGAAAAGGAAAGGTACAAGTTGACAGACAAAGGCAGAAAGAGTTTACCTAGGCAGGAGGTGTAAGCACAGAAGCACAGTTCTTGAGGACAACAGGGGGGCCTCAACAGTATATACCTTGTTGGTAAGATGCCTGTGATGGCAGAAAATACATCAGCTGAAGAAACTTTAATGTGAGCCATGAGGAAGTCAGAGGGGGAAGTAGTGGAGGAATAGCACCGGAATCGCCTAAGGTGGAATTGGAAGAGAAAGTCTGAGCAGAGATCTACTTTATCATACATTGGCTATATAATTGCGCATATACAATGCCCCTCGTATCCAGGGCCACACAAACATTTTTTCATTGAAATAACCCTAAACACACCCCCGATGACATAGCACTTGGTTGCAGTGTCTTGCTGTGGTGCTCAAAGCACACGGTAAGTCTATTTTTGTTCAGTATTATTCATTACACGGTGTTTCATTCATCAACCACAGAAAAATAAACTAAAGTAATAAATTTCGAGCATTAATTAGTGAACATATGATTTGGAAAGGCGTGTTTACAACAGTTATCATGACTCCCTTGTTCACACTTGTGTATACGTGCCGTGGCCTACCCATTTATTCCTCACTTTGACCAACGTCACTCCACCCCTTACACGCTGCTCAGCTGTTTTGCAGATAATACAATAAATACGAAGGAACTGCAGCTTCAGTAATTTTGTGAAATAGCCTGAAATAAATGCTTCATTTCAATCTCCTAGGAAGTTTATCTTTTCTGCCAATGCAAATGCGTTCTAAGATGACATTATCCTTTAGGTACATTTGATGTTTCACTGCCGATACAAGTCGTTCTAATATGACATCATCTTAAACTACCTGATGACGATGCAAATGTGTTCTAAGATGACATCATCTTAAAACACATTTAATGCTAATGCTAATACGTTCTATAGTGGCCATCTTAGAACAGAAAACATCTGATGACAATGCAAACTGTGATCAAAAGTAATATCAAATTAAAACTCGTTTGATACCAATACCAAGGCATTTTAAGATGATGTCATCTTAGAATGCATTTGATGACAATGTAAATGCGTTTTTGAATGACAGTCTTGGAGCCACATTTGACCAGAAAATGCCAATGGAAATGAGTTCCCAAGATATCATCTTAAAATGCATTTGATGTCAGTGGAAATGCATTCTAAGATGACATCTTAGACCATTTGATGTCGGTGGAAATGCATTCTAAGATGACATCTTAGACCATTTGATGTCAGTGCAAATGCATTCTAAGATGACATCTTAGACCATTTGATGTCAGTGGAAATGCATTCCTAAGATGACATCTCATTCATTTGATGTCAGTGCAAATGCATTCTAAGATGACATCTTTAGTCCATTTGATGTCAGTGCAAATGCATTCCTAAGGTGACATCTTAGACCATTTGATGTCAGTGAAAATGCATTCTAAGATGACATCTTAGATACATTTATTGACAATGCAAATGCGTTCTGGGATGACATAATATTAGAACGCATTTGCATTGTGTAAAAGAATAAACTCTTGCTAATAGAAATGATCCATTTGTTTGTTGTCAGAAAAACTGTATGAGTGTACAATACATGCGGTTCCTACGTATTTACTGTTTTATTTGCAAAACAGCTGAGTAGCGAGTGAGGGGGTGGAGTAGTGGCTGTCAGTGAGGACACGTACGCTGGGCAAGGGAATCGTGACTCGTGAACTCGTGATTACTGTAAGAATACTTCTTTCCAAATCTTCAGTTCACCTATAAGTGCTCAAGGTTATTTTTATAGTTTATTTTTCCAAATTTTTATGAATAATATCAATGTTATTTAACAGAATGGACTTGCCAAGGTACTGTAAGATGCTGGAGGCTTGTGGGTAGTTAAGAGTCCGTTGGTTGGGTAGAAAACTGCACTGGTACACACGTTTTCGGCCAATGAGGAGTATACCTTCTTGCACTGGAATGATTCATCTTGCTTATCACACACACACACACACACACACACACACACACACACACACACACACACACACACACACACACACACACACACACGCACTCACGCACGCACGCACGCACGCACGCGCACGCACGCACGCGCACACACACACACACACACACACACACACACACACACACACACACAAACACACAAATTAGCTTGGGTCCCTGGGACTTCATATCATAACTCGTGGAATTTCCTACGTTAAGTTCTGTTATCAGTGTCTTAAAATGTTCACCATTTTCAAGACTGTTGCATTTTTCCAGCTTTTGTTTCAAGATGACCACAATGTGTTAAGATTGGACTGCGCCAAGGCTTCAGAGTACAAATCACTAATCACGACACGACAACAAAAGACAGCACAACTAACGAGAGTGATTGTTTGCAGACTGATGGCTGAGAAAGCTGACTGGTGATTTGTGGAAGCGTGGCAGGGTGACTAAACTGAAGGAGGGGAAAGGTGGGGGAGGAGGGCTGGAAAGGGTATTAACTAGGAAACGTCCCTTGACTGGAAATACCTTCGCTTCACATCCCCCAAATTCAGTCAGTCTCACTCGACATATATATATATATATATATATATATATATATATATATATATATATATATATATATATATACATGTATACATATATATATATACATATCTATATATATATTTCAGGCAAATCACCTGTGGGGCTGTCCCCTCTGGGGGCAACACCCTGCCTATAATCTGGCTCAAGTGAAGGTTTATCCCTGTGTAAAAATTTTGTGTTCTTAGGTTAAAAATATCTATATATGACTGTCTACAATGGTTTTGGTCTGGGACCTCTGAGCACTGGCCCCCAGTGGAGAGGTCGACCCTCAGGGGTTCCCACCTTCTCACCTGACATCTGATTGACGTGGATGTTTATTTCTGTTCATAATTTTGCTTGTTAGTAAACCTCCCCCATTGTACCTGGGCGCATTTTTCAAAAATGCACATGAGGTTAGTGGATCGGTGAGTGAGTGACACAGGTAATATGCACTATACATGTACTTGGCCGTCCCTCTGGTGCAGCCAAAATACTCTTGCAATTACCACTACACCGTACTGCATGATATTCCCCAGTCTAGAAAAGCGTGAGCAACGAATTGCAATACCAAAGCTTATGACATGAGGCGGCAGGCAGTAACATCATTTAACATGGATACTCCGAGTCAGATTGCATTAAAGAAATCCTAAACGTAATGTAACGAAAAACCTTTGCAGGCCTCCTCAGCCGAAAGAAGGCACTTGCGCTGGTACTGCGGAGTTGTGCCAAGAAAACAGAAATAATTGCTTTTCGTTATTTTAGGGTTATAGTATTAAACCTTGTTGACCGGAGAAGCCTTTCCTACACTTAATACAACCGTCTGGTATTAGTCAGAGACAACTGAAAATAATGCATTGTAGGGCTGGAATTGTTAAAATGTATCCTGGTTAATTATTAAATACCAAGTACTTAATATTCGTGTTGTTATTTCTCTTATTCATGAGAACTGTAACAAGACATACTCAATAACTATTTTCCACCTAAAGATTTAAGAACAGAACTCCGAAGACTTACATGATGTGTAAATGGAGACATGATGTACTTTCTTTGGGCTGACAAGAGGACTTTTTTTCTCTCTGTTTCCCTATTTCCCTAGATCTTACCCTTTTCACATATAGAAACTGAAACTGAGTTAGGAGTGTGATAAGAAACAAACTTTATAGATAGATAGATAATGTTGATAGATAATATATATACTGAATACAGATAGATAGATCTATCTATCTATATAGAGGCTGCTTCCCCCAAAGAAGGAAGGGAGGTAGCCGAGGCAGGATGACCACACTCCCCATTTGCTCATCCCATTTCGGGCATTCATTCGCATCTTGGCCCCAAAGGGGGCGAAGGGACAGATCCTCACCTCACCATACCGCACAAGGGTCAACTGCGCAGTGCAATCAGTGACATCCACAGCAGGACCCGACAGCAAGAGCTGGTTTACCACCACATCATCCTGGAGCCATCCCCTTACCCGCACCTGACTTGACTGACTGGTCAGACCAAATGCGGAGAAGTATCCCCTCAGGGCTGCCTCATCATTTAGGCCTGTTCATTCCCGCAATTTCTCTCCATTTATTTCTGTCTTGCATGCCACTCTTCCCCTTGCTCAACAGACATCCCTATCACATCCAGCACTCTCTTCACACTGTCCATCCATCCTATTCAATGATCTCCCCTCTCCAGCCTTACACCTCTCACATCAGATCTAGTTATCTTTTTCACCAATCGCTCATTATCCATTCTCTCCATATGCTCAAACCATCGCAACACCCTATGCTCAACTCCTGCTCAGCCATCTCCCGAACAACTCCAGTTCTCCTTCGCACTTCATCATTTCACACTTGTTTCATACGTGTCACTCCACACATGACTCCTCTGAATACCTCATCTCCATTACATTCACACTTTTTCCTCTCTGCTACACCCATATTCCCGTAAACTACCAGCCCCATATAAAGCAGTCAATTTTTAACACCCTCATTTATTTTCTCTTTACATCAATTCTAAGCAAACAACATCTAAACTCTTACTTGTTCCTCCCAGCACCTTACACCTTCATTCATTCTAAACTTCACTTCTGCATCTATTCTTCCATCCCACAGCAACATGTGACCCTAAATAATTTAAAACAACTTTACATCTGCAAACAGCAGCTACTGTACATGGTTATTTACATATATATATATATATATATATATATATATATATATATATATATATATATATATATATATATATATATATATATATATGACAGATGAAGAAGTGAAGGAACGTTGTGGGGTAGATGTGGATGTGGTTGAAAAGATTAGGAGAAATACACTGTGAGGTGGTTTGGACATGTGGAGAGAATGGAGAATGAAAGACTGACTACAAGAGGATGTATGTAGGTGAGGTGGAGGGAGGGAGAGGAGAAATTAGACCGAGGATGAGGTGGAGGGATGGAGTTGAGAGGTATATGAGGGAGGGGGGATGATTTGGGGGAGGAGATGATCAAATAATTGGGTGACAGAGTGACTTGGAAGACGTTTACGTCTGCGGCCACCCTTTGCGGGATTGAGGCATCCGGGCTATATATATATATATATATATATATATATATATATATATATATATATATATAGTTAGATAGATAGATAGATAGATAGATAGATATAGTAGGTGGTGGCGACCATTATCCACTCACTTGATGTAGTATTACCTACTTCTTCCTTAGCCTTTATCCCACTCTTTTTCTGTGCCTTCCACTCCTGTCTTACTATTTCTCCCATCTTTCCTGTCACTTCGTATTGTTTTTCTTTCGCTTTACGGGTGACTTTACATTGAATGATAAACCAAATGGTTTCCTATGAAAACCAAGAAACCATGTACAGCGCTGGGTAGTAACCATATAACCAAACCATACGTTCTCCCTACGTGTCAGCAAGTGGGTTGGTGAAGGGTTCATTGCCCCTCCTCGTAAAATAAATAACTCAAAGTCAAATATATATATATCGATGTAAAATAAATTCATTCCGTTATCAGAGAGCAACGGAAAGGTCAGTGTTGGGAATTACTCTAAGAGACAAGAAAACATCAACTTGGGTGGAGAAAGCAGACAAAAGTCAAAGATGGTATAGAAGTTATAGAAGAATAGAAATAGAAATTGAGCAAACCATATATGAAGAATCAGGGATAACCATTCGAATACGAGGTTGACTGACTGAACATCAAGATATTGTAAGCGTTACAGAAAAAGTCCAGACAGGAGGGTGGAGATATGAGATAGAGAAATTTGCGGGGAAAACGTGGCTAAGATTGGCTCAGTTAAGGAATTAGTGGAGAAGGTTGGGGAGGCCTTTGTTCAGCATTGGACTTGTAATGACTGATGATGATGATGATATATATATATATATATATATATATATATATATATATATATATATATATATATATATATATATATATATATATATATATATATATATATGTATATATATATGTATATATATATATATATATATATATATATATATATATATATATATATATATATATATATATATATATATATATATATATATATATATATATATATATATAACTACTGATCCTCACTGCAATCCCCTATTCTCTCAAACAAAGGGACAGTATGTTTTCATCCCTGTTTGTTTGTTTGCTCTTTGTAAGTTTGTTTGATATTAGTAGGATTACTCAAAAACTAAAAGAGATTTGGACCAAATTTGGTGGGTGAATAGCCAATGTCCCAGGGAACAATCGATTAACTTTTGGAATCGATATGGATTGTATTACAGATTCTGGATCCGAAAAACATTTTTTGCGAACCTCTAATCAGTTATGAGAAACCCTAACCCATTATGAGGAGTGGTTTGGAAATTGCGTTGCCCTTGTTGGAGAGATGCGCTCCACTGGGTACCCCTCTAGTTGCTTATAGAGATGGACACCACACTTCAGAAAAACAAAATAGAAAAACTATTGGTAACAGATTAGTAAAATGGGCCACATTTCCACTCATTTCCCCCAGAAATCCCCGTTATCATCACTGCCATCCCAGCTTCCCCATACTGAACACCAAGAAAATGAATATCCACATTATTAATCCTGAGAAAGCTAAACTGAATGAAGAATATCTACGTTTTCGATTCGTTATTTAAATACATAATGGGGAAATGAAAGAAGTACCTATACTTCTACATCGCTATTGGCTCTGTATGTAAAAGTGGAATGCAGTCAAACCTCTACCACTCTCGCCGTGTTTTAAAACTGATCATTACTCGGCTCCAAAAAGTATCTAAAGCATTTGTCTTTATATTTTGTGAGTAGTAGCAGCATTTGAAAAAGAGTCATGTATATGTGTATGTTTGCCGTTTCGGTCAGTAATGAATAAAGAATGAACTAGCATACACCATACCGGTATATTACACTATCCATTCAGAGCAATGTGCCTTCAACAAAAAAAGCAGACACAACAGTGTCAGGACGCTAAAATATCATAATACACTACATAATAGCTAATGCATATTATATATTATTTAATATGTAACATACAGGTTGAAAAGAAAGTACAGTAGTGCCTAAGCTCAAGAGATCTAGAAGCAATACTCACATTCACAACTGAGGAATTTCACACAGCGTGCACAGTATAACGCCTGATGGAGAAACTCCACGGGTGTGGAAAAAGGTGCCCATACCACATGCCTCAATCAGGAGTGGGGAAATTGGAGAGACAGAGCAGAAGGGGTTAGGAGAGAGAGAAGTCCTGCGGTGGAAGAGGCAGGAGGAAGAACACACGGGGTTAGCCAAGCACAAACTGCTCTCGCTTCAATCATAACTCTTGTGAAGATAATGTCCTTTGGATTATGAACTGCAGTCGAACCCCAAATCTTTAGTGACATCTTTATCCTTCTCCTGCCATCCACGACAAGGACAACTTAAACATTCTTTCTTCTTAGAAAATCCCTACAGCTTCACTCATTTTTGAAGCAACTCCCGGCGGCAGCTTCTGATAACAATTACTGTACCTTTTACACAAACAATCAATCACCTGGTATAAAATAAGTCTTTAGAGCGACCTATCATGATATAAGGGATTGTCTAAATCTTATCCCACTCAATTCTGATAATACAGGCATATGTTTCTTTCTCAAATTGGTGGATAAGTTTATATCACTGGAATGTCGAATAATTTCTAATACGCATTTGTCCTGGTCACTGCTTCACCTTAACAAAGTCATACTTACATTCCCAGTTGCTCTCTCACAGCACGGTTTCAAAGCATTGGACTCAATAGTCAACTTACTAACCAACCTCACACAACATGTATGTCCAAAGCATCAACTCCGTCAGACCCATAAACATACTGTACACTACTTTCAGCAATGAAGACTGTCAAAACCTTTGATGCCATCCTCAGCTCAAACAAATAACCATCAAAATCTCCACTGCTAACAAACAACACCAAATGCTGGCTTGTGAGCTGCCTATCAGGTAGACAAGCGCAGAAAGCTGCACTCCAAGGCAGGTGATTGCATTACCGAAACTTTGCCTAAAGGAGTTTTCCCCAGGGCTCCAGTCTTTCACCTACACATTTCAATTTTAGAATGCATAGATACTCCCACACTCCATCTGCCCACTAATGTTGCCTCGCTATGCTGATGACATTACCATAACACCCACATATCACATTGTAGACACAGCCTTCGGTACACTTCAAGACTATCTCAACACCCCTCAGTCTCATACTTCAAGACCTCTCAACACCCCTCAGTCATGGGTTAAGGACACCTTACACTGAGGATCGCTCCAGAGCAGCTCCAAGCAGCACACTTATCACTGCCAGTAGCAATCATGAGCACATAGGCACACCCCTTGCGTGCCACTTAACGTATCAGTGCCACAATTCCTCCTCACTCAGTGACATATGACACTGAACTCATCCTCAAGGACAACATACGACATTCACATATGGGGAGTGCTACATCATAAGGTGGGTACTCTCAAAACTCAACTCATTGGAAGCACTTGCAGGGACAGACCTTTAAGCAACAAAAAGAAACTCTCATTTTACACAAACATTTGCCTATACCAGATCAGTGATATCCACTATCCCTCTTCCAGGATGAGCCCTTATCGTATCTAAGATCCACTACAACACTTTGTACACCATACAGAACATCGCTTTGCACACCTTAATTACTGGCTGCACCAAAACCACTCAAAGGGATCACTTACATTTGGAAAGCAATTCTTACTTGGTAGAAAACATCTTGATAATTATGCAGAGGTACACAGCTCTATGCAGCAGCTGGTGCTTACACAAAACACTCTTATTATTATGACAGAGCCAAACAACACAACTAGGCGCTTAAAACAATCACCATACGAACGTTACTAAACCCTCTTCAACAACATTCAGCCACCAGACATTTCCAGTACTACCACTGAAGAATCGCCTACGCAAATGTATTTTCACGTGCAGGGCAACGCAACATCTAGATCAGGGCACTATATTGAAAACCTTCACACACCCTAGCTCCAGACATCCACCATCAAAGACAGAACTCACCTGGTTTAACTAGCTAGGCTTTGTCAGGACATCACGTAGCCCTCCCTAGTTACCAGCTTATTGTGAATTCGGGTTAAGTGGAATCACAGGAGACATGTGCCCTACTTGTAGAATAGGCGTATGCTACATAACGAGCATAATGGAGCATTGAACAGTATATGCTACACTAAGACACAGGCACGGCCTCAAAGATCTGGAGAACTTATGGGAGGACCCCATAGAGTCAGTTGCTCACCTGCGGTCGACGAGTCTGCTTGACCAGAATGACCAAGGGTTAACCAACAACAACAGCAACCTCTATATGACGAGGACGTCGTTCATCTTTATTAGTGTTATCACCAACTCCCTTATGTGTAGAGGTTAATGAAACCACCATCTAACTCTCCCAGCTGAATGAAATTATATGGTAGTAGCAAGAATAAATTCTTCATACAAAATTGGGAATAAGAAAGCTGGTTTTAATATCTTCAATCTTTTACAGTTTTCAATCATTCTCCATTACACGTCAGGTTTCTGTACTCTTAACTGAATGAAATCGTCTGGCATTAACTGGAGTGATATCCTTAGAATAATAAAAATCATAGAAGGGCTAAAGATACTAGTATCAACACTCTCAGGCTTCTATTTTTGTTCTCAGTTAAATAAAATCGTCAGATATTGGCTGAAATATCGGTGGAATATAAAAGCTAGAGTATTCGTCCACGAATGCGTATCGTTCACTATCAGTATAAAACTAGATCATTAATCCTATGGCAATCAGAGGCATATCATCGACGCTTCGCAAGAATTATTAAACAACAAACCAGATATCCCGAGGAACTTCTTACAAAGTTTGGATACAATGTGTCCATTTGATTTTGATATATTTTTGCAACGGGCACTTAATTTTTACCTGAACATACACGGACATAATTGTTTGCATTATCGTCTCCCTAGACGGATGATGAGTCGAGATGTCCTGAGTAGAAATGAACTGAATACTCATGTATATTGCATGCCTGCTATTTGTATCAACACACCCTAAAGAAGGAACTTTGTTACATCTCAGGCAGTACACTATCCGCTATTAAAAAAAAAAAAAAAAAGAAAAAAAAAAAAAAAGATTTAACCCTTTAACCCCCATGACGTGTTTTTTAGTTTTTTTTTGGTGCCTATAAAAAACCTACTTTGTTTTGGAAAAAAACTGAACTGGAGCAGTTTGCTTTAGCCTTGTTTTGTCCCTTCATTAGTTGGGTGCACTCATCACCTGAATAAAATCTTCTGGAGGCAGCAAAAGTAAACCAGTAAACTACGTCTCTGTTTTCAAGGGGTTTAAAGAATAAGAGAGAAATACAATAAGAACCTATCAAAGAGATAATATTTAATCGAGTGTATTATTCTTAAAAGGGTGCTCACCAAACATAATTTTCACCTATTCTGTTTCTCATTTTCCTCAGCTGGATAATAATC